>NC_051284.1:16619513-16933055 GCF_015220745.1 Sebastes umbrosus
AAATGCTTAAATAATTTTTTTTAATGCAATCCAAACAGTGGGATCTGCATTTGCATTTATCACAGACTCTAACCCATCCAAGATTATAGCACTACTTTGAGAGGGCACATACACTGAGAGGGCGCATCTCTTTGCTGATGTAATAAAGTATTGAATGAGTTAATCTTTGCATGTAAACGATTAATTAATAATCAATACAGTGTTTTTGAGAATCGATACAGTATCACAAAACATAATATCGCGATACTCGATATTTTCAATATTTTCTTTCATCCCGAGTAACAATGAGTATTTGTTTTTTAGCACATTGCATTATGTTAAATTTCTTGTATAGGCTCACACTTCTGAGTTAAAGGATGATTTCTTATCATTTTTAGACTTATGCACTGGACTGTGGCCTGTTTGATTGGTTAAACTAATGGTTATTTTGATTATTTTCTCCATTAATCAGTTAATCGTTTGGTCTATAGAATGTTAGAAAATTGTAAAAAAATGCCAAATACAATTTCCTAAAGCCCAAGATTACGACTTCAAATGTGTTTTTTAGTCTAACCAACAGTCAAAAAACTCAAAATATTCAGTTTATGAATGGTGAATAATATAAAAAAGAAAAGAAAAAATCGGAAGATCCTGACAATTGCAAAGCTATGAAGTTTGGGCTTTTTTGTTAGAAAAAAAACAAACTTAAATGATTAATTTTGTTTCAGCTTTAGTGTAGGTATTCTGAGATTAATTAGTTATTTATTGAAAATTAAATTGCAATATGAGTAATCTTGGATTGGTAAGAGATTAATAATCATGGAATATTCATGTTTTTTCCCCCAGATTGCCTCAGCTTTAAAAACTACCTCTAAAAACATACACCTTTTTCCACTTTGTATACAGTAAAGTCAAGTAAATTTTATGTTTTTGACCCTAAATCACATATCAAATTTGAGATAAAATAAAATAAAATAATGATGATGAATTGAAATTGAATTAAATGATACAGGACAACATATCCCACAATCCTCTCCACCTGAACACCATCTCCCAGCATCCACCAACGCTTAGAGGAGAGAGGCTGTTTCCATGGTGCCCTGCTTCCACACTGTTGCCGTGGAGTCTTGTTGCCAGGGTGTCGGTGGGGGTGGGGGTGTGTGACTGTAGTTTAATCCAAGATCAGAGAGAATGTGATAATTAGCAGACTGCTCAAAACTGGCCTAGCAAAGAGGATTTGCACTGTACAAACACACACACACACACGCACACACACACGTTAACAGCTGCTTCTATCCGCTGCCTTTATCCCTGTTTGTAATTTAGCAGTATACTCTGATCTGGTTTACGTTGGATGAATCATTCATGTGTTTGTTTTGGAATTCAGGACGGGTCAAAAGGTCGTCTATCTAAAGCTTCAGATATTAACAGTAAAGTGGCTAAACCGGGAACACGATGCACTTTAAACTCTGGTACTTCAAGAGTAGCTGCCTGAAAGAGCTTTTTGTTGTTGTTTTGAAAAGCTTTGTTTGCAACGGAGCCATTTTAAAGTTAATAGTTTAGGTCATTAGGGGTAAAATAAAGATTTTAATTATGTTAAAATATTCCACAAATACAGCCAGGGATCATTTAATTATCGATTAATCTACTGATATATTTCCCCTCAAAATCATAGTCAGCCATCCTATAAGACCTTTGATTAATAGAGAATTAGGTGCTTGAGGACACAATTAATTTTTTTTATTACACGGCTTTGTTGAATCCTCGATTCTGATTGGTCAATCACGGCGTTCTACGGTCTGTTATTTCTTTATAGCAGACTGTTGCTATGTATAACAGACCGTTGCTATGGACGCAGTTCTGATCTCGAACTCTGGCGGACCATTTTTGTGTCAAATTACTGATTTGTTAAGTAAGTATTTGTGTAATAAGTGGGATAATGTACAGCTAGCGGGTCATTGTGAAATAAACCCTTTCAGGGCGATGCAAGACCCCTCCTCTGTCTGGGTTTATTTCAAAACAATGACCGGCTCGCTGTACATTATCCCTTACTTGATAAATAGAAGTATTTTGTCCAGAAAGAGGAATATAAATAGAAACATTTCATTTTTGACTGCATGATTCTTCATTCCCCCACATGTTTTTTAATACCTTCAATTTCAACTGTAATCTCTTTAACTGACAGATGTGACTCATACAGAACAGGTGACAACCACACTCACCCGCCGTGTGCACATAAACACATGTTGTTGCTCTCCTTCCAGCCGCCATAATCTGCTGAAAGCCTCGCTGTCCTGATTGTATTATCACCTTTAATGGAATATTACTGACACAGTTTAGGTCCCTGACACGGCCGGGCTGCACTAGAGGAGACAGATCAGAGAGCTTTAGCTCAGAGATGTTGTATAAAAACGTACCTTTAACGCACATACACAAAAAAAAACACCTGCTTCTTGACAGCCAATGCTTCTAACAAGGCTTTCACATCACAATTGCACAGAAGGGCTATTATTTTCACAACATGACGGGAGACGGAAGTTATGACGACAACAATTTTTTCAAAAAACAATTGTGTAGAGCTGCAACAATGAATCGATTAGTTGTCAACTATTAAATTAATCTCCTACTATTTTAATAATCAATTAACTAGTTTGAGTAATTTAAGAAAAAAAAAGTAAAGATTCTCTGATTCCAGCTTCTTAAATGTGAATATTTTCTGGTTTCTTTAATCCTCTATGACAGTAAACTGAATATCTTTGAGTTGTGAACAAAACCAGACATTTGAGGACGTCATCTTGGGCTTTGGGAAACACTGATCAACATTTTTCACCATTTCCTGACATTTTATAGACCAAACAACTATTTGATTAATCGAGGAAATAATCTGCAGATTAATTGACAATAAAAATAATCGTTGATTGCAGCCCTATTTTTGTGCATCTCTGAATTTAACAGAATTTTAAAATCTGAATACAACTAAATCTTAGTTAGAGATAGTAGTCCATATGTAGCATCCTAGTGAGCTGCTTTATAGGATGTGGTCCTCTTCGTTTTGCACTTTACCTCA
Organism: Sebastes umbrosus; assembly: GCF_015220745.1. Taxonomy (NCBI): domain Eukaryota; kingdom Metazoa; phylum Chordata; class Actinopteri; order Perciformes; family Sebastidae; genus Sebastes; species Sebastes umbrosus. Next base: position 16,622,560 of record NC_051284.1, read on the forward strand.
CGCAAATTGTTTTCTCTTGTGAGGTTGTATATTCGATATAAGAAGTAAAGTACACAACATGCTTGACATTCAACTGGTTTATGTTTTGAGAACAATTGCTATGCGACTTAACATTGAAAGATAGATGTTGCCTGAATTCCTTTTCAAAAATAAGTGATTAATTCTGTCTTTTTTTGTTAGGACTGCCCCCTCTTAGTCGATTAGTCGACTAATCGGTCATTTTGGTCTTAGACGACTAAGATTTCTTTAGTCGATTAGTCATGCTTTTTCATTTTGAATGACTTATTTACAAGAAACATTTGAGCACATCTCTGGTAAACAAAAGTGGTGTTTTTGTGTGATTCTTTGCAGAGAAACTCAGTTTTACAGATCTGTCGATTAAATCAACGAAACGATTAGTCAACAAAATCGTATGTGTTAGTCGACTAAAAATTTCTTTGGTCGAGTACAGCCCTACTTTTTGTTATCTTTATGAACAAGAAGACTAAAAGCCAGTAAAGATAGAATTTTTTTTTTTTTTAAAAGTAGCGTTTATCGGTTTCTTTTACAAAGACGTCAACAAACATCACAGTATAACTCATTAACTTTAAGCGATCACATCAATTGGACTTATCTTGTGATCACAGTAACACTTGAAGGCACCATATAACATCAATTACAGAAACCAGTCCTCCATCCAGGATTGACAAGATCCATATTGGCCAGAGGACCCTCCCCTCCGATTAACTCACATTAGCACTTAAAACCACACCCACATCCCCTCTAATATAAGACATCCGTCATTGTAGCAAGAGTAGAGCTTGGCGGCTGTCTCTGCCTTTTGTTTAAAACGTTAAAAACAATGTATGCTTGTTGTTATGAAGTGCCAAAACCCAGAGAAGAAAGGCAGCTGAACTGCACTGAAGATGTTATCATTTATGAATTATTGATGCTGGATGTGTTTGTGAGCCTGGGATGTGTCTCCGGTGCTGTTTTAACATTGTGGTCTTAGAAGTAACTGTAGTTAATGAGCTCAGCCAGACAGAGACAGACATTTAAAGTCATCCTCTAAATGCCCCCATGACCTTTGGTCTCCAGAGATCCCACTGTGTCCTCCCACTTCCACGCTGGTCTTTAGTTTGCTTCCATTAGCGGGTTACCGGTCAGCTGTTTCTGTCATCATTTATTCATCCGTCTGTCATTCTGTATCTTCCAGAGCCTCCTCTACTTTTAACCTGCGGTCCCATTTTCTAGTATTTGTGTATTTTCTTCTACTATCATCACCATTGTCCCTCTTGTCCCCCGTTTCTCTGTCGTCCTCTGTTCTCCTTTCAGTCGATGACAGCCAGGTTGTCAGCCTTGCTTCTGTTCCTGTGGGTTACTCTTTTTTCTCTCTTTCTGTCTCTGTCATTCATTTATGTCCCTTTCTTCTTTTACCTTTATTTCTAACTACTTGTGCCATGTGGCTCTAGCGATGGTTTATAAGATGGATTGACATGGCATTTTGTGCAGACATTCGTGGTCCCCAGAGGATGTATCCTTCTGACTTTGACAATCCCCTGACTTTTCCTCTAGCGTCACCATGAGGTTCACATTTGTGTTTTTTAATAAAATTACTTGGCAGTTTTTGAATAAATTTTCCATGAAATGTACGTGAACGTTTTTTGATTTGCCCCCATTTGTTTTGTTTGTATGTGTTTTTTCCCCCTAAACTTTATTCCAAAAAGGCGAAATGTCGCATCAGCCACATAGACTGTATATAAGAAGTGGACGTAGTCACCTTGACGTCACTGATTTGTTTGTGGACTGACGTTTTGAAGCTTTGAGTTCGGCATTTTGGCCGTCGCCACCTTGTTTCAAAACCAGAAGTGACACGAGAGGGTGGTGCCCTTCTCCTCTTTTCTTTTACCTTAATTTATCATTTTTTTCCCATATCAACCGAAACACCTATGTGAATATTTGAGATAGTATTAATCACTGTGTAGATCACGTCTTGACCCAGAGTGACCTGCATCTGTATGTGCTGCTTGTGTTTGTCTGTAACAAGGTGTATTGATGCTCAGTCGAGTGACTGTTGAATGTGCAGTTTGAAGTTAAAAATGTGTGTATGCCTGCAGACATTAACTGTATGTCTGGGTTTGTTGGGGCGTGAGTGTCTCTCAGAGGGAGATGGGGTCCTTCATCAGAGGTTGTCTCCGGGGCGATTGCCTCAATCAAATGGCACGGGCGTCCATGTGGTCGCCGGAGCAGAAACAATGCCTTTATCAGACGCACACGCATACAGCTGTTGAGGCGTCTGGGCCGAATGCTCTGGGGATGCTCTCTTTTGTATGCTCAGTAATGAAAGATTATTAGATGGTCAGGATTTTCTTAATAGTTTTTCTTCTTGGTATAATCATTATATGATAATATAATCAACCATGACAACCTTCGCTCTGCATAGAGGCTTTGATACATGGAGGAAACAGTGTGAGGAACAGTAGAGGTTTTGCATGTTTTAACCCATCAATTACAATATTCTGTACATTACTTTTGACTTAAGGTTTAGATTTCCTATTTTCCAGGGTGTTCTGTTAATGATTATACAGTATGAGTACAAAATTGCTGAGATCATTCACACTGAATAAGCTCTTGCCTTCATTGCTTTGTAAACGGGTGGTAATGCAGCTTCAAACTGTGTGGATTTGTTGTCCTAACAACCAAGATCTGAGAGACAACAGGCATTGCAATTATAATCTATGTTCTCAGAAAATCAAACGAAGAAGACAAACAATAAGCAAACATGTGAATTTGGTTATTTATTCCATTTAGACTACATCTCACAAGCTCAGCTGAGATTTTAGTTTGATAATGATCCGATAAGAATCCGTAGATTATTTCAAACAACGGTTTAAAATATCGGTTAGGCCTGCTATACGAGGCTTGATCTGCTTCATGCTTGAAATGATGTTGAAATTGATGTTTTCAGAACAGCTGCAGGTTGAATAAATGGTGCGTTCATCCAATCAGGTGCAGGAGGTTGCAGCGGGCTCGGTTTTAAAGCTAGAGTGAAGATACGGCCCGGGTATCATATGAAACTAGAAAACCTAAGAAATCCATCGATACCAACCATGTCAGTAACTTACTTTGTTGCGAAGGAGGTTAAATAACACTCCAAAGTTGTGCTAAATTGTGGCGGAAAAACTGGCATAGCCAATTTCAAAGGGGCCCTTTGACCTCTGACCTCAAGATATTTGACTTATGTGGGTTCTGGGTACCCACGAGTCTCCCCGTTACAGACATATATGTCTTGGATGCAGTGACACAAATTGGATCGGTTCTTGAAACAAAAAAGTGATGTTGGAGACAACCCTGAACAAATTAAAGCTCCAAAGCGTGTGGTGAGGAAATATGACCGTGAATACTTTGGATTCATAATGGCAGGCAGTGATGGGTGAGGGCAAGCTGAATATTTATGTGGGTCAGTACACCTGACGCTGGCATGACACATTTTTATAGCCCAGTTTGTGATTTATTTAGGAAGGTGGTCCTTGGAAATCTTTTGAACAATCAGAAGTGGGCCTCAAGTTGCAAAAGGTGGAGAACCCCTGAGCTACACATTACATGATTGTTAGCTTTTTTTCTTTCACTCACTGTTACCGAAGCACCAATATTTTTTTTCCTAACTTGCATAAAGAAATTCATCTAATTCCTTGGGCGGGATGTTTTGGTACTCTTTCAACCCCCGTTGGGCAGAGAGCATGGTGTGAGCTACGAGGTCAGGGGTCATGTTTGAGGGTAAAGTGACAACTGAGGTTTGATGGAGCTTGACGAAAAGGTGATGGACAAAGCTGGAGGCCCCGGTTTGGTTTGAATTTCATAGTGAGAAACGGAGAGGGAGTGTTTTTTTTTTCACTGTACATGCAGTTTCCAGCACTGGAGTTTGTTGTCATGCATGACCATTCCTGTCTGTCGGGGCCGGTAATAGACGGGGGAGGGGAGGAGGAGTACGAGGGTGTTGGTGGGTGTATAGCTGTAATGCTGGCAGGTCATTTATAACCCCCTGTGTCCTCTTAGCTGCATTTTCCCCAGAGATAGCGCATGGCTCAGGCAAATACATCGATCTGGGACGAGAGACCAATTTACTTAAAGAGGAGACAGATAGAGAGCGAGACAGAAAGGAAAAACATGCGTTATATTCTCATTTATGGAGAGAAAAATAATATAGAATTTGGGAGAGAAATAGGAGTCCAGTATCAGAGGTTTATGTGGGGTCAGAGGTCATTTTATCAGTTCGCAGGATATAGTGAAGTACTTGTGAATTGTGAGCGTAGAGCCTTAGGGCGGGGCGGGTCACCGGGTCAATTGACGGCATCACCTTCATTATAGTGGCTCCATGTGCTGGAATGTGACAGGCGGACGAGCTGGAGTTAAAGGGACGAGACGGGCTGACTGACTGCAGAGACAGAGAGAGGGGTCTAACCCTAACACTCTCCAACAAAAACACTTCGTTAGGTTTAGGAAAAAAAACATGCTTTGGCCTACAATTACTACGTTTGTAAAGTGAAAGTGAAACTTAACGTTGTGAACACAAAGACAAACAAAACGATGTTGGTGTCTCACGGGACACAAACAGCGGTCTCCTGGATGAAAGCCTTGTGTTTATTTGTTGGACACATCGCCCTCCCCTCCAACCCGACCTATGTGTGTTTTTTTCCCTCTTTAAACTACATCACCACTCTCCCAAAGCACTTCCTCTGTGTGTTTAATATTGACGCGGATGGGTTTACATTGTAGTTACTTGAAAGCGTCTCATACAGATACTAAAGGGGTGCCTTGTGCATCGTTTTCAGACGCCTAGGGGAGTGCCAGAGTGTCGCCCTGGGAATGAGAACGGGCTGAAAAGATGTAGTGCTTGAGTTTACTTTAGTGTGAACAGTCTGCTGGTAGTGGCATACTTAATCTTTAATTTAGTAGGCAGCAGGCAGTACATATATAGATCGAGTATGTAGTCGGCAGTACGTTAATATGCAATTTTTAACTCATGTATGCTGACATAGCCCAAAGTAGAGTTCATTTTTTCTCAAAGATCAGCAGAGTTAAAACTCTGAATCCAAAAGCATTCAGACATTCTTCCCCCTAAGCCTGGAGCTACCCAACAGTGTATATATATTTATATATATAGTGTACTGTACTGTATATGTGTGGATGATTTCTGCCTGGTTAACTCCACAGCCTGGGGCACAGACTGGTTTTCTATTATCATTAGTGTGTGTGTGTGTGTGTGTGTGTGTGTGTGTGTGTGTGTGTGTGTGTGTCAGATTGATATAGAGTGCAAGAAAAAGACAGTAGAGAGACCAAACAAGAGCGAGAAGGGGGTGATGAAAGAGATAAAAGTTGTCAGGAAATGCTTTGGGGTGAGGGACCATCTGTTGCTAAAACAATTCATTTCCAGCCCTCCTCCGCTGCTCAGTTCATTCACATGCACACATCTGGTGTCTTTTCAGGACTCAAACATCGTCTCAGGCTTTAGACCTGAGTAATTATGTCTGGAAACGTTACGACAACGAGACCTTCCAAAAATGATCACATTTGTCTTTAAAACACATGGATACACTCTCTGCACACGACTTTAAACAACGAGAATATAAGTGGAATAAAGCTTTAAGGCTTTAATTTATCATTTGGACTATAAAACGTCAGAAAACTGTGAAAAACGCTGATTACATTTTCCTATAACCCAAGACGTTTTTTTATTTGATTTGACGTCTTAAAATATCTTGTTTTTTCAGACTAATACCCCCAAATATTCCATTTAGCAGGATATAAAACAGAGAAAAGCTGCAAATGTTACAATTTAGCTTCGGATTTTTTCTAGAATTGTTTCCGTATAATTAGAAGTGTTCCTTAACAAATTGTAATATTGTTATATTCCCTGTTGACATTCATAAATACTGTATATACATACATACAGCGTTAGAAAGTCCTTCCAAACTTTTCTATATTTACCATTTCTATTTCTATATTTCTATTTACCATTCCCTACCAAATAATGTTTAATGTGATTTAAATGCTCCACAGCAAAAGAAAAGTAAATTATTGAGTTATTTAGTATTTTTTATAAAAAGGAAATAATATCTGTCACATCGTTTACAACCCCTTCTAGCATCAGATGATTTGATAAATTTCAGCTCTGAATAATTGGTTTATTTTGCTAATTTTTATGTAATTTACACCATTTGTTGATATCCTCTAGAGCTCATGCTATTGTACATTTCAGAACAATTTAGTATCGGTGCAATACACTAAATTGTACAAGTTTATGGGAGAACATATTGTCCATTTCCTGTCTTTACAGTACTTCAGTAGCTCTGTTGACTGTTCTTCTTTCTTCTTGTTTCCTTTTCTGTCCCCTCCTCTCTGTTATGCTGTGCCCCTTTTTAGGGGTTGGAGGTCAAAGGTCAGGGACTTTGTGAAAGACGGCTTTGTCTGTGTGGAAAGGTCTTTGAGGAGCACACTTCCTCTGACCCTGAGTCAACCGCACGCACGCACGCACACACACACGCAGACACACACACATACACACACACACACACACACACACACACACACACACACACACACACACACAAACACACACACACACACACACACACCATGTCTAGCATTGTTGCTTCACCTTGGTGGAAAGTCCAGATGTTACAGTCTTTGTCTCTCATTAAACACATCTGTCTGTGCACCCATGCACACTCAACATACATACATACATACATGTCAGGGTCAAAGGTCGGGTTATGCTTGAACAGAACTAGTTCGTACGGTGTGTTGTACGACCACGTCGGAAATCTAAAGTGTTTATAATTGTTCCAAATGCCGGCAGTGATAGAGAGGAGGGAGACGTGATGTTGTTTAAATATGGGGATAGTGCACATTTTCAGACAGACTCATCATAGTGTTGCACTAATAGTTTAGTAGTTAAAAATAGAGAGCTAGAAAGATAAGTTCTAATCTAGCTGACCTCATTGGCTGAGAGCTGAAGACTCTGGTCACCGGGTGGTTCATAACTTTACGTAACCAAATACTCCTTTTTTCGTACTGGTTGCTAAACTTCAGTCCTTGTGTTTGTGTCTGTGATCCAGGGGGCCCGTGTTTGGGTCAGAGAGAAGGAGCAGCTGGTTCCCGCCACAGTCAACTCCTGCGGAGATGGAACGCTTGTCGTCTCGACCGACTATGGAGGGGTAAGAAATGTACACACACACACACACACACATAGAGAAGCTGCACCACACTCACCTCCTATAACTGCCTACGTGAGTCTTATGGTTTACCTGCAAGACATTGTAATGCCATTGTTTGTCATCTGTGATGTGAAAATATCAGATTTGCACAAAGTCAAAGAATTATAAAGTGAGCGTCCTGGTTATAGTTGAGTTTTATTATCCTAGCACACCACAGAGCGCCTTTCCTGCGTGGCTGCTGACAGTGCTGTCACACGCTCAACAGTAGAGGAGGTTTTACCAGCGCCTGGTTCAAAAGTAATTTAGCCAACTTCGCTAACATTCGGCACCGGAGCTGAGAGCGTCGGAGCAGCGAACAGATTTTATAACGCTGAATTGACACCAAGCAGTGGCTAAGTCAATAGGTCAACATGTAACAGGATTCACAGGATCTGTTTACTGATTGACTGCAGGTTCTTTGTGGCCGCACTTGCCGCCTAAAGTTAAACTTTTCCCAACTATTGTTTAACCACTCTTCTAGCTCTGGAGGGGCCGTTGCAGCTCGCCGCTGCTCTGATGTGAATTCAGCGTAACCCCTTCGTATAAGTTTACCGGGGGTGTTGCTGTTCATGGTTGTCGCCTTGGAGAGGCCACCACGTTGCCTCAGTTACACAGGCTTTTCCTTTAAAACTGATGATCTGGAAGAAATGTTTGATTTAGTTTCATGTGAAGGGGACCATTTATTTAGCAGACTGTATAAATGGAGGAAAATTGAAAACACTCTACAGACTGAAAATAATTAGTTTAAACCAGACAGGAGAAGGAAACAGCGTCAGCATTAGATTACTGCTGAGCGAAAGCTGCAGTTGCTTGTAATGTGTTATCTCATCATCAGATAAAGGTCAGAGTGAAGGTGAAGCAGCTGTGCAGGTTCATCCTCTCCTGTGTGGATCAATAGAAACCCCTGGTCATGATGCTCCACTTTCCTGCCCCAGTTCCTTCCTCCTCCTCCTCCTCTTCCTCCTCATACATATGCAAAATTCATCTCTGACACACATTCAGCCTCCAGAGGAGATCTAGAATAGATGGAGAGCATTATGGGAGCACAAATGCACATTTCAGGATGTCAGATGTCAGGAGCCTGCAGTTGTTCTAAATGGCAAAGCCAAGCCCTAGTCCTTTGACACCAAACTTCCTGCCAAAATAATGTAATTGAATGTTAATGTGAGTGTGTGCATGCTGCACTCATCTAATCTGTATCAGAGCAAGGACATGCACACGTTGGATTTAATGTTTTTTTGATGGCTCACACACACACATAAACACACACATGCGCTCCAGTTGGCAGCATTTAGATGGAGCTAATAATAGACTTTGGCCCGAATTCAGGAGTTTCAATCCTCCCTTTATACCCCCAAAGAGCATCCACATCTCCGCTCTCTTTCATAGATGTACAATGAATTCATGTTTGGCCTTTAAGACGTAAAAATGGCCAAACGCTGCTCTAAAAGCATCGTCTTTTGATGTAGCTGCTTCGCTGTTCTTGTTCGGGCACACAGCGGGGGAACAGACGGGCATTTCCAAAAATAGAGGATTGGTTATTGGAGCAGGCATTCTCTTTGCTCTGGATTATGAATGTCCTTAACCTCCCCAACCCCCATCCATCTCTCCCCACCTCCCTCTGCCCTCCCTCTCTGCTAGCTGTTGGTGTTTAAATGTTAGCTCTGCAGGAGGTGGTGAATATTTGATAGAGAATCAGCAGGATGGGGGGCTTTACCCTGTTACGACAGGATCTGACCCATGCAAACCGTCCCAGGATCCCCATCACTCCCTGTTGCTTTGCCCTAGCTGGTTCCCATAATCATAAATACATGTCTGAATCCAATGTCTAAAGAGCGAGTGAACCCTCGAGGCATTTTAATAGTGGCTGCAATGGTGGCTGGTAGAACAAGATATATGCATAATTTAACAGCATTTTTTTGGTGTTTGTTTTACTTTTACTTTCCTTTCTGTACTCTGCTCCCAGCTGCCATGTGCCATGTCACCGTGGTTCTGTAATCTATAACAGGCCCTGACCCACATTACCAATTCTGGGTTACAAATGCTGCGGCTGCAAAACTACAAGCCTTCATGTCAAATCAGCACAACTCCCAACTACCAGGGGGTATATGTGCAAGCCTTTACATCATTCATCTTTACTCTGAGGGAGTTTTCGTGAAACAAACAATATCCTACAACACCACTGATTTAAGTTTACTGTAGATGTTTGGAGTGGCAGGCTTTTTTCTTCTGTCTTCTTACGTCAGTCATTTGTGACTACATGCTGACTGATCTTTTGCTACAACAGTGATAGAAGACAGTTTAGCCCCTCTTGTCTAGCATATAAAGATGTGAGCACCTTTCTTAGATCGTAATAGTGTTGTCACGATACTGGAATTTCTATCTTCGATACAGTACTTATTTATACAGTAATATTGTTATTCTATACCATTTTCGATAACACAGGGAAATATACTCACAACTTTTATGGCATCGTTTTTTTTATTTTTATTAAAAGATAAAGAGCGATGTGTGAGTGTGTGCTAACTCGCTGTCGGAGAGAAGAGAGAGCTGAAAGCGCAGCTGGTACCCGTGTACTGATACTGCAGAAAATGAGAATTGGAACTGTTAGATAGACTCTGAGATATTTTTGACAACACTACATTGCAAAGTGCCAAGCTGCAAAATGTCAGCCTCTGCCATTGCCATTTCAGAAAGGTTAGATGTGTGTTGCTTATTTGATGGGATATAAATCATGTCAAGTCTCAAATCTTTGACACTTGACTTGCAAGTCAAAAAGCAAGTCTTTGTGGTCTTTTTCTATTTATGCTAAATACAACAGCACAATGGCCAAAATCACAAAAACACTTGTTTTTTAATGGAAACATTGATGCACTGGACGTCCAATTCAATGCATCAAAGCCCAGCAGCATGGCACTCAAGTCCAAGTTTGAAGTCTCAACTCTAGTGCAAACTTTTTTGAACCTTTCTGTATATAAGCCATCCATCCATTGATTCATCCATTTTCCATAACCTGGGGTGCAGGACATCCTCCCCCAGCCACATCTTCTAGCTCCTCTTGGTGTTCAAGGTGTTCCCAGCCCAACCAATACTGATAGTGATATCTGATTATTAACAAACCAGTGTGTGACATTTTGGGGGATCTATTGGCAGAAATGGAATATTAATTAAGTATGTTTTCTTTAGTGTATAATCACCTGAAACAAAGAATCGTTGTGCTTTTGTTACCTTAGAATGAGCCGTTTATATCTACATAGGGAGCAGGTCCTCTCTCCACGGAGTCCGCCATGTTGCACCGCCATGTTTCTACAGTAGCCCAGAACGGACAAACCAAACTCTGTTAACTTTTCCTGCTTGGGCTGGAGTCAATAACGTTATTCGCTCCCGTCACCGCTGCTCTTTCTCTCTCTTGCTTCACTACTCACTTCGTATACACACACTCTCTAAGCACTCTACACTTCATAACAACTGGCTAGAGAGGGCCATTTTTTGAGTCACCACTGTAGCAATCTTACACTCTTGGCACATGATAGAAGTTGTAATCTGAAACCTCACTGCTAGATACCGCCAGATCTTACACACTGTAGCTTTAAAAGAAATCTGATTCTGATTTAGCAGCTAATATTCATTCAATCTGGTTATTAAAGTATTGTGACCATTATATGTACAGATCCAAAACATTTTTTATTTGAAAAATAAACTTGTCAGTGCTTTCTGGTGGATAAACTTTGTAACAGTGACACTGTTTCCAACTTAAAAACAATATTTGACATTTTCATACTGCAATTTCATACTGCAGTTACTTATCAGCTGACATATACAGATAAATATATATCTGCAATAAGCCAATATACTGGCTGATTTATTGGTCAGGCAATACAAGAAAGTAATCCTTCCTTAACAGATGCCTGAACTACTTCAACTTTCTCCCTTTCAATGTGAAGGAGCTGCATTTCTACTTTAATCTCCATCATTTCAATCTTCCTCCTGTGCAGGAAACTCAATTCATTCGCTTTTATTTGCATCATTCTTTCAAATGAGGTTTGGAAGGTAAATCTACAAGGAGGTAAAATGAACTAAAAACTGATCGGTAAAACCTTGGATCATGCACAACTATCTCATCCATGATCCAAGGTTTTAGCTTTCCCTTTTAAGTCTGTACTGAGTAGATACGATTAGATTACATCAGATTAGAGGAAACTTTAATGAACCTGTAGTGAAACTGGGTCAGCAAAGAACTGGATATAGATAAATATAGCATTTAGTAACAAAAAAGTATAGTAACAAATAGATGGTATTAAGATACAGAATATAATGAATGAACATACTGATAAAAAGATAAAAACTAGACTGTTGTAGTCACGATAAAACAGAGCTCCTACTGGTTTATAAAATGTGCCTATAAATGAAAGTAGAGCTGAAACAAGTAGTCAATTAATCAGTTAGTTGATTGATACATCACCTTAAGGGCTGCAACTAACGATTCATTTCATTATTGATTAATCTGTTGATTATTTTCTTGATTAATCGATTGGTTTGTTGCTCAAAAAAATGTCAGAAAATTGTAAAAAATGTCAATCAGTGTTTCACAAAGCCCAAGATGACGTCCTCAAATGTCTTGTTTTGTCCACAACTCAAATATATTCAGTTTACTGTCATAGAGGAGTAAAGAAACCAGAAAATATTCACATTTAAGAGGCTGGAATCAGAGAATTTTTACATTTTTCTCTTAATAAAAATGACTTAAACAGATTAATCCATTCTCAAAATAGTTGGTGATTCATTTAATAGTTGACAACTAATCGATTAATGGTTGCAGCTCTAATCCCCTTGGGCTGCAGGATATTATAATGGCTATTTTTTTTTTACTATTTTCTGACATTTTATAGACACAATAATTAATCACCAGATTAATCATTGATGAAAATAAACATTAGTTGCAACCCTAGATGAAAGTTTATATTTCTAACCTCGTATTTAACATGTTGAGGCATTTCTGTTCATGACAGAGATCTTCCTGGCCTGGTTGCCATGGATACGGTCACAGAGTTCGTTAGCATAAGGCTCGTCCTTTACATATGCTGTAATGGGGATGTCCCAATGTATCTTTATAGGACACATTTACACCCACACAGGAATGTCTTGCATATGGGAAAATATATAGATACAGACAGAAGTCAACACAAGACTAACACACACCCGCATCCCTACACTTAATCTGTACACACACACACACACGAACATGCATGTATACACACACAGGTTACGTTAGCGATGAGTTATAGACAGTGTGTGTTACGTGACCTGGATTTCAGTAGCTAGCGTGAAAGCCGCAGCGAAAGCTCACGCGAGCACAGAACATGCTGCAGGGATGTCTTACTCCTTGTGCGCACACACAAAAAAACACACATACAGAAACCACTCTGTGAAATGCGCCTAATGAAAAGTGCAGAAACGACTTGTTTGGTCTGATTTGGCATATAAACAAGCTGATGTTGCTGTGTGATCTCCTGACCCACATTCCTCTTCACAGTTTCATATTTCTAACCCACTGAGGATCCCGTAGTTACTCACTCGCTTAATATCATATAATAAGATTAACTTAATATGCAATATCTTGCCTTCTGTCTGTCTCCCACCACCATGTCTCTCTGCAACGTCCCTTATCTGTGGAAAATGAAGCAGAGATCCCCCTTAGGGTGGGATGACTGTGGGTTTGCCAAATCTTAAAGGATGATGACATATGGAAGGTTTATACATCCCGGTGCTGAATGGGTGCTGTGGGGCAGAGAAGGCATTAACGAAGCTTAAGCTCGTTGTTAACATCCTCTTCTGGTAAAGGAAACAGCAATAGGATACACTTTTAGAGGTGTACAACACAAGTTTGGAAGTTCTTCTCAGTGATGCCAGGGCTGCTAGTGTTAAAAGCCAGGCTGGTGTTGTTGACAAATGTAAATCAATAAGTGAATGATTTCAGATAACTTAACTTAAAGGTGCTAAATTTCAAATTCAGAGCATATCTATGATTGTGTGATTGCCTCCACACGGCTCTCAACATGGCGACGGCAGATGCTGACAGAGCTAACAGTGTTAATATGGGGGGGGGGGACCGGAGGGTGGGTGTTACGCTCCCGCGACGATGCCGTGGGTTGGGAGGGTGTGATCAGCGGTAACCACCGTATGAGCGCAGTGCAGCGTGGCGGTGATTAGGTAGCCAGTGGGGCACACACACTGAGACTAACAGCACATTTCCACCAGATCCGGTAATGGAGGGCGTCTCAACACTTTCCATTAATTTCCTATGGAAAGCAGGAGAAGAAGTCGCCCATTGCATGGTGGGTGTTTTGCGGCGAGTTGGACGGGGGTCTGTATTTGCATAAAATTGAAAAATCTCTATGCAAATGAGCCCGTCCAGCGCAATGCGTCTGGCTCACGAAACTTGGACCAAGCTCAAACTAGGCGATCTAGTTCCAAAATAAAAAGAGATTCAGCAGTGGAATAGCCTTTTTTTTCGGATAATGGTTTTCAGAAATAGATTTTGGTGGATTGTATAGTTTGGTGGATTGTTTGAATCAGCGAGCAGAAAACCAGGGACCAATCAGGTGCATTCCACGATAGGGTACATCACCCCTCGAGCGGCCAGTTGAGTGTCGCAGCGTGTCCTGTAGTGTCCTCGCCGGATCTGGTTGGACATGTAGCGTTAGATGCACGTGCGGCCGGACTGGCTACGTAAACAAAGCACAGAGAAGCTTGGATTACAACACACATAGAGGAAGAGTGATTTCATTCTGGATATTGTATTTAGAGCACCTTTAACACAACTTTCCAATAAAGAAATTTGCTTTGTTTGACCCTTTGCAATATATTTGCCATTGCAAAGGGTCCAATGCAGGAATCTGTTTCAGTTCAATAACCTGGCTCATGTAGCAAGTCCTGAAGAGCTCACTATAATACTTTGGTTTGAAGATAAAGTGACTTGCCCAGCACTTCTAGCTGCAGCTGCTCCTTTTGCTTCTAATATACTCTGATCAGATCATACAAAACACCTCCTCAGTGTTCCCCAATCCTAAGCTGACCCATGGAGGTCTGCCAGATCTGATCCAAGGTCAGTGAGGAGAGCTGCAGGTGTGCACAGTAGGCTAACGTGTGATACTGTATCTTGCACTGAATAGAGGTCTGCAGAATATATAGGTCACTGTGCCCACAGCTCCTTCTCTCTCTACGCTCTATCTTTATCCCTCTCGTCCCCTCTCCTCCTCACTCTGGCTGCTGCTAATATGTGAAGTCAGATGAAGAGGCTTGTCTCCCCTGGCTCTCCTCCTGAATCATGCAAAGCAGCTTCAGACATCAGAGGGCTTTACAGGAAGGCCGTTCCATGCACTGGATATATGAGTGTGTGTAAAAGTGTGTTCATAACCAAAGCTATTACAATTCATCATGAGGGGGACATGAATATCTGGACCAAATTTCATGGCAATCCTTCCAATAGTTGTCGAGACATTTCATTCAAAACCACGCATTGGAGGAAAAGTCAGGGGACAACGAATGTCTTTACCAGACATTAGCCCCAGACATCTTCTGTCTGGATAGGTTTTTGTTGTGTGGAGTGGACACAGGCACTCTTAGGGAGGAAACTCATTAGGCCTCATTGAAGAAAAGTGGAACAAGGCAACGCAGATAATTCGCACCGGACCGGATGTGCATAGTTGTCAACTGCACCTTTTCACTCCACCATTTCCGGCTTTAACACCAGCGTTATCGAGAAGCTTCCTCTCCCACACTTCGTGTCAGTGAGAGATGTAACACTGAAGAGAAATCAGAGTTGGTTAACCATGCTCTACTTCTACATTACTTTCTCTCTCCCTTTCAGTCTATGTAAGTGTTTCTCAATGTTTTTCTCTCACTAATTCCCTGTCTTTTCTCTGTTCCTCTCTCCAATAATGAATTATTGAATATGAGGTATCCCATTTTAGATTCTCTGGGTAGTCAAACTTGAGTGTGTGCTTCACATAAACAGTACAGTTTGTCTGTGCCTGTATCTTTTGTGTGTGTGATGATGTGGGCCAAGAAGCACAGAATGTGTGTTAAAACCCACCAGAGGGCAAGAAGAAGACGGAGACGTCTACAAAAAGCTTTTTTTTCTCTTCCACTTCAGCTGCGTTTTATTTCTGTCACTGACATACTTTCTCACTTCATGGCATCCCTCCTCTCTCTGAATCATCTGCATCTGGGTTGTCCCAAATGGTTTTCATGGAGCATGTCGGCTTTATCTGCTGTTAAAGGCCTTTATATTTGAAAGCAGCTTTGGCATTAGACGCAATTGTAAAAGCCAGAATTGTAGCCTAGGCATTTATTTGATTTAATCTGACAGTTTAATGTCCCAAGTTTCTTTTTCCCAGAGAGACCACCATTGGAGATAGATCCTTCTTAAAGGGGCACACTCATCATGAGCAGTGGGCAACCTCCGGGTCTGAGAAGTGAAGCCAATGCTGAAGTGCCTTCAACCTGCATTCTTTCTAATAGCCAGCAGGGGGCGACTCCTCTGGTTGCAAAAAGAAGTCTGATTGTATAGAAGTCTATGAGAAAATGACCCTACTTCTCACTTGATTTATTACCTCAGTAAATTGCAGTGGGACTAATAAAGGATTATCTTATCTTATCTTATCTTATCTTATCTTATCTTAAACATTGTAAACATGAGTTTATGGTTTCAATCGCTAGTTTCAAGTCTTCTTCAATACAGCATGATGTTCATTTAGTAGATTATGATCCCATTTAGAGTCAAATAGACCATAAAGCAGGGTATGCTTTAGGGCGCGACTTCCTTGTGATTGACAGGTTGCTTCCACAGCATTGTCTGGTCTGGGAGTTGTCCGCGTTTTCGTCTTAAAACTTGAACCCTTTCACAGTGTGTTTTCAGTTCATGAATGTTAATTATAACCTTTTTGGTCGCCTAAAATGTCTTATTCAGCATTTGGTTGTACTTAGCTCCACCCTCTCGTATCACTTCTGGTTGCAAAAAAACAAGATGGCAACGGCCAAAAACCAAGGTGGCGAAGGCCCGAATGCCGAACTTGAGACTACAAAACAGCAGTCCACAAACCAATGGGTGACGTCACGGTGACTACGTCCACTATTTATATACAGTCTATGGTCATGAGGAGCACTCAGCCTGTGAAAACAGTTGGTTAATGTCATCTGTGACTCTGGAGGGAGCTCTCTTAAGTCAGAGAAAATAACCTTGATGATGATTGTCCCCCTGGCGCTGAGCATTATGACAGTAAATGGAAGGAAATGACACGAGTGGAGGTGAATTTTGACCAACCAGGCCTCCATTTCAGTTGTCTTAGTATCCTTCCTCCCTTAAACACATTGAAGAGAGTCAATTGTCATTGCCTTATCTGCTGTTGCACTATAATTTGCCCTTGATTACAATGGCATGCTTGACTGTCTGATTGACAAGGCTCTTGGTAAGCCTTCAATTACAGGCAGGCGTCTCAGATTGAGCCATTTAGGCATTACAGTCTGTGAGTGAACACACAGGGATCCATGTACATTAGACAGGCAGATCAGAAAGACTTGCAGTAATAAAAAATAAACAAGCTGAAGGGGCCGTTCAGAAATAAGCATGGAGGTTACAGGAACCAGCCATATGGAGTAAAAAAGGAGAACCGCGGGAAGAAAGAGGAAGTCGTAGGAGGTTGAAATGTGGCCAGGCAGAAGAGAGAGGGGTAAATTAATGAAGAGTGGGATGATGTGAGGGAGACTGAGAGAACAGAGAGAGAAATGACAAAGAGGGGGAAGGGATAAAAGAGGAGTGACGTACAAAGGGAAAGCGAGATGAGAGAGACGGAGAAGTGATGTTTGAGACATGAAGGCATGCACGGAGCGAGAGGGGCAGAGAGAGATTTAATAGGGTGAGAAAATAAAGAGAAAAGCCTAAAACTAATGGACTTGGATGTAATTTGAGGGACTTTTGTTCTCACAGATTCATCGTGGTCTAGATGTAATACAGTCAGTATGAAGGAATATCTCTGCATGTGTACAGCTGGCCAAGCCATGACTAACAGGCATGTTAATTTATAAACTAATTATTTCATAGTACGCAAACTAACAATAAAATAACAGAAATTATAGCATAAATAATAATTAATAAACACTATTGATGATCATTTCATTGTTTGTTAACAAGTAGTAACTATTAACAAAGTTTAATTAACTATCAATTTGCCATTTATAAATTATGGTTATTATAAAGTGTTATTGGTCACTGTTGAGCTCTATATCATCAACTTTTAAGAAAACTTAGTTAACAGTAAATTTTGAATTCTAAACTTTGAATTATTACAAATAATAGCTTAAAATAAACTTGAATTATTAAAAACAAAATTGCAGCCTAGTTTTGTTGTTGCTGAATTTTTGCACGTTTGCAACTAGTACTGGCCGCTGATACTGACCCTGCAGCTTTAACACTCATGTATATAAGTAATTGTGCTCGGCTAGCAACACGTCAGTGCCTTGATTTATTGTAAAAAGGTGAAGTCAAAGAGTCAAGAGGACGGGGTCGTAGTGAAGGTGAGAGCTACATAAGTTATGCTCTCTCTAATGGAGGACGAGGGATAATTGGGTCATTTCATCACAGCTGAGTGAGCTCAGAAAGGTTAGTGTCTTGATGCGTTAGACCCTCGTCAACAGTTACCAACAGTATCCACAAGACGTTTATACTTCTACAAGATATGAGAGAGAAGATTAGGAGTGCACAAACAACACATATAGAGCACTGGTTTCTATTTGTGGGCCACAAACAACATTTTACGTGCAGACATGTTTGCGTAACGATGATACGCTGTGAGTTTGTTCGCCTTGAGAGAGAACAGTCTGCACGCAACAGCTCTGTGCAGTGGAAGACGCTGTTAGTGGAGTGAAATAGACTTATTTAAGAACAAGATGTCTGAACGCCTACAGCGCAGCCCCTCTGCCACCCTCAACAGCCTCCCAACACATCTGTTACAGCATCACACACACACACACAAACACACACAGGGTGGAGGATGGCTGTGAGACTGAGATGACATATTAACAACCCAGTATTGGAAAGGCCGAGGTTTCTATTCTTAGACAAGTTGATTTTGCTGGAATGAATGAACGACCTTTATGTTGATTAATTATCTGTGTGTGTGTGTGTGTTTGGACTGTAGGCTATACAGGAGAGAAAGATTGTCGTAGCAGCATGTGTGTGTGTGTGCCTGACATGAATACACACCGTCACCTCTCACGTCCTGCCAGATCAGATCTGTTACTCTCTCTTCTTCTCTGCTTCTTTTTCCTCTTCCTGTTCTTCTTCTTGTTTTTCTCCTCCCACAGACGGGTTCCCCACCCGTCTTGTCCCATGCTCTCCAGTTGCCATGGCGATGGATGACATAGATGAGATGGGGGGTCTGGTTAGAAGAAGCTCTGAATAATCCTCGTGTATTTTCGTCATGTTGCATCACAATTAGTCTGTTCATGCTAAAAATGGAAAGACCTTGCAATGTTGGCATCTTTTTTAAATCTGCTTGTGAACACATTGTCTTCCTCCTCACTCTAAACAAGATACCTTTGTTACACATCACTACAGGCATGACCACTGAAACTCAAGTGTTATATCTACTTCAGAGGAATTATTGTGACATATTTAATGATTTTTATTTGACCTTGAGCACACACAATGCCAAGTAACACCAGCCTAATACACAGTGCAATGCAGTCCATCTTAATGCAATACAACACAGCACATTACTCAGTTTCAGTGTGTGTGATATATTACAGGGGAACATCACTTTAAATGGATAGTTCAATATATTGGGATGAGAAGATCGATACCACTCTCATGTCCGTGCAGTAAATATGAAGGGCTGCACAATTAATCCAAATTTTTATCGAAATCACTTTGAGACCTACTGCAATTTTCAAATCGCAGGATGAGAAGGAAATCACAATATTTGTTGAAGGCAAAATTTGTCAAAATACCCTTTTAAATTAAATATTGTGGTGCTGCGTAGATGTCCTGGCCCGCACATCATAATCTACAGACTTAAGAAAACATCTTTGTTTGGTACAGATCCCCACAAAAATCTCACCATAATTATCTTTTAAAATGTTTTTCAATGAAAATGAGAATGATGTGAAAATGATTATACCCTCTAATATCGCAAATCATATTTCAAATTGCAATATCAGTCAAAATAAATCGCAATTAGATGTTCAAAATTCTTTCAAAATCGTGCAGCCCTAAGCTACAGCCAGCAGCTGGTTAGCTTAGCTTAGCATAAAGACTGGAAACAGGGGGAAACAGCTAGCCTGGCTCTGTCCAAAGCTAACAAAAGTCTACCAGCACCTCACTAATGAACACATACTGTATCTGATTTATTTACTTTAAAAAAAAAGAAAAAAAGTTTAGTAACAACAAGTGCCGGTGTTACCTAAAATATTGCTTTTCTCTGCTATTTACAGTCCCAGTTTCATTTCATATTATAACTAATTGGCCTTTTTTGGTCAAACTACTGTTTCCAAGGTCAAGAATGAACTCATCTAACAAGACAGTTTAAACAGTCTGAACAGATTTGAAAGTACACTGTTAAGAATTTCCCAGTAAAATAACAGTAAAGAACTGGCAGCAGGGTTGCCTTTATGTTACTGTAAAATTAACATTATTATACTGTCGCTGAAATTTACAGCTTTGTACTGTTAATGAAAAATACAGTTTGAACTGGTTGTTTTTTATTAATTTCACAGTATTTTACAGTTAATTTACTGTTTAAAGATACATTATACAGCTGTTTTTCACCTTTCTTTTACATTATCTTACTGATTTGTTTTAATGCACTATTTATTTTTTACATACATTTTAATAAACATTATTTGTTGCCTAAATGAATAGACTTAGCAGGTTACAGACATAGGAATAGTCATACTAAATACAATTAAAGGCACTTGTTAGGAAAAAGGCTATAATAGACTTGTTGACACTTTTCCCAAAATGTCTGTCTATAGCTGGTTACAAGCACAGAATGCAAACCATAACAACATGTGAGTGAAGAACAGAGCTAATTCACTGATTTTACAATCATGTACAATGTACAAGCCTCACATGTGTAGATCCGGTCCCAGAATAAAAGAAAATACTGCATGAAACTGTTACTGATGATACTTTAGACAGTTGATCAGCAGTAAAGTGCTGCTTTTTAAGAATGCATTATAGTTCAGTTAAAAAACGGCCTATATGAGCGTAATTTAACAGGTTTTCTTTTGTATTAACAGTAGAGCACTGTTTTTAGCAATAACAGGTTAATACTGTTGAAATCCTGCTGTAAATTAACAGCAATTGTTTACAGTGTATTGACTGTTTGACCCCGAGGAAGACCGCTGCACGGTCAATACGCACAAGGCTTATTTTTTAAATCATTACTTTAATGATGCAGTGTGCCTTGACTGCAGCAAAATCAGGTGTTTTCTCAAGATTATTGAAAGCCATGGTGGGAATTATAGGTAATGATGTGAAAATAGATAGGCTGAGGTAAAAGTGGATACGCACAAAAACAGGAATATAACTCGTGTAATTCAACACATTTAGAGATGATAAATGACAGTCTGTACGTCTTGTTCTCCTCCAGGTATTGTACCTGCAGACGGCTGAGGTTACCAGGGAGCAGGTGTACGCTATGGACCAGTCCAGCATCGACGGGGTGGAGGACATGTCGGCACTGGCTGAGCTGCACGAGGCCGCCATTATGCACAACCTGTACCAGCGCTACCAGAAGGATAACATCTATGTAAGTGCATTCACATGGACGCATGTGTGTCTGTAAGTATGTGTGAGAGGGTGGATGTATGTGGCCAAGCCTGTGTGTGTGTGTACATTATGTTTACGTCTTGATGTATTCCAGTAATCTTTACATGCATGAGGCTTTTAGTGGGAAACACAAATCATCTTATTAGACACATCTACTCTGAGTGGAATAGGTGGAGAGACGGAGAGAGAGAGGCTTATAAAGTGAAAGGGTTGCGGTTAAAAGAACAAACTAAGCTCTACTTCTTTAAAGGGCGTGTCCATCTGTGATCTTTTTAATTTTTTTTCAAATGGAAACGCCCACTCAGTTTGGAAATAACTGAAGGGTGAGTTTGGATTTTTTTTAAATGGGGTTGTATGTATACTCCCGCGCTCTGCGAGGTAGAGTTACTGTTTCTGTGAATGTAGTCTGGTGGCTTTGAAGAGAGCGATTTAAAGGCTTCAGTTCCCCGTCGGAAAGGGCTGTCTGACGGCGAGGTAAAGTGGCTGTGGACAGGAGCAGCGGAAAAAAGTATTTTAGCCACCTAAAAAAAATCAATATCAGTTTAAGTATACACTACATTTAGAATATTTTTACAGCTTTACCTTACAGCCTTTTTGACAGTGAACTGGAGCCGTTATATCGCTGTCTTCAAAGCCACCGGACTCTATAGACAAAAACAGTAATTTTACCTCGCAGAACACGGGAGTTGTTGGTCTACTGCTGCATCTATCGGTTAGTTTGGTTGTGTGACTTTCTGATCCGAACTAACGTGGCGTCCATACAGCAGTACATTGCTTAGCTTCCGTGCCGATACTCCTGTCTGCTTCTCCAAACTCAGAGCATGCCGACCGCCATCTAAGTATGTGACTTAATGACTCTTACTGTGTGTGACATTAATACACTAACTAAGGATGTATATATACTGTATATGTAGCAGCGTCATCATGCAGAAACCTACGTCAGGTCACGCGGGAAAAAGCTTTTAGAAGGGTTTGGGAAAATAGCATTTTGACGCTAAAACATACTTTGAACAAAATTTGAATACATGAGGAACACCACTGTGGAGCTACAGATTGATATAAAAAAACAAAAACAAAAAACAGAATAATGGACCCGCCCTTTGTTATAATCCTTACAATTTTAATCCTGGTTGATTTGGCGACACCCGCTGATGACAAACAATTACACTTTCAATGCACATTTTTGCAGTATTGAATGAATGGCAACAGTCAAAAGGACAAGAAAGAGTAACAAAAACCTGCATGATTCCTGTTGGTTTTTGTAGTGTAGCATCAAACTGCTTGCCTGTCTTTCTCAGATCCAATAATTGACTCAATAATCACAATAGAAATGAATTGCCGTGATAATTTGTTTATGTCTGTAATGAATAGAAGCATTAGCTCATGACCATAAAACTCTATTACCCAACTTACCTTGGGGGTTTCATCTCATCCACTAACCATTGATGACATGAAAAGACTATAATCTCTGTGTGTGGTCATAAAATGGATATTAAATTCAATTAAAACATTTTAATCATGGTGTGTTGAAAGTCAGGATCTGGAAAGCCTGAAAACCTGAAATATTACCAGACAACAGACCAATAACAGCCTCCCTGGGTGTGACCTAATCTAGATGATGAAATATTGTCCATACATGGATTTCCCTTAAGCTGATCATAAGAATTTACCCTGCGTGGGTGGGTCAGTTTTCTGTGTCACAGTGTGCTCGTGCATTTATGTGTATATGTGTCCTTCAGCACAGTTTAATATAAATGTAGTACTCAAAATGCACAGGCAGGGTAATATGACACGATGGGAGGCATGCTGACCTCTAGTTTTTTTTGTTTCTAGTGCAGAAAGCAAGGTGACTGATACAGCACAAACAGCTCAAAATGGAAATCTAACCTCCATCATCTCACTGATTTGACCTCAGCTTTCTAATAAAAAATATTGTCACTTGTCCCTCCTACTGTCAGATCTCCACCCTGCTGTGTTCCCTTATCCTCCAATCCAGATTAATATCAACACAAGGCTGCTTGACAATTTCTCATATTTGTACTGTATGTGTTCCTGACAGCTTGTTTTTAGCATATGTGTTAGTGCTTTTACTGTAAGTGTGTTATATCTGTATATTTTAAACAGAGAAGACAAAAAAAGCAAATAAACAAAGTATACCAGTGGCTCAAAAATGATACAGAGACAGAACCTGAAATGTCACTTCTTGGCTGTTTTCAGACCAATATCGGCAGCATCCTGGCGGCTGTCAACCCCTACAAGCAGATCCCAAATATGTATGACCAAGAGAGGGTGGACCTGTACTCCAAGCACCATATAGGGGAGCTACCTCCGCACATCTATGCCGTGGCCAATGAATGCTACCGCTGCATCTGGAAACGCCACGACAGTCAATGTGTCCTCATCAGGTGAGTTTCGACCACGGAGGAGGCTATTTTGATAGATTTTTTCCCTCAAATTCAGTCTATCTCCCAATCCATCCATTTCTTAAATCCTGTGTCACATGGGACTGCAGTCTATCCCAGCATGCATTAGGCGAGAGGGTCATTCCATTTTTAGAAAATCCAACAATTCCTACTGTCCCACTTACCCAGACTTATACATGCATTTTTTTTTATGTCTCTGAATGTCTGCCTTATTTGCTTTCATCAGCAGTTAATAGAGAGGATCGATACCACCCTTATGTCTGTTGCTAAATATGAAGCTACAGCCAGGAGACAGTTAGCTTAGCTTAGCATAAAGACACATTTACACTTTGGGTTTTGTACGTTTTAAACAAACAAGATATAATGTGTTGATTAGTGAGCTTTAGAAGTGCTGGTAGGTGGATCTTTTCCACCCATTTGTACTAGGAGCCTATACAGAGAGAGGTAGAAAACATAGACTGTATAAAAAGATGGAACACATGACAAAAACTGACCAAAAGTGAAGCCCCTGGCAAACTAAAAAGTCAAAGTATACGTCAAAAAAAATTTCTCAAAGATGGTCTCTGTCATTTTAGGTAGCTCTTATCACGCTGATGTATGTTCAAGTGTTCATTTTTCAGACAAGTTTGGTTTTAAATTGACGCTAGGCTATAAAAAGGGGGTGAGACTCATGGTTGACAGCTGTGATTCTCTCTTGCTACCAAGCTGCGGCCATGTGTGTGATTGGTTTGGGCGGGTGTGTGGGCGGGGCCTTGATACCGCTGCAACCCCCCGGTCGTGTCTAGAAAGTAACCCGTATCAAAAACTGTCGTGAGACTCGCTGCCCAACGACCTATTCCAACCTTAACCATTAGAGGACAATGCATAACCTTAACCATCCCGCGAGAGTTTTGCAATTTGTGTGGTAACCATCTAGACATGACCGCCCCCACCCCCCAATCACTACTGCGCAGACTCTGGCTCCAAATGACGTCAAAATCTCAAGACGGCAGCTCAATCAGATGTTTTGGCTTCACTTTTCTACAGTGGGAGGAAGTGGAGATGCATCGTCCATCTTTATATGCAGGCTATGATTTTTACACTTTGGGTTTTGTACGTTTTAAACAAACAAGATATAATGTGTTGATTAGTGAGCTTCAGAAGTGCTGGTAGGCGGATCTTTTTCACCCGTTTGTACTGGGAGCCCATACAGAGAGAGGTAGAAAATGACAATGAAAATCAAGGTGAAGCCTGAAGGAAGTAGTCTAGCATTCCCCACGTCTCAGACATATTGATTTTAGTGGTTGTTTGGGGAGAGAGACTGAGCTGAGATCAAGCTCAAAGAGATACGAAGATAGACAAGAGGATGAAACTTTCTGCCTTGGTGATGAAAAAGAATAATCGACATCCCGCCACCAATAAAAGACGAGAAAAAAAAACACAGGGCGAAGTTGGTTAACTGCTCCTGGCCTGCTTGGCTAATCTGGTCATGCTTTCAATTACACTCAGGCTTTGTCTCTCTTGATATCCTGATTGAGACAGACTGGGAGTTAATGCAATATCTCTAAAGCTATCAAACCCCAGTATCAACTAAACAACCAGACCAAGTTAAGATATGGAAATGTCAGAGAAGGTCACAGTGTGTTTAATTAAATTGTGTGTGTGTGTGTGTGTGTGTGTGTGTGTACTCCAGTGGTGAATCAGGCGCGGGGAAAACGGAGAGCACTAAACTGTTGCTTCAGTTCCTGTCGGTGATGAGCCAGAACTCAGCCGGGACGCCTCCATCAGAGAAAAGTACACGAGTGGAGCAGGCCATCGTACAGAGCAGGTATGAGCAAAATGAAGATGACACACTTTACTTTTCTTTTACTGTTACTACCAGAGCTGTTTGCAAGCCTTTTGCAACACGTCAGATTCAAGTCTAAAGTCATTCGAAAGACGTCCCGGTCAAGTTTCAGAATCAGAAATACTTAATTGATCCTTGATCATTGGGGGAAACTGGGTTACGTTATAGTTGTTCCATTTTAGAATAAAAATATATATAAACATAGAGAAGTTAAAAGAAAAATAGAAATAAGTATGGAAAAATGTGTACATTTTACTGCAATATATTACAACAATAAATAACAACAATAAATATGTAAAAATAGAAATATGAAATATGTAAAAAGAAATATACACTGTAAAAAGTAAAAGAAATATGTAAAAATAGTTGTGTAATAGAAAATAGGACTTAAAGACATTCAAGACCATGTCATAAGTTTTAAAAAAGTCTTTAAGTCTAACTAAAGTCATCAAAAGCAAATCTCTTTAAGCTCTCTGAATGTTGACGAGGGCTGCAACTAACGATTATTTTCATTATTGATCAATCTGCTGATTGTTTTTGAGCAATCTTTTGGTTCGTAAAATAGTACAAAAATGCCTGTCAAGGTTTCCAAGGAGACACCTTCAGAAATCTATGTTTAACATCCCGAAACCCAAAGACATTCAGTTCACATAAAACAGAGAAACACTGACGCTGGTAGCATCAAATGTTTGGTATTTTTGCTTTAAAAATTACTAAAACGTGTAATCGATTTGTCAAAAATAGTTGGCAATTAATTTTCTGTCGATCAACAAGTCAGTTAATGGACACATTTTTGCAGCTATTGAAATTACATTTTGAAATGTAATATTAATGTTTCTACATCTCTGAGATCAAGCCCATTCAATGCATAGCTTTAATAATGAAATATTCAAGGTGTGCACCCATGCAAGGCGGTTTATATGTCTTTTATTGTTCCAGCAAGTCGAAAACTAAGACTTGAAGGATTTTGTTGTCAAGTTTTAAGACAAGTCAATCCTTTAGGGAGCCAGTGAGTAAATCCAGATACTGTGGGAGCGATAAGTAATCAGTGTATGTCGGCTATGGGGCACTAATGGATGATGATGTTAATATGAAGCAGAGTATTGCTGAAAAAGAGCAGTAAAATAATGTTGCTTTTGGAGAAACATAATGAATGGCCTCTGCAGCACATGGCCGGTGTACTATGTTCTATACTGCATGAACAGATAAATTACAGACAAAATAAAAAGCACTAACTGCAGGTTTTTACTTTCCGATCAAGTCCGATCATGGAAGCGTTTGGTAATGCAAAGACGGTTTACAACAACAACTCCAGTCGCTTTGGGAAATTCATCCAACTTCACTTCTCTGAGGGCGGCAACATCCAGGGAGGCTGCGTCATTGACTGTATCCTTATATATATATATATATATACAGTATATATTCAGAAATGTGTATATTTGTATGAAATGTGCTGGAATTTGTATGTGCTTTTATTATTATTGAATAAAAGGGTGCGCTAAAGGAGTATATTTGTTGTTTCCTTGACTCTCTACCTTTCAGATTTACTGGAAAAGGTAATCAAGCCTGCAGCCTGCTCATATCAAGTTATTAAAATTAATTTGGAGTGATTATTATTGTTGCATTTTGTGAATCATGATGAAATGTTGCTTTGCTACATTGATTTTTGCTGTAGAACCGAGTGGTGCGACAAAACCCTGGAGAACGGAACTACCACATCTTCTACGCTCTGCTGGCAGGAGCTAGCAAAGAGCATAAAAGTAAGGAAACGCACACCAATGTTGTTGTGTCAACTGGTGTTACAAAGAGAAACGGTATATAGCAGCAGATAACATTATAATCTGACTACATCCACATAGTGTAAGTGCAGTTAAGTATCTCAATGTGCATCTCTCCCTGCTGACATTATATTATATTTCCTCTATCAGGCCTGTACTTCTTGGAGGAGCCTGTCGAATCTTTCCACTACCTCAACCAATCAGGATGTATGAAGGACAAGAGTCTGAATGACAAAGAGCTATATATCAGTGTTATGGTCAGTCTTTTCTTTGTTAAGAAGATTCGAGTTTTACAAACATTTTCCCGGGGACAAAAGCTGCTCTGCAGGCAGAAATCATCAAACTAGAAGTTATCCGTATTACTAGAAACTATTTTTGTAATTTGAGCTGTCTTTCTAGGTTTACACTAGTCACACTACAAGACAATAGCTGTCTATGCATGTTAGTAGTTAGACGATGACCTTCCAACCTTACAGCATTTTTACCTCGGCCAGGTTGTTTTCCTTTTTTTTAAGCAGGTTAAGAGCAGATTCCCATTAAATTCATAACACAAAAGGCATTTTTAAGGACAACAATTTTAACTGGGATCTGAATTTGGGCATTATTTAACCATAACTACAAAACTAACAGATATAGAGACCAAATTCCAAACCCTAAGGGATGTTTGCAGCCTGCAGCTTTAATCGATTAGTTGTTTGATCTATAAGATGTCAGAAAATGGTGAAAAAGGTTGATCAGTGTTTCCCAAAGTCCTAGATGACATCCTCAAACATCTTGTTTTGTCCACAACTTAAAGATATTCAGTTTACTGTCACAGAGGAGTAAAGAAACCAGAAAATATTCACATTTAAGATGCTGGAATCAGGCAATTTGACTTTTTTTTCTTAAAAAATACTCAAACTGATTATCAATTAATCAGTTTGCGATTAATTTAATAGTTGACAACTAATCGATTAATCGTTGCAGCTCTAATAAAATACAACTGACATAAATTATGTTCCCAAAATGTCCCCAAAATCTGCACCCCCTCCTAGATTTTGAAGAGTCTTCTTTGTAGTTGTTTCTTGTATAAAAAACCCCTGAAAAACCATGCATTGCAACTTGAGGTCAATATTATTTCTGCCCGAAGAGCAGCTCCATCTCAGAGCAATGTTTGTACAGTTGAAATTCGAAACACCATTTATCAAACCTCTGTAAGTGAGCGCATTGATGCAGAATCAGCTGCTATACTACTGTGTATTCTTTTTGTCTTCTTAGCCGCTGAGATAAAAAATGTTGAAAGCACCTGTCCGTTGGACCTGATCTCATTTCCTGTGCTTTTTGTCTGCGTGTAGGAGGCGCTGAAGGTGTTGGAGTTCTCAGAGGAGGAGATCAGAGACATGTTTAAGCTGCTGTCTGGAGTCTTACAGCTGGGAAACATCGAGTTCATGACTGCAGGAGGAGCCCAGATCACCACCAAGCAAGGTCAGTGGTGTAAAGTGGGTTCGGAAAAGTTAAAACTGTGTTGCAGAAGTCTAACACATCTTTGTACATCTTTCAGTGGCCACTAATGCCAGCGAGCTGCTGGGCCTGGACGCCTTCCAGCTGTCTGAAGTGCTGACTCAGCGTTCCATAATCCTCAGAGGAGAGGAAATCTGCTCGCCACTCACGATAGAACAGGTCAGCACACACTCGTGTACATCCACACATTTATTTTTCCCCTCCCCATCCATCTCTGGCTCTTCCCGACACACACTCACGATCTCTTCCTTACAGGCCGTGGATTCCCGGGACTCTGTTGCCATGGCGTTATATTCCCAGTGTTTCTCCTGGATCATCCTCAAGATCAATCAGAAGATCAAAGGGAAGGAAAACTTTAAATCCATCGGCATCCTCGACATCTTCGGCTTTGAGAACTTTGAGGTAAGAACTTTGAACTGTTTAGCTGGAAGCACCACAGTAGTTCATTCACACACACAGATCTGTGTATGAGATGTGTGTCTTTGCATCCAGGTGAATCGGTTTGAGCAGTTTAACATCAACTACGCCAACGAGAAGCTTCAGGAGTACTTCAACAAGCATATCTTCTCCCTGGAGCAGCTAGAGTACAACAGGTGCACTCCTACATACAGTATATCCATCTACACACCTGCATAAACAAATACTTACATCTTACTGTAAAAGTTTGTTATTGACTTCAATATAACAATATGGAAAATATAAAATACAACTTTAAGGGATCAAATAAAAACATTAGGTCCAAACATGAATCTATATAGTATAATGCAATGCAACAAAATTGCTAACCAAAAAGTCATTCTCCAACATTTTTCAGTCAAGTATGCAACATAACATAATTATGTCTGTTCCTATAAATAGTCAATTACTGTCAATTTCCTTCCATATAATCTAAGGGGGTTGATACCGTTCACTGCAGCTTTTGAAAACAGCTGTTTTTTTATATATACGTATTTAATCAGGATGTCACATTGAGATTGAGATCTCTTTTACAAGTGAGACCTGAGTACAGAAAAATTAATAAATATAATAATAATAAAATTAATACAATGAAAATAAATAATAATGGCAATGACATCAAAATATAATATTAATATAGCAATATTTAAATATATATACATATGTTTATTATTTTATTTCCATTTACTACTTTAATCACTTTTTATCTATAGATTTTCTGTCCTCATTGTAATTTTCTTATTGTTTTAGTCTTACTGTGCACTTTCATTTTAATCCCTCAAAGCATATTGTTGACCTACATGTTTCAAAATGTGATTATTATTATTATCTAAATTATGCAAAATGTTTACACAAATCATGCAAGTTTGATGGTATAATAGTAATAATAATAATAATAACTTTATTTATCCGTTTCTAAACAGAATTGCAAAATGTTTAACTGTAGAACAAACAGAATTAACATGTAAAAGTAATTACATTACAAAAAGAATTTATAACATAACATATTATAGTTATAGTATAACACAGAGTACAACAGTAAAACAAAAAAGGGTAAAAACATAGTTGAAACTCAAGGAAAGTCTGAGTTTTAAGAAGTAATTTAAAACACGCTATATGCAGTCTTTTTAAGAGATATTCAGGTTGTGTGTCTGTCTGAGGATCTTTTGTTTCACCAGTGTTTTGTTGAGCATGCAACAGGTTGTACACTGATGTGAAGTTAATATTCCATGTATAACTGTTTGGGGTTACTCTCCACAGGGAAGGTGTCCAGTGGGACGCCATAGACTGGATGGACAATGCAGAGTGTCTCGACCTTATAGAGAAGGTAGGAAAATGATTTGTCGTAACTTGTAATATGAACATTGTTTAGAGCTGTAATAATGTAACACACTTACTGAATAATTTATACAAAAGTCTGTATATAAAACTATTTTAAAAGATTTTTTTTTTACTACTTAATAGCAAAATCTAACAAAATATTCGGTTTCAATCCATATTTGTTGGCGTTTAGCCTTTCAAAAACAACATTTTCACTTTGGTCAAAAACCTGTTTGCTCTCTGGCTCGCCGCACACAAAGGGAGGCTCGCACCTGTATTAACGGGGCGGTCTAGCAGCGATCTAACAACACCATAAATTACATTTTATTTAACCACAATAACAAAATATTTATTCGGGCTCTGACACAAATGTTGACGAAACTGACGAGTTCTATTCATTAAAGAAAGTTGATTTTAATAAAAAAAGAAAAATTGAGGATTTTGTTTGTTTGTTTTGTTTTGAAAATCGGTGGGGAACCACTGAGTTGGTGCATCAAATGTTTCAAATCTGTGTATCTTGTGCACCTGGTCAGGAAGTTTAAATATTGTATTCACATTAACATAATGATTTACTTCAGCATCAGCTAAACAGACTTTTATAAATCAGTGTTGGGTGGAAGTGAGTTGAAATAAAGGCTGTGTTGGACGCCTCCAGATGCTCTCTGGGAACTGATCTAATCATATTGGACTGATGTTTTAGAGGGTGTTGCTGATTTTATAAAGCCGATGCAGTAACAGGATGTTTTTTTCTTCTTTCTCTTAGAAACTGGGCTTGTTGGCACTCGTGAATGAAGAGAGTCGATTCCCCAAAGGAACTGACTTCACTCTGCTGGAGAAGTTGCACAGCAGACACTCTGTGGGTTATTATTATCAATAAAACAGTTGAACTACTGTGCTGGTATTAAACGTTGCATTATATTTTATTTTTTGTGCTTTTTTCCTGTTTTCTGCAGACGAACCCTTACTACGTCAAGCCCAGACTTGCTGATCATCAGTTCGGTATCAAACATTATGCCGGGGAGGTGAGTGACGTACAACTGAGCCGCTTCATGTCGTCAACATACTGTATTTGTTATTGTAGTGAAGTCTGGGGTATCATGATGAACCTGTCTGTGTTGTTCAGGTCCTGTATGATGTAAGAGGGATCCTGGAGAAGAACAGAGACACCTTCAGAGACGACATTCTCAACATGCTCAAGGACAGCAGGCAGGACATTCACACACATTCAATGAGGAGTTTATTGGGACTGTAATAAGTCCTGAGATTGTTTTAAGTAATTGGTTTATTTCAGTCATTCAAAGAAGAGTTTTTGAGCTGATATGAATCATCTACAATGACTAGTAAAAAACGTTCATTGTTGGGAGAAAACTATATTGCAAAGTCATCGAAATGTCCATGTCTTTGAAAAGTGTCATGAAGCAAACAGGTCTGAGGATCATTTAAACCCCAAAAAATCATCTAAAATGTCAAGTTTTCACCTGCAAGCGATATAATGTGAGTTTTACAAATAGTATAGGGAAACAGTTTATACTTTCCTGAAAATGAAAATTCAGCTATAATTGATTTCTGTACATGATTTTTTTTATCGTCATCAGTATTTCCACTGAAATAATTTATCATATGTAGGTGTGTAATCCATCATGTTTCTGTTGCCTCTCAGACTGGACTTCATCTACGACTTGTTTGAGAAGGTCGGCAGCAGGAACAATGAGGAAAAGATGGGAACGGCCAGACGCAAACCCACCGTGAGCTCCCAGTTCAGGGTGAGTGAAGCAAGCAGTTTAAGACGATTAGATACCCAACGTAACGAGCAACTCATAACAAAGAGTCTAAAGCAGAGGTTTGGGAGGGCCTCTTCAGGGGGCTCCAAACACTTTCAGGGAGGCTCAGTGAATAGAAGTGAAAACATATTACATTAGTTATCAAAAGATCACATAGAATAACCTAAATGTGTGTGATTTTGTTAAAGAGATAGTTCAGATATACATTAGTTTGGGGGAATTTTACAGATTTTTCAGAAACTGATAACTGCCTTAGGACCTTTTTTATGTATTTATGTAGTCTGAAGTCAATATAAGGCTATCTTGGCTCAAAATGTTGAATGTATATTGGATCAAATAACATAATTATGATCCCATAGGGGCGGCTGTGGCTCAGAGGGTAGAGCAGGTTGTCCACCAATCGGAAGGTCGGTGGTTCGATTCCCGGCTGCTCTGGGTCACATGTTGATGTGTCCTTGAGCAAGACACTTAACCCCAAATTGCTCCTGAAGGCATAGCCATTGGTGTGTGAATGAGTATTTAGATTAGATCCCATCAGTGAATGGGTGAATGCTGACATGTAGTGTAAAGCGCTTTGAGTGGTCGGAAGACTAGAAAAGCGCTATATAAGTCCATTTACCATTTTACCATAGGCATCCAGGAATTGAGCGAAACTAAGCAAGTAAACTAAGGGATGGTGAGGGGGTGCCTCTTTCCAAGCTTTGTCTGAGGGGAGGCCTACAGTCTCAGACTTTGAAAACCCCTGGTGTAAAGAATAGTTGTGGATTAAATGAAGTGATTTGACTTAAAAATGTCAGAAATTAGTGAAAATGCCCATCATATTTTCCCAGAACACGATTATGTTTTTCAGCTAATAGATTAATAGACCCGTTGTTTCATGAGAGCTAAAGATGAACTCTTTTAACAGACTATTTTTTAAGTGTATTCCTCTCTGAGACATAATGATCGTTGAAAGAGTTACTATTGTAATTTTGCTCACTGCCATAAGAAAGCAATGCACAAATATTTTATTATTTTCCTTTCTGTGCTTCCTCAGGACTCCCTCCATGCTCTCATGGCTCTTCTGAGTGTTTCCAACCCGTTCTTCATTCGCTGCATTAAGCCCAACATGAAAAAGGTCAGTCAGTTTCTGTCTCAGTTCTCAAATCCACCTTAATGCTCTCTTAGAGCCTGACGGGCGATCACCTACTGAAGTTCAGTGTTAAATAATCCTTCTTCTTTTACTTGTAGAATCCCAGTGTGTTTGACCCAGAGGTCGTCCTGAACCAGCTGAGGTATTCTGGGATGTTGGAGACTGTGAAGATCCGTCGGGCCGGCTTCCCCGTCCGCAGAACTTTCAAAGATTTCTACAATCGGTAAGTATCTTTAAATCTACCTTTATCTTATCTTTTATCTCATTTGTCTATGTGTGTTTGTGCAAGTGTCTCTGAATTTTTACCCTTTTTGTTGAAATCTCTCTTTTGTTTGTCTCTCACAATTTGTCCCTGCCAGGTATAAAATCATTCAGAAAGAGAAATCATCATCATCAGCAGCAGCAGCAGCAGGAGATGATAAAAAGAGAACTACAGACCTTCTAACCAAATTTGACAAGACCAAGAAAGTGTGGCAGTTGGGCAAGACCAAGGTGAGATTTAGCAGTTTTTGAATCACCAGCACTTGTAACAGCACATGATTAATCCATCATTTAATACGTTTTCTACATTGTATTAGACATCTTCATGGTAACCTTTCACCTTTATCCTGCAGGTGTTCATGAAAGAGGCTCTGGAGCAGCGTTTAGAGAAAGACAGGGATGAAGTCCGACGCCAAGCTGCCATGATAATTCGAGCCCACCTACTCACTTTCTCTGCCAAGTAAGACCCTCTTACAGATAATAGGAACTGACATTTATATATGCCAGTTCTTATTCACTGTGGTTTATGTTTTTTTTTTTCATTTTGTCCACAGGAAGCACTTCAAGCTTGCACGAGCCAGCGTCGTCACCCTCCAGAAACATCTAAGGAGGCACATCCAACGCAGGCGGTACGTGAAGCAACGCGAGGCCGCGCAGGTGCTGCAGAGACACAGGCGAGGTCAGGTGGCGCGTACGCGGGTTCGAAAACTCAGAGAGGAGAAGAAGAAGAAGAGGGAGGAAGAAGAGAAGAAGAAACAGGAGGAGGAGAAGAAGACGGCGGGCGAAGGGGAGCAGGAGGGAGTGAATGAAGGAGCAGAGAAAAAGACAAAATCGTCAGAGGCAAAATCATCAGAGGCAAAATCGTCAGATGATAGTTCTACCCCAGTATGTTTTCTCTTTACCTCTAAAACACTTGATGTTGCATCTTTTTCTCCTCCCATTCATTTACAGAATAAAGTGTAAATGTTGATGCTTAATCGGCTCCTTCTCTTCTCCTCTTCCCGTCTAGGGTGAGGCCCAGCAGATGGAGGAGATCCTGCAGTTGGAGCGAGAGATCGAGCGTCTGCAGAAAAAGAGAGAAGACGAGGTGTCCCAACTGTGCGAGTCCTCCAAACAGGAGCTGCAACTGCGCCGCGACGCTGAGATCAAACGGATGAAGAAGGAGGCGTCCCGCAAGGCCACGGAGCTCATCGACCTCCTGAACTTCAGCGGCGTGGACCCTTCGCTGGGAGCAGTTGCAGCCAAGCCCGCCGCAGAGGCAAAAGCTCCAAAAGCTGCAAGTGCCAGCAGAGGTGCGTCTAAAGAAGAGGAGGTAGACGAGGGGTTTCATGCTGAGGAGGAGTGCATCCCTCTCCCTGACTTCCCTCCTCCCGCAGAGACAGATGCTCCCATTGATCAGGACATATTTGCTCACCTCCCTCCTCCCCCGCCTGCTTTCGCAGAGGGGACAGTGCCTCCTGCACCACCTCCTCCACCTCCTCCACCTCCTCTCCCCGCAGATGGTGCGCCTGTCGTTGGAATTCCTCCACCTCCTCCTCTCCCTCCACCTGGAGATGGCTCCACTGTCCCTCCTCCTCCTCCTTCACACCCAGGAGAGGGGGAGAAAAAAGATGGAGACTCGGAGAGGAAGGTGAGCATGGTGGAGAGCCTGGGGGACGGGGAGGAGCCCATCTACAGCATGCCTGCAGACACCGAGTCAGATTACGACCAGGAGGAGGAGGACGGGTCCGTCAACGCCGGAGACGACAGCTCTGTGTCCGGGAGCAACCGTGGCAGCACCGCCCCGACGGACGAGGAGCACCCGAGGAAGTCGACATGCACCAACACCAGCCACGAGTCCTACAGAGGCAGCTCCGACTCTGTGAGGACACATACTTACACGCATCCTCACACGCGTGCACGCAGATATGTATGAGCAGCTATGCAGTGAATAATTAAAAAAAATAAAAAAAGTTACTGTATTGTTTAAAAAAATCTGATGATTTAATTTACTTTTTTCTTTTGTTATTATATAAGATAAATAATTATTTTTTTTGTATGATGTTGCAGTATGCAGACAGTGACGATGAACACGATGGCATGATGGACACTGATGAAGAAGTGCATAACGGCAGAGTGACCTTGCTTAATGGAAATGGACCACCGTATTTCCACGGCTACCTCTATATGAAGGGTGGGTATCTGCATTTCTAAACTTCTAAAGATCTCATTTTCAAGTTAAACCATCTCCACCTTTTGAATTTTGTTTTCATGACAATCATTTGTATCGTCTGCTCCCTCAGCTGGTCTGATGATCCCATGGAGGAGGCGTTGGTGTGTGCTGAAGGACGAAACCTTCATGTGGTTCCGGTCCAAACAAGAGTCTCTCAAGTCTGGCTGGCTCTACAAGAAGGGAGGAGGACTCTCCACCCTCTCACGGAGGTTGTTGTAGTTGTTACTGAGTGCAGCCTGCATGCTAATTAAACCACAATCTCTGTTGTGTGTGTGTGTCTGTCCAGTACAATTTAGATGTGAATGATCAATATGTGTTGGATGAATGTGTCATCATATGTATGTCTAACCCGATACTTTGAGCCCTCTGCAGTGCTGGAAGACGTCAGTGTCCCTCTCAAGATGGTGTACTCTGACTTTACTTTGAGAATTTACTTCTCAACTCTTACGTCATAGTCTACATCATAACCTAATCTTTAGTTCATAATCTAAAAAAGTAAAAAGATGAAAATTTGAAATATATTTAGAGTTACTGAGTTACTTTTCGGAAAAAGAGGACGTTGTTTGATGCTGGGTTTGGTTTCATTCTACCATAAACAACCTACACATAACACACTGATCCAAATATTCACAAAACAAAAAAAAAGAAAATTTAAATAAAATTACTTTACAATCAAAATCCTTATTCAGAAACCTAAATTAAATATTACAAAGCTTTTAGATTGCGCTAACATCGATTTTGTGTATAGTAACTTCCACCCTTGTATACATGTATGTACAGTGTGACAGAGGTATGCTATATAAAGAAGCTAATTTACTTTTTAAAAATAATTACTAACAAAAACATGACACCAAAAACAAACAAAACATTAAACACAACACCAAAACATACTAAAACAGACCAGAATACAAAATCAAACTGATGCATCGTGATAAACACGAAACACAAATTATATCAGCAGGCATAACAGCCTGAATAAATTACAAAACATTACAAATATAATAAAACAAAGAAGAAATAATAAATAAATGCCATTTTGTGAAGAGAGAAAAAAGAAAAGTAAAAGCTTGATCCTACTTCATTTATACAAATTCATCTCATTAGTGTACATTGACTGTTTCTCAGAGTAATTACAAAGAGCAATCATTTTAACACTACACTTAATGTTCATAAATAATTAAGAAGCTAATTCACTCTGTATTCCAGATAGAAATTGATTCCAATACTTGTAAACCTGACTAGAATAGATTGTCTTGGGCGTGTTTTCATTGTGTCTCTTCTGTGCCAGAAACTGGAAGATGCGCTGGTTCGTACTGAGGGACAACAAGCTGATGTACTACGAGAACGACAGCGAGGAGAAGCTGAAGGGAACCATCGACATCCGAGCTGCCAAGTAAACACACAACCACTCCTTCACTGTTACTCTGTTTTCTAGACAACATCTGCATGTTTCAGACGTGCACTGTTTGTGTTTTCACAGGGAGATAGTGAATAATCATGAAAAGGAGAACGCTCTGAACCTTGTGACGGATGAGAGGACTTATCAGGTGTTTGCTGAGTCGCCCGAGGATGCGAGGTGAGGCGGAGACTTGAGTGATTTTTGTAGATAAAGTTACTGAGTAGATTTGTGTAGTCGAACTTGTGATGACGCCTCTTGTCTTTCTGTGCAGTGGGTGGTTTAATGTGCTCAGTAAAGTGCGTGTTTGCACTCCTGAGCAGCTGCTGGAGATGTCTCATGAACAGGCCAACCCGAAGAACGCTGTGGTCAGTCTCTAAAAACAACACACCCATAACTGATTCCTCCGTCACACTCAGTACATTTTGTGGCTTTTACTGCACAATGTGGCCTGATCTTTGGCCTGTCTCTCTAAGGTTAAGATCACTTTATAATTGTTGACATGTTACTGTAGAAATAGTAGTGATAATAATAATAATTATAATAATAATAATAACCCATTAATTAATGTTTTAAATAGTTCTCCTCCTCTTTTCATCCTTCAGGGAACTCTTGACGTGGGGCTGATTGACTCTGTTTGTGCTTCAGACAATCCTGATCGGTAAGTTGGATGAATAACCAAAAAGGAAGGAAATGCTGATTCACTTTGCAAGTCAAGGACCCTTTTATTCTTTGTTTGTGTTTTTCAAATTGTTTTGAATTTTACAGTAGAAGATAATAAGCTTCAGTTTTCAGAAAAGCTCTTTATAAACAATTATGCTGATTTCTGATGTCGTCTCTTTGTTCCTCTTACTGGAAAACCCAGATATATGCAATCACTGTCCATCTTATTTAAACAACCCTTAAGTATCTTAAGGTGGATTTTTTATTTTTATTTTAAAAGTCTATAATTTGACCTTTGCAGGCCCAACTCTTTTGTCATCATTACGGCCAACCGTGTGATCCACTGCAACAGTGACACACCGGAGGAGATGCACCACTGGATCAGTCTGCTGCAGAAGCCCAAAGGAGACGCCAGGATAGACGGACAGGAGTTCCTCGTCAGGGGTGAGGACTCAATTTATCACTTTGTTAAAAAATGTGGATATATTACAAGCCATGAGAGTAACATAGGTATAAATGGTGATAATTGGTGTTTTAAATTGTGTGTCTGGACCTTAGAAGAGATAGGAAGTATAAAGCATACTTACCATTTAAAATAAGGTCAGCAATGTGAGGCAAAATAGGAGTAATATCAAAAATATGATGTAACATGTGAGTATTTAAAGGTACAGTGTGTAGGATATGAAGGGCTCATTTTAAGATAACAAAAACACAACGATTCTTTTTCAGGTTTCAGGTGATTATACACTAATGAAAACATAGTTATGAATATTATATTCCATTTCTGCTAATAGATCCCCCAAACTGTTACACACTGTTCCTTTAAAACCTGTTGTGACAGATTTCGTCTTAAATATCTCAATATGAGATTTAGTCACAATACAAATAGACCTGGGGATAAATGATGACACTGAATAATTGCATAGCGCCTGCTGTTCCTGTACAGATTCATTACATCTTTCCCTCCCCTCTCTCTCTTCCTGCCTCATCACATTTCAGGCTGGCTCCAGAAGGAGATGAAGACGAATGCTAAGAGCACCTCCCTGAAGCTGAAGAAGCGCTGGATTGTTTTGACCCACAACTCCCTGGATTACTACAAGAGCTCGGAGCGAAACTCCTCCAAGATGGGAACTCTGGTCCTTAACTCCCTCTGCTCCGTCATTCAGCCGGATGAGCGAGTGCACAGAGAGACAGGTGGGGAGAGAGAAGTGAAGGGAAAAGGCAGAAAGGGCAGGTTTAATCCAGGATTAGACGTAGGAGGTTTGAGACTACATGTAAAGAGATAATTCTGGTTTTACATTTAAGTAGTAATGTACCCTTGCTTCCTGTTTTTGCAGGTTACTGGAACGTCATCGTGTACGGGAGGAAGCATTCCTACCGCCTCTACACTAAATTGCTTAATGAGGCCATGAGGTGGACGGCTGCCATACAGGGAGTCATAGACAGCAAGACCCCCATAGAAACCCCGACTCTGCAGCTCATCAGAGACATCAAGGTAAAACACACACACCTATTAAGTAAGCATTATATAATGCATCAACACACACTCACTCCTAAATTTAATTTGACGTCTGTGTGTCCTCTCAGGAGAACAGTGTGAACCCAGACATCGTGGAGCAGATGTACAGGAGGAACCCCATCCTCAGATACACTCAGCATCCTCTGCACTCCCCTCTGCTGCCGCTGCCTTACGGAGAGGTCACCAGCCGTAAGTAACACTCAGCAACCTAAAACCCTGAAAAACAACTTTACTTCTTCTGTTTCTTCCCAGTCCTCTCCTTCTGCTTTCACAATTTTTGTGTATTAAAAGCTTCCATACATGATACGGCTTTCTGCAGTTCAAAACCAAACATTACAACGGTAGTCTATGCACTCATAAAATGAAATTGCTCTTGCCAGCACAAACCATGTTGTTTTTTTGCAACAAGAAGTGACACGAGAGGTTGGAGCTAAGTACAACCCAACGCTGTATTTGACATTTTAGGTGACCAAAAAGGTTAACTTTCATGAACTGAAAACACACTGTGAAAGGGTTAAAGTTGTAAGATGAAAACACAGACAACTCCCGGACCAGACAACGCCGGGGTAGCGACCTGTCAATCACAAGGTAGCCACGCCCTAAAGCATACCCTGCTTTTTGGTATATTTGACTCTAAATGGGACCAAAATTTACTGAATGAACATCATGCTGTATTGAAGAAGACTTGAAACTAGCGATTGAGACCATAAACTCATGTTTACAATGTTTACTGAGGTAATAAATCAAGTGAGAAGTAGGTTCATTTTCTCATAGACTTCTATACAATCAGACTTCTTTCTGCAACCAAAGGAGTCGCCCCCTGCTGGCTATTAGAAAGAATGCCAGTTTAAGGCACTTCAACATTGGCTTCACTTCTCAGGTTGCCCACTGGGTATTATTTATAAGCTACATGTTGCTGTTTCTTCTTCTTCTCTGTCTTTGTTCACCTTTTTTATCCGTCTTTGTGTGCAGTACAAAGGCAGCAGGGCTATGCCAGTCTGCAGGATGAGGCGGTGCGAGTTTTCAACTCGCTGCAGGAGATGGAGACGCTGGCGGACACGGTGCCCATCATTCAGGGCATCCTGCAGACCTGCCAGGACCTGCGCCCTCTCAGGGATGAGGTACCTTATTTACTTTCTTCTCTAATCTCAATGTAAAATGGCGTTTGTGCAGCAGAATGGTACAACAGAGTTAAGATTTATTAGAGGATAGGTGTGCAGAGTGAGCTTTATAGAAACTTAAATTGTTAGAATAAACATAGAAAAAACAGCAAAATAGAGATTCCAGCAACACTTTCACATGCTAGAAACCATGATTAAAGGACATGTACTAAAAATGACACCGCAGTAACAAGCACTGTAGTATTACCTGCCACCTTCAGGCTCTTCTTTAGTCTATTAAATTGTGTCTCTTTTTCCACCACAACATGAGAACATAATGTTTCTTCAGAAGTCTGACATGTCTGTTTGCCGTCAAATGTTGATTAAAACTTTAGATTTCTCAAACCCCCCTCCATATACCAATTTACTTCTTTTTTTTGCATTTTAAGAAATATGTAGTTACGGAGCAAACGACAGGAGAAAAATAAATAAATAAATAAATACAAATAAATTACTGATTACATAAATAACAATTCATAGGATATAAGTGACAGATAGCTGATAAATTCATGTCAGAGGATACATTATACCTATAAAGAAAGAAACAACAACCAGCTGGCATAGGTAGCCTAAACACACACAATCGTCTTAGTTGTCACATCTTTAACCGGGGGATTATTAGAAATTTTCTGATGTTGTGTGTTGTATACCTCATTTTGTTTTCCATCTTTCTTCAAAGATATGAACGTGATTTCTAATTCTCATGTTTATTTTTTCCATTTCATATATTTCATTTACAAGATCCTTGCATTTGGAGTTATTTACTCAAACCAATTCCTTTTAATTT
This sequence comes from Sebastes umbrosus, assembly GCF_015220745.1. NCBI lineage: Eukaryota > Metazoa > Chordata > Actinopteri > Perciformes > Sebastidae > Sebastes > Sebastes umbrosus. The sequence continues at coordinate 16,663,839 of NC_051284.1, forward strand.
GTTTAATTATTGGTACCCTTATTACTAGAAATAAGTGTGAATCTTTCTTCCTCATATTTCTGTTTTTTTTCAGGTATATTGTCAGGTGATCAAGCAGACCAATCACGTGCCTCAGCCTAACAGCCCAGCCAATCGGGCACACTGGCATCTGCTCACCTGCATGAGCTGCACCTTCCTACCCAGTCGAGTCATTCTCAGATACCTCCGCTTCCACCTCAAGAGGTGTGTGTGTGTGTGTGTGTGTGTGTGTCTGCATGGATGGATTGTGGATTGTGCTCTTTTATATATGTATACATCATTCATGGAATAACTGTGTAATAAATGTGATCTGACTCAGGGTACGAGAGCGCTATCCCGGCACGGATATCGAGCGTTACGCCAGTTTCATCTGGGAATCCCTGAAGAACACCAAGTCTCGTGAGTTTGTTCCCTCTCAGGAGGAGATCGCCGCCCTGCTGGTGAGACAGGAGATGAGCACCACCGTCTACTGCCACGGAGGAGGCTCCTGCAAGATCTCTATCAACTCACACACCACAGCTGGAGAGGTGCACATCAACAAAAACACACATCATCATCTTAGTCAAACAAGATCTAATTTTAATGGTTGAATTGCAGCATGCTGTAACAAACTGGTCGGTGTTTTAATGTCGCCGCTGCAGGTTGTGGAGAAGCTGATCAGAGGTTTGGCCATGGAGGAGAGCAAGAACCTGTTTTCTCTGTTTGAGCACAACTCCTGCACAGACCGAGCTCTGGAGAGCAGAGTGATTGTGGCCGACGTTCTGGCCAAGTTTGAAAGGTATGTTCACCGCTGTCAGTTGTTTGTCATCTAGTCTAAATACTGATTTAGAGTGATTTCCAACTGGCTAGTGGATTGTTTGGATCTAAATGGTAACTTAACCTGCTTCTACTGTATTTTTCCAGGTTGGCAGGCAGTGAGGAAGAGGAGGAGGAAGGAGAATGGAAGCTCTACTTCAAGCTCTACTGCTTCTTGGACGTAGAGAGCATGCCAAAAGAAGGAGTGGAGTTTGCTTTTATGTTTGAGCAGGTGAGCTTTGCACAACTGCACAACACTGTCTGTAAAACAAGGAATTAGTTATTAATAGCTCATTACTTTCTCCCAATTTAAATGAGATTAATTATTTTACTCTGAACATTAATAGCACGGTCGATTTTTTAAATACTTAATTTCAAAAACCCATACAGGTTTCTATTAAAGTAAAACAAGTATGGATTGACACCAAATAAATAATGTATAACATTCTCTCAGCAGCCAGTCTCCCCTGCCATTTTTATTAAACTATTTATTGAAATTATTTCTAACATTTGTCCTCACATCAACACGTGCTAGGGAACAGCTTACACTCATTACTTATATTTATATCAAAGCTAATTTAGAAGTCTTGAAGTTTGAAAGTTTCAGGGAATAATCACCCAAAAAACCCAAAGATTCAGTAACGTATGTACACCAAATGCGATAAATTAAATGAGGTTTTACTCCTATAGTTGGAAAAGATTTAATGTCATTAAATCAGTGTATTACATGTGTTACTCTACACTCACTCAAAATGAACAAATGAAAGCCTGTACGATAGAGTTTCTCTTCTCTCACTTTCTTGTTTTCTTTCTCAGGCTCACGAGTCTTTGATAAGCGGTCACTTCCCGGCCTCAGAGGAGACTTTGCAGCACCTTGGCGCTTTACGCCTCCAGTATCTCCACGGCGATGGGGCAGGTCGGGCCGGGTGGAACCTGGGAAGCGTTTATCCAATCGGACGTCTCCGCAATCGCATCCTCCACTCCACCAAGCCGGGCGTAGGGGCGGGAGGTGGAGCCGGAGGAGCTGGAGCAGGAGCAGGAGATGGGAAGGGAGCGGTAGGAGGACCGGGAGGGCCCGGGGTCGGGGTGGAGAAACGAAGGACCCCGAGTTTCCTGGACGGCACCCTGAGGAGAAGCTTCAAGACCGGGTCACTAAAGAAGCAGAAGGTCAGTGGTGGAAGTAACATTTTTGCCCATTTACTGCAAGTCATGTGTACTTTATATTGAACCTAACAATGCAACCATGAAGTGCAGACTTTAATGTGATATTGGAAGTAAAAAATGCAGACTTACACAAGCAAGGTCCAAGAGATGAAATGAACGGGAACACCAATAACACCAATAGCTGCATGGAATGTTTTTTTTTACTGACTACAAAAAGGAAATTACAAGACAAAAATAAATAATGAAGTGGAATAAAAACACAAGCGGTCAATTAGGAATTAAGGTACATAGATATTCATAAAGATAGAGGGATTTTTGGAACAACATCTGTATATCAAATATTTTGCCAAAATAATAAAATTTGTATTCCAAACTCTTTTCTTGTCCTCGAGTTGGAGACCAAACTTTACATTTTTAAATAATAGACTAGGAATACTTTGATCATTATAAGTTATCCAATACTGAAAAACATCCCGAAAGGTCCTCATTAATCTGCAAGAGAAAAAAGATGTTCTATGGTTTCAACGTCTGAGTTACAGAAAGTACAAATATTTAAACTTAAGTTAAACCTTTGATGTAAGAAGTCATTACACAGGTAAATCTCGTTCATTTTAAAATGAACTTCTCTAGCCTCAGGTGGAATTCAAAAAGAGAGGTACCTAGTTATTATCTTAGCTGCATGACAAATACATCAAACAATTAAAACTGCAAAGCCTGCATTAAAAAACGGTCGGCAAAAACTTTTAGTCAAAGAGCTAAAACTTGCAAACACAAAGGTACAGTATGGTCTTTTGAAAAAGATAGCAATGTCAACATGTCACAAAGATACTTGCTAAATTAAAAATTTTACATTTACTTTTTTAGCAAGTTTTAAGGCATTAAAAAAATGTAACTTTTAAATATTAAAATAAAATAAATACTTCAAAAGTACTCCCTCATCTAAAATATGAATGCATTAATAATATGACTAGTATTTATTTTTGTGATTTAACATTAATTAAAGGTGGTCCATAGGATCTATTAAAATACTATTTAATTCAGTACACTTTTTTAATTAAATAAGTTAAAGGAATGACCAATATTTTATTTAATTGCTTACATTTATTTTATTTATACAACAGCAATATATAATTTTGTGAGCTCCTTACTTTAAATCAATCTTATTATTAAAATAATGTTTCCCTGTTGACATGAATGTAAATACTAATAAAAATAAATAAGTAGTAATAATTGGACAGTCTAATATGTAATCTATAATGTTACACCAGTCCACGGGGAAATATTTATTCTGCATTTGACATATCTGTCCTGTGACCTGTGTGGTTGCAGGTGGAGGAGGAGCAGATGCTGGAGATGTGGGTGAAGGAGGAGACGTCCGCCACGCGGACCAGCGTTCTGGAGAAGTGGACCCGGCTGCAGGGCATGCCTCAGCATCAGGCCATGCTGAAATACATGAGCATCAGCAAGGAGTGGCCTGGATACGGATCTACTCTGTTTGATGTGGAGGTGAGAAAACTATGGAGGAACAGAGATTTGTATAAAACCCACAAAATACCTGAAATAACCTCCTCTTTCCTCTTCTCCTTTGTTTCCTCTGCCTCCGTAGTGTAAAGAAGGTGGTTTCCCTCATGACCTGTGGCTGAGTGTGAGCGCTGAAAACGTGTCGGTGTATAAACGGGGTGATCCGAAGCCACTGGAGACCTTCCAGTACGAACACATCACTTTCTTTGGGGCTTCACAGCCCTGCACCTACAAGGTCATCGTGGATGAGAGGGAGATGTTCTTTGAGACGCCACTGGTGAGAGCTCATTATTCATTATAGACCTTTTATTTATTTTTCTTTTTTTCTTCATCCATCATTTAAAGGAACAGTGTGTAACATTTTGAGGGATCTACTAGCAGAAATGGAATATGATATTAATAACTATGTTTTCATTAGTGTAAGAATCGTTGTGTTTTTGTTAGCTTAGAATAAGCCCTTCATATCTACATAGGGAGCGGGTCCTCTTCACGGAGACTGCCATGTTGCTCCGCCATGTTTCTACAGTAGCCCAGAACGGACAAACCAAACACTGGCTCTAGAGAGAGCCTTTTGCATTTGTACGTTACCTGAAGGCCACCGTACTCACACTTGTGAAACTGTGGTAACTTGAGCTGCCGTCTGACTTCCATTGTACCTAAAGCCGTGTTATTATGGTGTTATTATGGTGAGGATGACCTCTGAGTGAAGCGAACAACCTTACCACGGTTTTGCACTCGGTGGTTCACGTTATCGGAGTCTTGGAAAGGGAGGAGTGAGCGGAGGGGTACTGGTTCTGCAACCACACCACTGGATGTTGCCAAATCCTACACACTGTACCTTTAAATGGTGGAAATACTGATTAATTTTTATCATTGATTAATTGTTTGGTCTATAAAATGTTAGAAAACTGAATATCTTTTTTGACCTGTTGGGGATCTGACTGGGAACGTTGGCCATTTAAATAAAATCAATAAGTTGGTGTGTTGGCGTTACTCTTTTCATTGTGAAAAAGGACGTCACAATGTTGTTATTCTTGTTGTTTAGTCTTGTCTTATGATTATTTTTCATATTGGGGAGGACTTATTATTCACCCGCTTGGCCCACTTCTTTTCTTTTCTAAAAGTCAGGATATCTTGGCCTCTGCTGCTTTGATTTTCTTTTTTTTAAGATGTCTCTTATGAGTCCCCTAACTTTATGGAAATGCGATACCAAATCACTGTATTGCCTATTTAATTTTGCCAACAAATGATCACTTTATAACAGCCAGACCAAGACCCATAATAACCAATAACCACTTTCTCCTCTCTCTCTTTAGGTCGGGGAGATCACCAAGATCATGAGGGCCTACATTAACATGGTGGTGAAGAAACGTTGCAGCACCATGTCAGTGACCAGCATAACCAGTTCCTGGGCCAGGTGATCAGCCACCAACCAGTCAGAGCCCTCGGTTCATCCAGCGGCAACAGATGCCTCGGCCCCCTCTGCATTGGTTGGTTGTTTTTTTACGGAGGCAGTCGCACCAACCAGCTATTCCTCAAGGAAGAGTGGTGGATGATCGGACGGGGGGGGGGGGGGGGGGGGGGGGAAGCGAGATAGAAGTGGACGCAGAAGCCAAACGCACACTCTACTGGCCTGGGTCTCACTTGGGATAGGGGGGGGTATTTAATAATGTGCATGACAAAGAAAACAAGCTTTTGGGACGGTCCTTTCAAATACATAACCCGCCAGTTCTAGCCCTGCATGTAGATGTTCAAGCACACTCCACACTTCTCTCCGCTTCCCTTTCCGGACAAAACTCAGTAATAACAAGCACAACTCAGCCGCCCAGTCCCAGTCTGTCCCAGCGGTGCCCCCCCCGACCCTCTACCCCACCAATCCACCCCCCAGTGCACTGCCAGACAGAAGAAAGCCACTCTTTCTCAGTTTTAATCTGTTTCTTTCTCTCACTCCTCCAATTTCAAGAGTCTCTCTCTTTCTCTTCACGTGTCCTCGCTCCTGTTGCACCTTTATTTGCTGTTGGTATTAAGTTATTATGCTAAATTCTCGCTTTCTGCTTTCTCTCTGTTGTTCTCTCTCTGTCGTTTACCTGTATCACATCTGTCTGTGACTGAGAAAAAGACCTCGATGATGATTCTTCTTCAGGGCTAAACTAAAGGGGGGGAAAATGAGCTCCCCTGCCCGACATACAGCATAGTGTTCACTCGCTCACTCGTCAGTGCCACCGTGTGGCCACAAGAAGAAAACACAGCCAAAGAAAGTGGCTATAAATATTTCTGAACAATATCAAATAGATATTATCGAGAAGAAAGAGCAGAGTTTTTTTGCTTCGGAGGCTCTCTGGTCACGTTTAACTTGACACGGAGTCAATGGTGCATGGTTAAAAGCCTCACTCGGCTTTACAAGGAGAACAATATCAACCAGAATAGTACGAGACAAAACATTCCCCTATCTATGTCTACATATATCTACTGTATATTCACATACATGTACACATAAACTGTATTGTTTTGTACTGTATATCACACATTATAAGAGTTATTATGGAATCTTTCGGTGGCCACTGCTGCACTGTACAGTATATAGACGCCATACTAAATGCAATGTGACACCTCTCGTGTAAAATACATGCAAGTGAATGGTGTTAATAATGACCACTGTATGTCCGAATATGATGCCAACACTGTAAATCATCCACTGGCTGTGCCATTAATGTGACTCACAGAGAAATGAATAGTAAAAACACAGACCATAATGAGAAAACGTGGTCATGGTTCCACAGTGTTTTGATGATTTTGTTGTAATCTGTGGGACTCACTATAGTCTGCAGCATCAATTGGAGCCATAAAGTATTGTATATCCTCGTCTGCTCATGCTATTCTCACTTTATTTCTTTACTAAGATCAGTGACTTGAACAATAATGCATAAGAGCTCCAGTTTGTCTGTGTTTCCAACCTGTTTATGACTTTTATTACTGATACTACTATTATTACTGTACTGTATGCCCTCTGCTATCTTAACCACCCTGAAGTGCTGTGTCGGGAATGCTGCTGTGTGTTTGTGTGTGTGTGTGTGAGAGAGAGTGTGTGTGAGACTGTATTTATGGTGTAACCGTTGGAAAAGAAAAGGGAAATGAGAAAAAGAGAATTAAGAAGTGAGTGTATCCCTTAGAAATAAGACGTATTTATATGACTAGGCTTTGTCAAGAATGGTGTCGTGATTGTGAGTTTAAGGGAAAAGCATGGGATTATTAGGGGTTATTTAATTCTTATTGTACTGTGTGTATTGCAAGGTGTGTTTGGGAGGATAATGTATACAAAATATATTGGATTTTTTTAAATCTCAGTGTAAGAGGAGCAGATGAGACACTGTGAGGATATGGGCTCCGAGATGGTTTCAATTGTGCAGTCATCACTGCTTTGTGTGCGTGCGTGTGCGTGTGTGTGTGTGTTTGGACTGAAAATGAAGTCACTGTTCTGTCATCTGACTCTGTGGCATTGCAGGTAGACGGCAGCGTCCCTTATGTATAACACATCTTTGTAAACAAAGTGTCCAAATATCCAGGGGGAATACTTACATAACCACGGAACAAATACTGTCTAACATCCAAACACGGCCCAATTTGTTATCTAATTTGGATTAGCAGAAGTTTCTAAACTAGTTTTTGTCAATGTTTGCTCTGAAAACAGTTATGGTTTGCCAGATAATTAAGTGAAGTTGAACTTCTTATGGTGAAATTGTCTATCTGGAGTGCCACGTTCAGGGCCGTAGGATTTTGGAAACACTGAGGTCATGAGTCCAACACCTTCAGCGCCCAACCCAACCCTCTAGGAAATTAGATCAGACACCACAAATGATATTATAATTTGGGATTTTGCAGATTTTATCTAAATAAATATAGCAAAATTTACCTTTTCCATTGTAGGATTTAAACTCCCTTTACCACTTTTGCTAAAATGCCCTAAAGTCCTAGAAAAAACACCAAGGTCATGACCTCAGTGTCCTCAATGGTAGCCACGGCCCTGACTGCATACACACAGCCCACTGGGATCCGGCCTGTAGAGTTAGAATAAGCAGAACTCACTCACAGGTTCCTGTTTGAACTTTTGGTTCTTTTAGTTTTGGCTAAAATGAGAGGAGAACCAGAGAACCCATAATAAGCCATAATTTAGAAGGAACCTGGAGCTGTCTGTTCTAGTTATTCTACATCTATGTGGTTCTGTCTGTCACTGATATTACACTGAGTAAGAGGAAGTTGCCCCGTATAGTTGCTGAAATGTGATCAGTGTGTCTGCTGAAGAGAATTCATGAATTGAAGTTAGATTTCTGATCGCAAATCTGTTTCCAAGGGCAACTTCATCACAACGGGTCCTGTTATCAGCCGCAGGCGGCCAGAGTGGGGCCCATTCTTATCTTATGTTATGCTTATTAATTATCATCATTAACATAGTAAAAACATTGTGCTTGTTACAAAAAAGAAAAGAGAAAGAGAGAGATATGTGTGTGTTGTTCTTTTTTATTTGTAACTGGCTTTACAAAATTATGCTTTAATAAATTATTGGAGTTATTGTCCTCTATTTTATGTTGTCTTTGTGAATTTATTTTGACACACAAACAGTGTTGGAGAGTAACTAAGGACATTTATTTAAGCACTGCAGCTACTTAAAGAGGTTTCAGGTGCATACTTGTATTTGGGGTTTCTACTAGAACATGTTACATGCTTTAAAGGTCCCATATTATGCTCATTTTCAGGTTCATACTTGTATTTTGTGTTTCTACTAGCTCATGTTTACATGCTGTAGTGTTAAAAAAACGCTCAATTTTAGCGCATTTTGGCGGAATTGCAACGGAATTGCAACAGAATTGCAATAGATTGATACCGTCCACTGGTATCAATCTTCTTATCTGGCTGAGGCACCTTGTCATATTTCAGATATCTCTGAGTTGTTAGCATTTCCACTAAAGAGGGATTTCACCTCTAAACTTCTCAGATGGAACCTGAGATTTGAATTATTAATTATTCAATTTTAAATTATCCAATATTTCACAAAAAATAACAAAGATTAGAGAAAGGAATAAAAGATGAAAGCCAATGTATGTAAACTATTTATTTATTTCAATCCTCTCCCATTAATCATCTCGCAAACGTTCAGATTTATCTTGTGAACCCACCACTACATGACTGTATATAAAATGCAGCATCATTGTCAATCCAATAATGTCGTGTATAAAGGCCTATATAATATATAAGTGAGAGGAGACATTTTTCTGCAGACTTTTTAATTTTTAAGTATTGTTGATAACTACTCCTGTACTTTTAAATGACATTTTAAATGCAGGACTTTTACTTGCAATGGAGTATTTTTACATTGCTGTATTGATACTTTTTTTTTTTTTCAATATTATATTTATTGTTTTTTTGTTCATTTTGAAACAACAGAACAAACATTCACAAACGTCCCCAATAATAACATCCTCGGTACAAAGAAACTTAAAGGGACTGTTTGTAACTTTTTACAGGTATAAATCTACCGGGTTGGGATACCATGTGCGCTCGCGTGTGGCTTTGAGTCTCTCCTCCGGACCACCAGAGGTTTCCCATGTCTTGTGAAGTGACGGGGCTCCGCAGCGAGAAACGTTATCGTCTCCCGACCGGGTGCCGGTGTCTTCCTGCGGGCGCAGTCGGGAGACGATAAGGTTTCTCTTCCTGCTTCAGCCCCGGCACCGACCCGCCAACACACCCAACACAGTGTCAGCATTGATTCATGGAGAGACCTTCGTCTGGTCAGCTAACATTACTGCCAAGCAGGTGAAATATAGAGTGATATTGTGGTTTTAGCTGACGTGTGTCGCCTCACTGTGTTGAGCGATGCTCGTTCATGTCTATTTAGAGCGAGCAAGCGCGAGCCTGACGCTGACTTTCGTTGATTTAACGGCCACAGGTGTCGCTGTTAACAAGCATTTCTGATTCTTACAAACAGTCCCTTTAACAAACCTAATATTAATATAAAATAAGCCAGTATAGATACAGGAAAAACATATTATATACAAAAAATAGATAAATAAGTAAAAAGAATATACACAGGTAAAAAAAAAAAAATTAAAAACAATAAAATAAAATAAAATCTACTCCTGTACTTTTAAATGACATTTTCAATGCAGGACTTTTACTTGCAGTGGAGTATTTTTACATTGCTGTATTGGTACTTTTACTTCAGTATCTGAGTACTTGTTGCTCTACTGTGCCAACAAGGAAAAAGCGCACCAACACTCCTCCTTCCTCTCCTTTGTGTCGGTGCGTAACGAGCGTCAGTCTGGATTCAGATTCAGCGTTTGGTTCCTTCTCGGCGAGTTCACTTTGTCGAGTTTCAGCAGCCAGAACACTTCCTGTTTTTGCGCCCACAGGTTTTTTCTCAATCTTCTCAGACAACCATCTCTGAGGAATAACATCTGGATTAATCTAAGTGATGATGGATTCACGGATTTGTCTCTCTGCTTTGCTGCTCCTCTTCGGTTTGGCGACAGTTTTGGCTCAGTCTTCCTCACCTAGTCAAGGTAGGACCTCTGTGGTGACTGAGCAATTAATGGCTGCTGAACACAATCTCTCTCCCATTTCATTTAATGGTTTTTAGCTGCCTACTCATTATTATTATGAGGCCTTAGGTAAAATGTGAATGATACAATCCCTCACCTGATTTATTGAGGCTTTTCTTTGTCCCTGAAATAAAATCTCTTTTTAAGACAGTATTGTTTTAGCTCTCTTGTGTCTTATAGTTTCTGTTGAATAATGTGACTAAAACAAAACATAAAGCAACCAAAACACTTTATTTGAGCTGTGTTGGTCCTGAATTACACTTCAATTTGTCTCTTTTTAGGACAGTATTGTTTTAGCTCTCTTGTGTTTTATAGTTTCTGTTGAATAATGTGACTAAAACAGGACATAAAGCAACAAAAACACTTTATTTGAGCTGTGTTGGCCCTGAATTATAATAATTTATCTGTTTTTTAGACAGTATTGTTTTAGCTCTCTTGTGTTTTATAGTTTCTGTTGAATAATGTGACTAAAACAGGACATAAAGCAACCAAAACACTGTATTTGAGCTGTGTTAGCCCTGAAACACACTTCAATTGTTTGTCTTTTCTGGTTTAAGATGATTTCTCATAAAATAATTTTGAAAGTTTTAGGTAAATGTTTCAGCTACGCATGAAAGCAAGATAAACTGATTTCATTGTGCCTCTGTTAGTTTCATATCTTTGTGTATTGTTGAAACCTCCCAGCAGGAACAAGGAGGCTCTTTTCAGGTCACAACCCCCCTCAGGTTTTTTTGTTTTAGAGTAAAGAAACCACTTTGTTTACACTTCAATTTTTTACAGAATCATGGTTGCATTTAGACAAACCAAGCCGTTGTCCTGCCTGTGCAGTCTGCTGATAATAACAACGTGACTGGTGTGAAATCTAGTGTGTTTACTGGGCTGTGTGTCTCCATGGAAAAATGTCCCAGGAGGATTAGCAGGAGTTACAAAAACCCCAGTGAGCACAGGCCTCATTTAATCTGCTTCTCCTATAGTGCTTTCAGATAGAGGACTTTCTCTTGTGAGGCTAAATGTTTGTTGAGTTGACTGTGTGTTCACACCCTTATTTTAACCTCTGTGGATTATTTTGGGTTGTTTCAACTAAACTGACTTTTTCTACCTACAGTATGTGAGCAGAAGAACGGGACAAGCTGCGAGGAATGTCTGCGAAATGTGACGGTAAGTCCTTGGGGGAGAAAAACTTTTGTTTCTGCTGGGCTGGGCTGCTTTGTGTTTGTGTGTGTTGTGTGTGCATGATAGAAAAAGAGGTGTCCTAGATAGAGGAACTACAGTCTGTGACTCCACCTCCACCTCCACCTCCACACCTGTTAAACTGGTTTGAGCAGTAACTGATCTGTCATCCATTCTCACCCTCTTCCACCATTTTCTACTTTTTGTGTCCTATAATTGCCCTGAATACCTCACAATTAATTGTTTAATAACGAAGAGGTCATTATGTGTTTTTACATACAGTGCCTGTGGTGCATCACAACCAAGTCGTGTGTGACATACCCGGTGAAGACCATCCTTCCACCTCATGCACTCTGTCCGCTGAATGATGCACGCTGGGGCCTCTGCTGGAGTAAGAGTGCACACACACACACACACACACACACACAGACCACAAAGACATTCACATAAATACAATCACACTTTTACCTACATATACTCAGATGTACATTCATTTAAAGTAAACAAAAGCTTGTGCAGGGGAGTTCGAAAGGTTAAAGCTCATACAAAGACCTCTCTTAAAAACTCAAGGCAAGAAACAAAATGACATAACACTGATCATTTAAAGCATTTAGGTCAATTACTGTGCAACAAAGTATTTAGGTCAATTACTATGCAAAACAATAATTATTATTAAAATAGTTTTGGCACGTTATTTGAATGTTTCCGTTTTGCGCATCTTTACACTTTTACTCCACCATATGTCACAGGTTGCTTAATCTCTATAAATACATTCTGCATTCACCTGTAGAAGCTGTAGGCAACGGGACAAGATTTGAGCATCGGAAGTGTTCCGTCTATAGTCCGAGTAGTATTGACCAATCACGTTCAAGCAGGCTTTGGTCAAATGCAGGTAAACAGTCCATGTGGAGAGCGAAAGAGGTGGAACGCATTGCCGGAAATGCAATCAGGAAACCCACCAGCTATCGTCTGATGATGATTGATGAATTAAAATGAGCTTGTAAACTTGCTTCGTGTTAAACAATCCGGTCGTACACGTCGTCTCTGAACTCCAACTCCAGTCTTGCATCTCAACATCCTAAACGGACTGTAAACATGAACAGAGCACGGAAAAAGGCAGTCTTGGCCCAGATATTCGCCGGCTACACCGGAACCCCAGAAATATAGTCCCTTGTCCCCCAGAGGCTTATCAGTCGTCAGATCGATGGGTTCTGAGATTGCAGGTTATTCGTCTGATGTAGGACTGCCAGTAAAGATTGTTTTCATTATCAATTAATGAATCAATTGTTTGGTCTATGAAATGGAGATCTCTTCAGATGTCCTGTTTTTGTTCAACCAACAGCCCAAAACACAAAGATAATCAATCTAAGATTACATAAAAGAGAGAAAAGCAGCAAATCACATTTGAGAAGCTCAAATCAATTACTTTTTTTTTTTTTTGTAGTTTTGCTTTATAAATGAATTAAATTATTAATCAAGTTAGAAACGATAGTTGATGATTTAATTTTCCTTCAATGGACTAATCCACTAATCGACTAATCATTTCAACTCTTCTCCGATGGTTGTAAAATATGCTTACACACATGCAATTTATACAGAAAACTTAAGATAAGCACATAGAATGTACCATGGCTTTCTGATTGGCTGGCAGATGTTTGGTGACCATGGCAACATCACTTCATCTTTGTGCTATATTAGCAGACTCACTGCTGAAACAGACCTAATCATTGGTTCAACGGCAAACAAATTTCAAAAACGATGGATGACGATGTGATTCTCTTTTTGCTTAATAGTAGGCTCAGTGGCCAACGCCTCATCCTCAACTTTATAAAATCAGTACAATCTATCGCAAACATAATGCTTTTTAGGAGTATGCGATATGGCGGAAATTTCCTATCATATAATAAATGTAATTTTATATTACAATATCAATATACTGTATAGCCTACCGTCGTATCGCCCAACCCCACCAGGAACAATAACAGGAATGCCTGTTTTTGGTTAATCCAGCAAATTTAATTTCTGATAAAATCAAAGTACTACAAAGCAGTGCTGCTCATTGTTTTGCAACATTATATTAGATTAGATTACATTCAACTTTATTGTCATTGCACAGAGTATAAGTACTGAGACAACGAAATACAGTTTAGCATCTCACCAGAAGTGCAAAAAGCAGTAAAGTGAAGAGTAATAGGGGTAATACATAGAATAAACAGTAAGGGGTAGTTAACAATAAATTATATTATATATATATATATATACGGTATGGACAGTATTAACAGTATGCACAGTGTGATATAAATATGCTGAGATAGACTGTACGTATGAACGACAGTGTGAACAAAAACATTGTGCAAGTACAATGATGGCAATAGAGAGACATCGCTCACAATGGTCCAATACAATCAAAGATGTTTAAGGGATAGATCCCGCAGTATGAAAGGTATGAAATTTTTTTTAAATTTAAACTAACTTAGATCATAAACGTATTAGGCATAGCAAGCAAGGTCAGACTACAGCAAAGTACACATTAACATAGCCTTCATATTTAAACCTTCTGAAAGAGGCTTTCTTCCCGAGGAGTACTTAAACTTTTCATGTACAGTTTACTTAGAATGTTTTCTTTTATTTCTGTAAACGTTGAATCCAGGACTTATACTTGTGTCTTACACTGGACTGACCTCTATATGTCACACTCTAAAAATAACATTACAATCAAGCAATGTCAGTTATAGTCACCTTGCAATATACTGTACATACCAAGGTTAGAATGATTGGAGTGATTAGGCCTGGGAGAAAAGCAAGTAAAGAAAGAGGAAGAACATATAGCTTTTTTTTTCTATCTTGAAGGCACATCTGTGACTGCGGATTCCTGTGTAACCTTATCATCGTGTTTCTCTGTCTGCGTCTGTAGTGAATTTCCAGGCGTTGATAATCACCCTGGCAGTAGTTGGTGGAATTATCATCATCGCCTTCCTGATCTGCCTGTTCTGCTGCTGCAAGTGTGAGAACTTTGGGTAAGTGTGCAGTGAGCTATGGATGACCCTATTGCTCTGATGATGATGATGATGATGATGATGATGATGATGTATTTATAGAGTACCTATATAATGAACTTTGGATATAGGAAAAAGCTCAGACATTACTCATTATGTCTTGTTGCTAAATGACTGTTACAGTGTCTGCAATTTTCTAGTGTTTTGTCATTAGACATGATGCATGAATAAAATAATAATAAAACACACTGTAGGAGCCAAAGTGTGTATTTAGTTTATTATTATTATTTTTTATACTGCACACATTTTTTTATGTTAGTATCTCTTCCGGTAATTGGCACAGGGGTGTGGTTTCACTTATTTGACCTGTTCATTTGGACCGCGGCATTTAGACAAAGAGGGTGAGTCAGGCGTGGACATTTTCTGTTGACCGTCAAGCCCTACTTTAATTTATCAGTAACAGTTGTTGTTTGTCATTCTTTTCAGTTAATAAACAGTCAAACGCATATGGATTTAAATATGGATTTGTTTTACGTGTCACATTAAAGAGCCTTGCACTCAGCCTCTTAGCGGCTTTTTGATTGATAGCGGTCGCTACACACACTTACAATAAGAAAGAAAGTTATTTTTAAATACTGACTTTTCTTGTAGAGTTAGTATCACACATTTCGTGAGAAGTAAAAATGGATCTACTGTCAACATTTGAACTATTTAAATGTACTGTGCATCAGGCTTTGATGTTAATCTGCTTCCTGGGTTTTGCATGTTGACTCCTGATCCCATTTTTCTCCCATGCAGCTATATCTCACCTAATCACCTTATCAGCATAGTTTGCACGCAGCTACTTTAGTCAGTAGAATGGGGACGATAGTACCTCCAGAGTGGTTTGTAGTTGGAAAGACGTCAGTTTGATGATGATAATTTGATCTGTATCTTGTGAGTGATCCAAGTTACATTTAGGCTCTAAGTTACAGATAGTTATGTTTAGGTGTAACTACAAAAATAGCTATTGTTATGTATTAGGTTAGAAAAGGTTAGGTTTAGGTGCACACTTATAGTCACAGATGGTTTAAGTATGGGTTTTGTGTGTTTAAGGCCAGAGTATAACTTACTGTAGGATGACTACCTGTGTCACTCTGTCATGTGACTTTCTTTATATTAGTCTGGAGCTAATTTCATTACAAGGTGATGTTATGATGTGATTATTGTACATTTGTGTCAGCTTTGGTGTGGTTACCTTTAGGTATCTGCACTCGAAACACACACTGTGTACTTTCTGGTGACCTGTCTAGTCATAACACTAACTTTGGTCTCGTGTTTGTGTGTCAGATCCAAAAGGTTCGATGCCAAGATGCAAAGACAGGCCAATAAGACGCAAACCAAGCAGGAAGAAAGGTGAGAAATAATGTTCTGTCTGTGAACGCGACATTGAGCGTGTAACACAGTTTCAAGCCTGACCTGGTTTCGTCTTTTGTGAGTGTACTGTATATGATATGTATAGATTACCAGTAGTTCCCCTGTGCAAAGAGATGTTTCAAGAGGCAGTGTCCTACAAGTAACCTCAGATGGACCGGGTGGACTTGAAATTGCCAATTCAATTTCATCTTAGCTGAAACTGGCCAACACAATCCGACCTCTCTCTCTCCACTGTCACCACCTTTTGCAAGCTCATCGTAGACGGTTTACAGGTTTATCAACAACTAAACAGTTTCCTCCCACATAGCTTTCTTCCTCATGAACAACAAACTCACACTTCCTCATCCACGCTGCTGATGTTTATAACCTGCTGTACTTCGGTCCCACATTAATGTTTCCATGTACACAGCCCCTTTCACACTGTAGACTGATCAGCTGTAAACTGTAAAGACTGACTCACTAAAGGTGGACTGAGAGTGCCGTGTGCAGATTTGTTAAGATTAAGTTCAAGTGAAGTCCAGCCGACCTCTTGATTCAGCAGTGATTTATAATACTTATTTGTATTTGTCCTTACAGCACACATGCCCATTCCATTCATATCTCAGGGTGCATTTAAACATTTCCCTTTATTACTGCTTTCAGGTAGTCTCTTAATAGTCTAATCGATTACAATCTACAGGACACCTGACGTACAAGCTGCCCATGTTTCGCTGTTGGTCATGATCCAAATCAGTTTCCTTCATTGCAAACCACAAAAGCACACGTCAAACTATTTCCAGGCCAAACTGGTTTTGTGGCCACATGACGTCTGAGAATGTATGAGGGTGGGAACTATATTATAAGTCATTGTGATGTAATTGCTCAGAAGAAAATGTTTTGTCCTTACAGGAGAGCAGAAATGAAAATGAGACATGACGATATCAGGAAGAAATATGGTGAGCACTTGCTGACACACTTTTTCATGCACATGTGCACATATATACTGACATAGTGCAGATACGTTTTTCTGTACCTAAATGTGGGCAAAATGAGATTAAGCCACCTTTTTGTGGTTTACACTTGACAGACAGAGAATTAAAGGTTAAAGAAATGATTTGACGTATTGGGAAATACCCTCATTTGCTTTCTTGCCAAAGGTTAGATGAGAAGATAAGATACCAATCTCATGTTTGTACAGTAAATACAGCAGCCGGTTAGCTTAGCTTAGCAAATAGACTTGAAACAGGACGAAACAGCTAGCCAGGCTCTGTCCACAAAGTATCAGCACTTCTAAAGCTGAATTATATCATTTATTTGTTTAACACAAAGTGTGAAAACGACATGTGATACGCAGAGTTAAGTACCAGACTTCCAGGAGTTCATTGGTTGCCTGGCAACCTAACACTGACCCTAAAATGCGTTGTTTTTACACGTTAGTTTTGGGATTTAAACAAACGCAATATAAAGTCGGTGTGCTCACAGCAAGAGGGTCGTAGGTTGAAATTCCGGCCCGGGGCCCTTCTGTGTGGAGTTTGCATGTTCTCCCCGTGTTAGCGTCGGTTTTCTCTGAGTTCTCTAGATTCCTCCCACAGTCCAAAGATTTAGGTTAATTGTCGACTCTAAATTGTGTGAATGTGAGCGTAAGCCATGTAATAGTCTGGTGACCTGTCCATGGTGTATCCCGCCTTCGCCCAATGTCAGCTAGGATCGGCTCCAGCCCCCCCGCGACCCGAATAGGATAAGTGGTTACGGATAATGAATGAATATAATGTTGAATTCCCACCAGGCAGCGGAGAAGTGCAGCTCACCGCAATAATTAAATTTTTCTGGGGCATGTTCCAGGAGACATGCTTATGTGTTTCAAATTCTTTGTAACATAGGTCAACATGTCACAGGAGTCACGGGATATGTTTACTGATCAGCTGTGGGTCTCTGGTCACACTTCACCACTAAAAGTTAAACTTTTAGATTATTTGCTGAGGGGCATGTGCGAAGTGTTTTTCGTCTCGAGAGCTGCCACTTCTATGCAGGGAATCGCATGACTTTGATATGTCGCTGTCGAAGTGTTTTCACTTCGACTGGATACTGATCTACTGTGCCCACTAATCCCTTCTCCTCCAGTTTATCTCAAAAGACTTCTGTGGACTTCATTTGGCATATTCTGTATGTTCACTTTGACCCACATGTTAGGCAAACATCAGACTTCTGCAGAAGTCCTCTCCCACTCATTTTAACCTGTTATTTACCTGTGTCCATCTCAACAAATGCACGCACAGGCAGCCTGCATTTTGGTTTGCTTGGAAACGGTCCGAGACCACCTCTCACGAGCGGTCTTGGACCAGTTGTTTTGGTCCGCACCAGAGTACAATTACTGCGTTCACAACTGCCCAAACGAACCGCACCAGAGGTTGAACTGTGCCAGAGTTCGATTAAAACAGACTAAATGTTGGCTTGTGAAAGTCCCCTTAGAAGCGCTGGTAGGCAGATTTTTTATTTATTTTTTACCTTCTGGCAGGCTAGCTGTTTCCCCTTGTTTCCAGTCTTTGTGCTAAGCTATGTTAACCAGCTGCAGGCGGTAGCTTCATATTCAACTGACATACATGAGAATGGTACCGATCGTCTTCTCTGACTCTCAGCAACAGTGTTACCCGAAATCTCACACTACTCTTTTAAATCAATGCATGACTTTACTGATTGTGATTATGTTTCTCCAGGTCTAAGTGGGCAAAATCCGTACTCCAAATTTGCATGAGAGGATCTGAACTGAGATTTTACACCACGACCCGTCTGTTTTCCCCTGAACTCTGACCTCTCACGCAACAGACATCAACAACCTGTCATGCAGTCGTGAAAGTAGACGTGAGAATTAATGTCAACTATAACTAAAACATTTTCAGAAAGGCGACAGTAGTTTTGTATAGGCAGTCTCGTCTGGCTTCTTCCAGCCAATGAACAGGAATGTTGTGTTCAATGTGATGACCTAAGAGGCTGTAACCAAAAGCTAGAATAGACACGTAGCAGCATTGTTCTTCAAGACTATAACAGTATGTCCTGTGGCTCTTATAGCATCAGGCTACTTATTCTATTTATTAGGTTAACTCTTACGTTTTATTGTACAGAATGGAAAAGAATCCAGTTTGGTTGCTGAACAAATCTTTTTTTTTTCTCTCAAGAAAATCTGTTGCATTTGCAAATGTTCAGATTTAATCTGTTCTGCTCCTCTGAGCTGCTGCTGATTTAGAGATAGAGTTAGAAAATGAAAGCCTATTTTTGTACATTGTGTGATTTCTTCTCTTGTTTCAAATTGACTCATTTGTATTGTGTTATTGCTGTATGTTCCACTGACAGAAATGATTTTAAGGTATCAGGTTTGGTCAAAATTAAATCTTCACTCTTGCATCTAGAATTTATAAAGTAATCATTAACTTAAGTTGAATGTGTTGATCCTCAAGTTGGATTTAAGTCTGCGTAATTATACATTTGCCTGTATATCCTGTATAGACACACAAGCCAAATAAAAAACCATGGACTAAAAATGAATTCCTTCAGTGGCGCTTTACTTTTATTGTTTGGCCTGTAGCCTATTGTGCTTTTATTAAAACCACAACTGTTGCCTTATATATTGTGTCTTGAGTTATTAAAAAGTAAAAAACTTCATTGATTAAAACTGTAGTGGCTCTCCTATACAGTACCTCACTTGGAGAAGTTTAAATGCTAAAATAACACCTCACCAAAGGTCCTTAGAGGCACCTGCTGTGTGAGGTAAAGACAATTTTTATTACGTCCCATTTTATCCCAAATACTGTTGGTATTTGGGATATTTTATGTCAATTTATTTTGAATCTGATATTAAAAAATGGGTTAGTGAATTTTATAAAACATTTGACATTGCTGAATTGTATTTTTTTTAAAGAAGCAATCGATTTACCAGAGGAAATGAACAGATTTTATGAAGGAAAACTGGTGACATCATAGTGATTACAAATTACTATATTGTTGGCATTAATCTCTACATTTCTTAAAGACATTTCTTAATATGATTATAGACAAATACTAGTCAGGGTTTATGAAGAGTCAACAAATATTTCAATATACAGTAGTTGAACAAAATTTTTAATGCAAAACATCACATTTGATTGGTTATGGATAGTACTTCACTGCAGCTATTTAAACATATAATAGCGATAATGGTTCTTTTAAAATACCATATAGCACTAGAGCTTTAGATGATAGAGGTATTCTAAAGTTGTCCAATCAGTTTTTTTTTTGTTATTAGCACAAGTACAACACTACAAATTCAGAAAGGATTAGTTGAACGGTATTGAGATATTGAAAAACAAATGCTGGCTGATGCATATTGCATATTTTTGTATGAAATTAGAAAGGCAATGGACTAATTACCTTTATTTTTTTATGCCCTTCTATTTCAAAACTTTAAACCAGAAAAAAATTGTCTCTTGCCATCTAGTTTTTATTCTGAGTTCTGAATTCAGGACTTGTTAAAAAGGCACAATGCACAGTCAGTAACATCTGAGAGGAATTCAAAGCAGCTGTCTTGTTTAAAACTTTTTTTGCCGGCTTATCAGTAAATACTCTGTGTGTGCTGATGTTATATTTTTCAAAAAAGGGAATTTTTAGTGTGCATATGAAATTTGAAAAATATCAGAATCAGGTTTATTTCGCCAAGAATATACATACACAGAATTTTGACTCTTGTTTTTATGCAGCTCTCTCAATGTACCTACACAGAATAAAAATAACGGAATAAAAGAATACAATAATAAAAAAATTAAAATATTTTTTTATATACGAGTCAAGAGTTCGGGAGTTGTAAACAATACAAACAGGGCAAAGAAATAAATACCGAATGGATATATGTGGACTAGATGATTAAGTACAGCTTGTACATGTGAAGATGTCCATATACTGTGTGTACACTGAGTAGGATTTATATTTACATTGACAGGCATGTACATATTACAGAAATTGTGCATTAAAGACTGTTAATTATAATCTAAAAATGTGCATTAAAGACTGAAAATTATTGTCTAAAAATGTGCAAAAATGTGCATTAAAGACTGTAAATTATAATCTAAAAATGTGCATTAAATACTGTATTAATTATAATCTATAACGGCAGCTGCCGATATTTTGACATTAAAGGTTTATTGACTGTGTATGACTGATTAAGTGTCCATTAAGAGTGATGGCCTGTGGGTAGACACTGTTCTTGTGAGAAATATGTTGTAAAAAATGAATATAAAAAAATATAAAAAAGATGTTGACTTAATTTAACGGTATTTATAGGTGTGTAAATATATATATGTATATATATATATATGTATATATATATATATATATACATATATATATAATTACATATATATGTTTTTGCATTTTTGCAATATATGCAATGATTTGCTTTATATAATATATGTAATGATTATATATATATACATGATTTGCTATATATATACATATATATAGCAAATCATTGCATATATTATACAAGCTATATTATAGGAGTATTCAGAGGTGTTGATACAGTATCATAGGGTTCTTGAGTTCGCGTGCTCGAGTATTTTGCATAGGTGCGCGCTCCCGTGTCCGCACTCCCGCCGTTTCATCAAGTCACGTGGTCCTCTCAGAGCCAATCAGATAACTCTAACTCCGGTCCAACGCGCGCACCCGTCAGCGGAGGAAAGGAGAGGACAGAAGAGCGGCAGAAAGACAAATAACACACAGACCCAATTAACCCTTTATTCTGACTA
Source organism: Sebastes umbrosus (assembly GCF_015220745.1). NCBI lineage: Eukaryota > Metazoa > Chordata > Actinopteri > Perciformes > Sebastidae > Sebastes > Sebastes umbrosus. The sequence continues at coordinate 16,685,262 of NC_051284.1, forward strand.
AACCCGCTCACTAAACACACCGCCAGCATGTCAGAGGAAAAGCCAAAGGTAAGATATGAACGTTATAAGAGCTAGTAGATGAGTAGTGATGTCTGTAGTCGAGTGAACAGGTCTAGATGTGTGCAGTGTAAAATGGCCTGTGGGGTTTGAGGTTTGCACGTTTTTCTCTGAATCGGCGCAGTTGTTTGTTTCGCAAATGAATGAAGAGTAGCTTCACATTTACATCTACCTGCTCTCACACAACAACCCTGAACATGGGGAGATATCCTGCTCCTTACGGAACTACAGTCTGGAGGATTGAGAGCACAAATGTTCATTTACAATCATGATTGTGTTTTGCGGATTTTTTCTCTTTGTGGAAGCGGCACCACGTTATAGTCCGCAACCGACCACCAAGATGCCGCAAAGCAGCAGCGGAGAAAGAGCGCCAATGCAGCTGACGCACCAATATAAAACCTCAACATATGTGTACTAGTGTTGCTGTTTTAACTGTCTCAGTGGTTGTTTTACCTCAGAGAGACGAAACAGAACCGCTAGCATCGTTAGCCGGCAGCTAAACACGGCAACGGCTCTTAAAGGGCTAGCATGCTAAACCAGCTAGCCTGGAGCTAATCATGCTAACAGATGCTAACGTTAGCATGTGTGACTGAAGCAACACATTGTGAACCTGCCTGCATGTTATTCTGTTTGTTTTGGATATATTAAAAGATTAAAGTAATAAATTAAAATATCTAGGAAATAGTAGAAGCATATTCCTTCACCACACATGGTGTTGGCATTTAATGAAATGTCTTTTTAAAGTTGCAGGTTATATGTAAGGTTACTTTGTGTCATAATGTCTCTAATAGTGCTCTTTCCTGTACATCTGTGACTCCAGTGTAGGCAAGGCAGCTTTATTTGTATAGCACTTTTCAACAACAGGGCAATTCAAAGTGCTTTACATAAACATTCAAGAACAAAGTGCAAAAGAACATTAAGACATAATTAAAACAGTTATAAAAACATTAAAGATTAGAAAATAAAAGCTAGAATAGAGTATAACACACAAGAGTAAAAGCTCTAGTGCAGTATGTAAGATCATTATCTGGTTTAATAAAAGGCAGCAGCAAACAGGAAAGTTTTAAGCTTTGTTTTAAATGAAGTCAGAGTTGGTCCTGCAGGTTTCTGGGAGCTTGTTCCAGATATTTGGTGCATAAAAACTGAACGCTGCTTCTTCTGCATGTTTAGTTGTGACTCTGGGGACACTAAGCAGACCTGATCCAGATGACCTGAGAGCTCTGGATGGTTCAGAACATAGCAGAAGATCAGAAATGTATTTTGGCCCTAAACCATTTAGTGTATCAGGAGTATTTTGAAATCAATTCTCTGAGAGACAGGGAGCCAGTGTAGAGACCTCAGAACTGGACTGATGTGATCCACTTTCTTGGTCTTAGTGAGGACTCTAGCAGCAGCGGTCGAATCAATTTTTTTAGGAATAATAGTGCGCTTTTCTGTGCATCTGTGACTCAAGTGTAGGCTGTAATGTTTGTGGTATCTGTTACTTGTAAACCTGCTTGTTTACCTGATGCTAAACATGTTGTCTCTGCAGGAGGGAGTCAAGACTGAGAACGATCACATCAACCTCAAGGTTGCAGGGCAAGATGGGTCGGTGGTCCAGTTCAAAATCAAAAGACACACACCGCTCAGCAAACTAATGAAGGCGTACTGTGACCGACAGGTGAGCTGACAGCCCCCAAATGACTGCTTTTAAATGTCCTCCTCTCCAACAACATGCAATTATTTTGGATTTGCTGCAACACCTTAGTCAGCCTCCCCACTCCACCACCTTGCTATTACTGTACCAAAAGCCCTTTTACACGTGGATTCATTCTTATTGTCTGTTGTCGCTTCCTCAGGGTCTCGCAATAAGGCAGATCAGGTTCAGGTTTGATGGCCAGCCCATCAATGAGACGGATACACCTGCACAGGTAAGATATTATGCTCAAAAAATTATATATCTACATGGTGGTAACATATTAGAGAAGCCTGTCGCTATTGGATAGATGTTTATTTAACATTGACTGCACAATTCAAACATTCAGCATCTCTGAATAATCTTAAATCATAAATTTATATTTCCATCTCTGCATCATTTACATACCCATGGATGTATAAAGAGAAATGGACACAGCGTTGTAGGCGGGCTCCCGTTCATTCCTATGAGAGTTGCGCAGTGGCGCATGAAGCCAAAATGGCTCGACTGCTGAGTGATAAAATACCCGGATCATCCGGCGATCTTCCACATAAAGTACCCAGATCTTCCAGTGATCTTCTGCATCCATTGGGCCCATAGAGCAGGCGCGGTAGTGTTTCCTTCAACTCCACCTCCCAGCCGCAGTCTGGGTCTCATTCACATGAACAGAGGATGGGAAATAACTCTGAATTCAGCTATTAGTGCGTTTCACAACTTCACAACCTAACGATTTAAAAAGGGCTATTAGAGTGTTCATGCTGGGAAGTTGATTTACCTAAAAAAAAAATTATCCGCTGAGTTATAGATGTCTCTTTCCCAATGTAAGTCCATGGGGAAAAAGTGTTTTTGGGCCCAATGGCATCATGCGACGAACACAGAAGTTGTAGTACCGCCGTTTGGCCACTACGGAAATTTGCATCAAAGCCCAGCGTGCTTCCTGGGGGCTTGATTTTACCTGTTCAGTTATTGTTTATATCCACTAACTGGAATCTCTTTCTCTCTGTTCCTCTCAGCTGGAGATGGAAGATGAAGACACCATAGATGTTTTCCAGCAGCAGACAGGCGGGCACTGCTAAGCCCCACCTGATTGACGGCCACCCTCAGACCACACCCTCAGCCACCTTCACTGTCCCTCCCCTCCCCATCGCTCCTCTCAGCCTATTATTATTATTATTATCATTATTATTATTATTATTATTATTTCTTCAGTTTAAAGATGTCTGTCATGGTTTTTCGTCAGGTGTGTGGGGGGAGGGGGCTCCTCAGCTGTTTATGTACTGTCTCAGCCAGGACTGAACTTTTGTGCGTGTCAACAGTCTCTCCGCTGGCCAATCAGGACAACATTTCCTTCTGGCACCGCAGGCTGTGATTGGACCAACAGCACGTCACAGCTGTTCCTGGTTTGTCAGTGCTTCTCATTCACTCTCCAGTGAAAGCTTAGTATCCAGTAGTTTCATCCATCGGGGTCGAATGTGTGGCTCTGCAAGTTTTTGTCCGGGGTCACAGTCAGTGGGCATGAAGTTTTTTGTTTTTTTTTGAAGTGGAAGCACTATCTGAACTTAATACACACACCCGCCTTCCATTTCACTTCGCTTTCGTGTGCTTTTTGTCTGAACGGTGACTCCTGCTCTTCTGTCAAAAAGGTATTTTAATTCTCTCAGCATTTTAGGTGCTTTTGCTAAAGAGTTCTGCAATGTTTTTGTATTTTTTTTGATTTTTTTCTTTTAAGAATTAACACCCAGGGGGCTTGTTGATTTTTTTCTTGTACAGAAGTATCAGAGTGGATGTTAGATAAGTTGGGTTGCTTGGACCAATGCTCCAAAGACCGAACTTCTGTTTCATATTTGATGTACTTGGATCACTCTAAAAGCAAACTGCAAGGTCAAAACTGTCACATTTTAAGGGAGTTTGTATTTCATTAATGTTATTTGCTTCCTCTTCTACTAATTGAGAAAGGTTCTCTGTGGGTATCCGTGGTACAGACGTTTATTCGCTCATCCAGACAAATGCCTGTTTAGGGGAGGGAAATTTAATTTATCCTTTGTTGGAATCGTTTGGGGTCTGGCTTTATAAGAAAAGTCTCTCGATGTGAAATACATAACATTTTGTTTTCTTTCCCTATTTTCTGATGAAGCAGGCCAGTGGCCAGTCCCTATGCGATTCTTACAAGTGGCTCTGCTTGTGGGTTTTACATTTGAAAGCGGGTGGGAATAACTGGAGGGTCGTTCTTCAACGCTGTTTCAGCTGTCTCATCTCTGTATTGTCCTTGCGAATGTAGGCTGATGGGACAACTGATTCTAGATGTGTTTTTGAAGACGAGCAGCTTCCAGTTTTTAGCAAGGATATCAAACAAAAGCCGGTATGTTTTTAACACGTTTTGAAGACACCTTTCACTGCTACATCTGCTGTCTAGCTGTTTCCTTTTTGTATAAAAGGCAGGCCAGTTGTTAAAAAGCCCGATTGCAGTGTTGCAAACAGTGAAGATATCCCAAGTGGTGACGAGTGTCTCCAAAATTGTACAGTTCAGAGAATGATGCATGCAGTCAGTTGCATATCGGGAGGGCAGGGAGGCCAACCAATGGAGTTTGGGAGATAAGTGTTCTGTACCCACAGGGCCCCGTTCTTCGTACGCAGATAACCGAGTTGGCTTGATTTGTTTGTCGATGGCCTGACATGAGCTTGGATTTTTCAGCTCAGTCTGGTTTGAAATGTGTCCGTCGTTGAAGCAAGTAGTCCTGACGCACAAAACCTGCAAAAGTGTAATTTTTTTCAGAGAGAGTTGGACCATGAAACCCCTTTTTTAAGTTTACCAATTTTAGTTTATCTTCAGATGAGGCTGAATCTTAAGAGGCACTAATTGATCAGTATTGTCATAACTGAACAAGGTTTTAGTTCAGTAGTCATACATACTACAACGTACAACAAAATAAAACCAAAACATTTAAAAAAAAAAAAAATTCAACTTGTTTGGCGCAGTATTTCTAAATGAATATTTTACAGAAATGTTTGAAAAAGCATCACTGTACTGCCACCTGCTGAAATATTCACCACTGTCCCCAATAAATACAGAACTACATTTTATTTAAAGGGACTACCCAACTCTCATCTTTCCCACAGTCATTAACAACAAGCATTTGACAAAATTGTGTGGTACAGAGACGTGCTAAATCTTCGTGTGATTACTTCTTGAGGACATGCCTCCGCACAAGCCAATCACAAGTAGCGATCTCGGTTTTAGCTTTCCTGTCTCACAAAATAAGAGCACAGTTATAAACGCCACCTTCCACTTTCGTTTAAAGTACTGAGGTAGCTGGATATAGATCTTTTTGAGCTAAGCCATGTAATGTACGAAGAACGGGGCCCACGTCTTGTCATGTTATTTGTTTCTCTACTGATTTGTACATTATTTGTGGTCTTTTACTACTGTATACAATAAATATAGTTTGGTACTCAGATTCGCTGTCGCTATTATCATTATTTTGTAATCAGGAAAGAACTGAAATGTTTATTTTAATGCTTTAAAATCATCCATGGGGATATTTCAAGGATGTTTAAAGAGGTAAAACGTGAATTAATATAATACTCCTTATATATTTTATAGGACAAGGACATAGACCTAATCAAAGCCACCAAATGTATAGCCTAAACTAGTTTATGAGAATGACTGTCCCCCCAATGACACATGATTATTGTATTACTAAGAAGCCTTTGCAGATGTTGCAGGTATAGATTCCTGCCTGTCTTATATGTGTTGACGCACAGCTGAACCATTTAATCTCACTGCTGCCTGGTATACTGTACATTTTGTCACTTGTCAGAACATGGCTGTCATTGAATTATATATATATATAGTTGGCGTGTGGTCCATTATGCAAGACAAGGTTTCAATTCCCACCGAGGCCCTGCCTGCTAAAAATGTATGCCAAAGTACCACAGATGGAAACACCACGTGTGTCTTGGAGAAAACAGACAGCTAGGTGGTGCCAGTGAACTGTGATAGTCTCATGTCTCTATCTGGTTTGGTTTCATTCTGCAATAAAAAAACCTCCACATAACAGACTTGTCCACAGATTAAATCCATGGACATGCAGAAGCACAATAAGAAACTATAAGAAGCAATAAAATAACTAAAGAGTTCTGCATAAAATGGAAGCATATCACAGGATAAAAACAACAAAAACAAAAATACTTTATTTCCACAGTGCACCTGATTCGACTGTTATCAGGCCAAAATAGGCATAAGCAGTTGCTATAAGCACCAGAGATGTGAGTTAATAGGGGCAATACAACTACAACTTCTTTAGGTTTAGGCAAATAAAAAAAACCTGTTAGGTTTAGGCATTAAAACTACAACTTCTTTAGGTTTAGGCAAAAAAAGAAGAAGTTAAGTTTAGGGAAAAACAGAGTTTTGGGTTAAAATAACTACAAAGACAACTACATGTTGTAGGTTGCACACAGGATGTCAACTCCGGTCTCCTTTGGTAAAAACCTTGGTTGCGTTCGAATAGTAAAAAAATTACGTCCTAACGTCTTTTCCTAACCACTTTTCCTTGACCTCAGTGGAAAACGTCATGAGGTCAAGGAAAGATGAGAAGGAGAATTCAGAAGGAGTTAGGTGAAGACAACCGCGGTATTAAGAGAATCCGACTGCTCTTTCACTAGACTGCGTAATTGGATGGATAACGGTGGTGGATGTTAGTGACGTCAGTCTGCCGTGGTGAAACTACAATGTTACACAGATGGACTACAAAAGGCGCTGTACCCCCCCCGTGTGTTCTTCAATATCTCCTTCAGTGACAGACTCCTTCACCTGCGGTGTGTGAAAGAGAGATACCACAGCTCCTCCTCCTGCTGCTGGAACACTCTATCAACATATACGAGGACAACCGGTGAAAAATATAACTTCATTACCAAGATTGGAACTGAAATAAACAGGAATATATGATAAATATTGAGTTAGTTGTTGGAGTTATGGAGAAGGGGTAGGACCATATACTGTAAGTGTAGGCTGTACTTCTTCCAACTTCTTTTCGGACATGTAATAGTTATTTATGTTGATTATTTGTTAATTGATTGTTTACTGTTCATTTTATTAGTTATTCTTGTTTTGTTTTTTACTGAGGTATTTGTTACATGTTACAAATAAATAATTAATTAAAAATAAAGTGAAACAAAATGGTAGTCACTGTCCTCTCATATTAAACATGAATCCCAATTAGTGTATGAGGGTATGAAAATAATATGCAAGATAAGCATATAGTTTATTATCATGAACAGCCGAATGGTGCGTCGCTTTAAATGCTACGGCCGCAAGGAATTGTGGGATGTTATTCTTTCGTTTCCTTTGGTAAAGGATGCTCCAGTGTATCCTATGCTAAAGGAGATAATAAAGGAAGCATTGAAGCTCCTTTCCTTAACTTTTGGTGAATTCGAACGGTTCTTTTCATGGCTGCTACTGAGGTACTTCCGGGTCATTTCACTCAGTTAGGAACCTTCCTAAGCAAAAAGGACTATTCGAACGCAACCCTTGTGTTGTTCTGTCCCACCTATCATCCCCAACCTCCACCCTGTATGGAGTTTCACACAGTCTATGTATACTACAGCACCTGACTTATGCTTCTGCTCCTGTCATAATTACTACGGTCGCTAGAGGTCGCTGTCGTCTTCTTTTATACCTTCTTCCGGTGATCTGCCATGTGAATAGTACCTACTAGTGGGTGTAGTAGGCCCCTAATGACCCACATCTATGGGGCTTATAGCGACTGATAATGCCTATTTAATAGCCTGACAACAGTCTAATCGGCTGCACAGTGGCCCTGAAGAACAAATGTATTTTAGACTTCACTTAGAGAGACAAAGGATGACTAAATAAAATTAAGTAGTCTAAGTCTGATAAGTATTTCAAATTAACTTCCAGGATGTCCTGATTTAGAGATCTCATCTGACACACTGACTGGTTACATTCAGCACAGCTGGAACAGTGATAAAGTTGATGAGTCAAACCAGGAATAAGGAAAAGCAAGCGCATGAGTGGACAATCTACATTCACTTCTCAGCATCCAAACAGGTCCTCTTGAAACGCCATGCCATGCCTGGAAGGAAGAGAGATTAGTGAATGTATATCTTGTATCCTGATCTGTGTGCAGTCTCTGGTTTTAGATGTGTGCGGAAAGAAGAGAGAGACATTTGCCTTGTAAATGTGCCGGTCGGTGGATGAGAGGATGCAGAGAGATCTGACACAAGCCGAGATACCGACGTCTCTCAAAACACGGTCTGATTATTACATGAGCGCCTAACAAACCGGGGTCAAATACACTTTGTGGTCATTTCATTTTTGGGTGACCATGGATAATCAAAGCTTTGCATTTAAAAGTGAAATTTGTGTGATTTAGCCAATTCAACCAGTTTAAATAATGCATATTTGACCCAGGCCCTCTTATGTCATTGCTGTGTTTGCTTAATTTCCCTGCCCTGAGACTTCATTACATTTTCAACCAGTAATATTTGCAGATCTTTTAGCAAAACATCCTGGTTTGATAATTTAATATCACAGCTGGATTCATGCACATACCTCGCTGTCTCCGGTAATAAACTATGGGATAACAGTTAATACGATAATAGCTCAGCTCATATCCATCCATCCATTATAGTGGACCAAAGGTCACATGTGTTTGTTGTTGTTTTTAGGTTGCCTTGCAATTACATTTTCAGCCTCTATAGTGTAGTAAATGTCTGGAGGAATTTGACAGATTTTCTTTCTAGACTATTACATTAAAATAGTCTGCTTGTCTGTCAGTCTGTCTGTGTGTTGTTTGAGTACACACACACACACACACACACACACACGCGCACACACGCACACACAGCGGAGCAGCTCTCCCCTCTGGCAGGTCTGTGTCATCAGAGGCGGTTGAGGGAGGACAGGCTGCTGTGATTTGCATGGCTGTGGTGTTTAAAAGGAGCTGCAGGTGCAGGATTCTCCACACAGATGAATGGATTCCTCTCCGAGCACAGATGCTCTGATGTATTCTTCTACTATTAGTGACTCGTAGGTAGCCGGTGTAGCCTTTGGTGCTTTTAAACAGAGCTTGTTGTTCTGGATATTTTTCTTCGGGATCTGAACAAAAAAACTTGGATCAATATGAAGAACACACAGTTGTTTGGTGTGTATTGTCACTTAAGATAGAGACAAAAGGAGCATAGAGAAATACCTTCAATATGGAGACACTCGTACCAGCTGGCAACTGAACCAAACAGGCGTTTTGTGATGACACCGCTTGTGTTTGTGCACTTCCTTCTCCTGGGGTTAAGGGTCATCGACACCACCGCAGACACATGGAGAAGCTGCACAGGTATCATACCATTTTATCCTATTTTACCCTCTACCAACCGCTTTATTACCTCAGCTTACTTTAACACATCTGATGTTCAGTTAATGATTATTTCGTGAATGGTTTATGGTTTCATCTGAAACCTGGGAAACCCCTCCAGCTAAAATTCTTTTGGATAATTCCAACTGTCTGTGTCTGCTTACAGCGCAGTGGGAGTGTTTGTGTGAGCACTATTGCGTGCAATATTAACTTAAATTAACATCCACAAACAAGTACAGACATTGGATGTGGTTAGGATTCCACAATACACGTGAAAATATCAGGACGAACAGGGTGCATGTTTATATGATGCCTCATCAATCTTAGAGAAATGCTATTCTATTATTCTCGCTGTTCAAAGAGCGTCTTTCTTAATAACAACCCCTCCTAAAAATCCTATAGCTTCATCACCACCCAGGGCTATTTCTCACACACCAGGGGGGTCAGGGACTCCAGCATGCTATGACATTAATTGATTTATTAGTTTATAACTGTTATTCACAACCTTTTTAATGTGTGTCCCCTTAAAACAAAGCTTCAAATGGTATTTATTAACTTATGGGCAGTGGTAGTCAGAACCTTTACTCAAGAAAAGTACTAATACCACACTATAAAAAAACTCCTACTTAAGTTAAAGTATGTAAGTGTAATCAGAAAAATGTACGTAAATGTAACAGTACTCTGTCCCCTGTGACTTTTATGCTACTATATGTCACGTCATGAGATTATTATTACTGATGCATTCATGTTTTAGCAGCTATTCATTCCTGTTGTTGGTTGAGGTGGAGTAAATTCTTATTTTATACAGGGCTGCAACTATCAAATAATTATTTTTAATATGGACTAATCTGCTGATTATTTTCTCAAATAATCGATTGATTTTTTTGGGCTTGTAAAATTCAGAAAATGGTGGAAAATGTTTGTCAAGCTTTGATGTGAAACCTTCACAATTCTTATTATTTAAAAGGTTTTGTATGAAAAAATGATAAAAATATATTTAATCGACTAAACGTTTTAGCTCTACTGGTATATTCTCTTATAACAAACTATCATATTTTATCATCTTTTCATGTTTTTTTGCAAAAATGTAATTTGTAAAGTAGCTTGTAACTAAAGCTATCAAATTATAGTGGAGTAAGAAGTACAATATTTCCCTTAGGAATGTAAAAGAGTAAAAGTATGATGTATAACATGAAAAGAAAATACTCAAAGAAGTACTTCAAGTACTTACATTTCAATTCCTATGAGTGATTTCCCCTTTTCTGGTGGTTAACTTTGAAGAGTTGTTAGAAACCTGTAGAAAAGTCTGAAAATTAAACATAATGTGGGTAGCTGATAATCTTTTTCAATCTTTGGTATCCCATTAATTATCTCAGATCTCCTCAGATTTATTTTGCGACCTCTTCACAGAGGAACAACTAGTTTATAGTATAGTATAGTCATTTATGCATACAAAGGCTTCAGCAGTAAAACAATCTCCCTGACCTCTTTAGTTGCTTATTGTCTGCAGATCTGGTCCCTCTGGATCTCCTGTCTTTTGTCCTGGAGAAGGACCCCTCCAAACTGGTACCCGGGGTGCACATGAAGCAGGCCGGAGAAGTGAGGGGTTTGCATTTCTCCAGCCCTCATACCTCCATGAGCTTTCCCTCCTCCCAGCTGCTGCTGAACTGCGACCTTTTCCCTAAAGAGTTCTCCATTGTTGTGACACTGAAAGTCACGAGCATCGCGCCCAAGGTGAGCATCCACATTTGTCTGAAACATCTGGTACTGAATGCCAGCGGTGAAAGAAGTACTCAGAGTCTTTACTTTGGTGCCTACCAGAGTGAGAGAAAACACTGTTACATGTAAAAGTCCTGTATTCAAAATGGTACTTCAAATAAAAGTACAGATATAATATCAACTAATTAAGTATCTAAAGTGCTCATCATGTAGCAGTTAGTGGCAGTGGAGGTAATTTTAACTATTTTGTATATTTTGGGGTAGTTTGAACTGTAGTTTATAATCTCATTGAAAGTGACTTACTCTGAAAGGTAACAGGTAAATATAACTGTCAAATAAATGTAGTGATGTGAAAAGTACAATATTTCCCTCTGAAGAAGTATAAAAAATATGCATGCAAAGTATGGGTTGCAACTAACAATGTTGTTTTTTTTTTACTGTGGACTCTTGATTAATTGTCTAATCGTTGCAGCTGTCAGTACAGTACTTGAGTAAATATACTTTCCTGCCAAATACAGTGTGTCTGAGTGTTTTTCCCATTTGCCTTCCAGAGAAATGAATACATCTTTTCCTTGATGGGGCCAAAACAAGTAGAAAAAAGAGGAGTGGAGGAGGAGGAGGAGGAGGAGGAGGAGGAGGAGGAAGAGGAGAACGATAAGGGGGATATTGTGGAAAGGAATAACGAGAGGAAGGAGAAGAAGGAGAGGCGAGTCAAGAGCAGCGGGCAACGTGGACGGGTCATCCTGGGACTGAGGTTCTCGAGGAAACGTCTGCACTTCCTTTTTAGAGGTCACGGAGGGGTCGTGGAGCACTGGGTGTTTCAAGCCGCCCGACTGGCTGACAACCAGTGGCACACGCTGGTTTTAGTCGTCGGTAGTCGTCATGTCGGGCTCACAGTGGACTGCAGCCCACCCCTGGAAATGTAAGTTTTTTCTTCTTGCCTCTGTCTGTTTTCAGTTCACTGAGTAGGGTGCACTGTCTGTCTCCCAACATCCTCTCTTCCTGTTGCCTCTCAATTCCCTTGAGGGATAGTAGATCCTTCACCACAATACAATGGCTCTGCTCCAAATTGGCTCTCACCCTGCAGCCATATCACAGCGGCATGACAGTATGTGATAGATGGCTTTAAGTGGAAACTCCCTCTGGCGCACAGAAGGGAGGAATATCAGCTCCCGTACGGATCGTATATAATACTATTCCTGTCTCGGTCTTACAAACAGAGAAATGGAGGAGACTACTTTAATTACAGATACTTAATATAGAAGAATAACAACTTATCTCAGCTATTAGGAATAATTATGTCTTTTTATGGCAAACAGTGTTCCCTCCAGGCCGTTCCCCTCAGACCTCAACATTCAGGGATCGAAATTCCACATTGGCAGTCGGGGGAGATGGAAAGGCTTGTATTCAGTAAGACTTCCTCTTCTCTAACTTTCATGCTGCTAAACCACATGATTAAACACATTTTTCTCTAAAACAGTCAAATCTTTTCCTTCTTATCTGCTGCCCCATGAGCAGGGTCTGTTGCGACAGCTGGTTTTGGTGCCAGGTTCGGATGCCACCCATTATATCTGCCCCTCTTCCGACCCCCAGCTAGCAGTCCTGTCAGTACCACCACTTCTCTCAGACCTGCCTGTCACGGGGAGGGAGGATCATGACCATGTGACTTCCTATGGTAACTTGCAGACGCATTTTTTACAAGACATTTGATACAGTATGTTGAAAGACATGATATGTGTTCCTGATTCCTTTACTCTTTGACTGTCTGCTTGTCTTTGATCAGAAACAGAGGAGCGAGTGTCAGTGAGGTTGGAGCAGTCGTGCTCGGAGCCGCTACAAGGCCAGATGTGGTTCAATCCGCTCAAGAAAGGCCTCTACCTCTGCGACGGTGCAGTGTGGATCACCGTGTTAGAGGGTGAGAATCTAACATCCAGCCATCCGTTAATGAGCAAGGTTTTACTCAGCTTAAAGTGATAGTCTGGGTGTTCTGAAGTGGGGTTGTATGAGGTACTTATCCATAGTCAGTGTATTACTTACAGTAGATGACAGTTGGAGAAGCAGACAGGAGCACCGACACCGGAGCAAAGCAATACAGTGCTGTGGACGGGGACGGCAGAAAAACGTATTTTACCACTGAAAATAAAAGCTCACCTAAAACAATGTATAGCTGTTTAAGTGTACGCTATATTTAGAATATTTTCACCATTTTATCTTGTCATCAGACGGCCCTTTCCTTCGCCTTTCTGACGGGGAACTGAAGTGAAAGTGAAACTTTATGTATGCTCTCTCCACAGACTGCAGGCTCAGTCGACAGAAACAGTATAGATACGTTTAACTTTAAGTTCAGTTCGCCGTCTGAAAATATTCTAAATATAGCGTACATTTAAATGGATATCAATTTTTTTTAGGTGAGCCTTTCTTTTAGGTGGCTAAAATAGTTTTTTCTGCCGTCCACATCCACAACACTATATTGCTTTGCTCCGGTGCCAGTGCTCCTGTCTGTTTCCTGATGCTGGGGGCACACCAACTGTCATCTAATACACCTGCTATGGACCTCATACTTCAAAACACCCGAAAATATCCCTTTAAAATTGACAATACTCACCTCTCCATCTACTCAGATCATAAACGACTGGACTACGTGTTGGAACACCAGGTCCTCACCACCAGCTCAGAGACGCATGATGTAGAGGTATCATTCCACTAAAAAAAAATAATGTTTCTGCATATTTATTGTGTCTATACTATGGCTAGGATCCTCTCAATACTCACAATGTGTAGCATTTAGGGGGACCTATGGTAGGAATGGAGTATAATATTATTAAGTATGTTTTCTTTAGTGTATAATCATCTGAAAATAAGATGAAAAATAAATAAGAAACTTTGTGTTTTTGTTAGCTTAGAATGAGCCGTTTATATCTATGTAAGGAGCGGGTCCTCTTCACGGAGCTGGCTGCTATATTTCTACAGTAGCCCAGAACGGACAACCCAAACTCTGGCTCTAAAGAGAGCCTTTTGCGTTTTTATCTTACCTGAAGGCCACCGTAGTTCTCTGACATGCTTGTTAAACTGCGGTAACGTGAGCCGCAGGGTTCAAAACCATGTTACCGCCAGCCGCCGTCTGACTTCTGTTGCTCCTAAAGTTGTATTATTATGGTAAGGATGGCCAAGTGAGCGGAGGGGTACTGAGTTGGTTGCAATCTGCAACCACACTGCTAGATGTCGCCAAGTCCTACACACTGTCCCTTTAAGGCTGTCCAAAGAGATTAGAAGTACTTTTTTCTCATTGTCTTTTTTTCATCCAATCTTCAGGTGTTCCAGGTACCTGGTTTGGGTCTGATGGCTGCTATGGCTCATAGGTCAGCCGCTGGCTCTGCTGTGTATCTGTGGAGCCATGCAGGTTTCCAGCTCTACCAGAATATCAGCACACATGGAGCTCTGGCTTGGAGACACTTCAGCATGGGCAAGAAGGTATGACGAAAAGGAAGAGATTATTATGTAACATGAACCCGGTCAAAGTAGTGTGGAGAGCTGATGTTCCCGGTGCTTTGATCTAGATGTTTCTGGTGGTGTCTAACTCTGGAGGAGGGCCAGACAAGCGTAAAGAATCAGAGACTGACACTTCTGTGATTTACAAGTGGAGCAAAAGAAGAAAACGGTTTGTGCGGTTCCAGACTCTGCAGACTCACTGTGCACGGGACTGGGAGGCCTTTAACATCAACCACCAAACCTATCTCGCCGTGGCCAACCACAGGCAAGGTAAATATCCATCAAACGATCCTGGCATGACATTCATAAAATATCACTGTTGCATTCTCTCGCTTTCTGGTTTGTCTTTCAGGTGATACTAATCACACTATAGACAGTGTGATATACAGATGGAACAGGTTTGCAAAGTCTTTTGAAGTCTACCAGACGCTGCAGACCTCAGGGGCCTATGACTGGGAGTTCTTCACAGTCGGACCGTACCATTTCCTGGTGGTCGCAAATGCCTTTGATGGAGTTACCACTTCTGTGGACTCAGTCATCTATGTTTGGGTCAATGGAAGCTTCCAGGTGTTTCAGACAATTAAGGTATGTGGTTAACATAAAACGGCAAAAGAAATGCAGAGTTTGCTTTAAAAAAATGCCTGAAAAGACTTTTACCCTACCACATTGACAGGTTATGGTGTAAATTAGACATAATGGCACTATTAATGTTGCATTTTGCTGCATGATTTCCATACAATTTATCTTCTCTGCAGCTGGGCTTTGATTTCCTCTGATGAGATCTGTATCTTTGAAATGAGTATGAAAAACCATCTTGTCTGTACACACAGAAGGAAGGGAATAGACGAGAGATAAAAGGGTAATGAAAGAGAGATGGGGAGCAAGGAACAGGCGTGTCCATTCATTTTTACGACACATGGCCAAAAATAGAGTGTGCGGTTGGCCATGATTTGCCTGAGCGATAGCAGCGCTTTGGCATGTAACTGATAGTGAATCATATTTTTGAATCTAGCCACATTTGAGGAGTGCTGACACATTGATAGTCACACGAGAAACCATAAGGAGATGATTTAGGGGAACTCCACAGCTGGATGTGAGGAGAACACCTTGGGGCAGGTGGAAATTAATCATGTAAAATCATCCTGAAATGAGGGAAATTATATCATTTTGGCATTTGTTTTACATCTATTCTCTTTCAGCTTTTCCGTCTCTATGTTCAAGGAAGCAATAAAATAAAAACACGGGTTGGTTTCTCTCTCATTGTTGATGTAGACGTTCTGCGCCACAGACTGGGAAATGTTTCAGATTGGCAGTAGGGTCTTCTTAGTCGTTGCCAATGGACACCGACTCCATGGTAATGGACCAAGTCAATATACCATCAACTCCACCATCTATGAGCTGGACATGACTGGACAGCTGTTTGTCCGCTTCCAGGATATTGTCACCTACAGGTACAGATGTGCCAGATGCATGTATATACAGACAGATTATGAGAACACCGTAATAACAACTGACTAGACTGTTGTCAGACTATTAAATAGTCGTTATCAGTCGCTATAAGCCCCATAGCTGTGGGTCAATAGGGGCCTATTACACCCACTAGCAGGTTTTATCGTGAATTCACATGGTAGATCACCGAAAGAAGGTATAAAACAATATGACAGCGACCTCTAGCGACTGTAGTAATTATGACAGGAGCCGAAGTGGAAGCGGATTAACCCAAAACACAATGTTTTTCCCTTAACTTAACTGTTTTTGTTTTGCCTAAACCTAAAGAATTGAAGTTGTAGTTTTGTTACCTAAACTTAAAGAAGTGAAGTTGTAGTGTTGTTGCCTAAACCTTTTAAGTTTCACTTTCACTTTTACAACATAGTAAGTGTAGTAGGCCCCTACTGACCCACATCTATAATAATATGTATAATAATCTCTTCCTTTTCGTCATACCTTCTTGCCCATGCTGCTTATAGCGCCTGATAACGCCAATTTAATGGTCTGATAGCAGTCAAATCGGGTGGTAATAAAGTGTTTGCTGCCATTTCAATGTCTCGTCATATTTCTGTCTCTCCAGTGCGGTGGACTGGGAGTTCTTCAGCCTCGGGGAGGAATATTTTCTGGTCGTCGCCAACTCCTTTAACGGAGAATCCTACTCTCTCAACAGCATTCTCTACAGGTACTCAACTTGTCAACAACACCCCTCCCAGTGTGAAATAGTTCATCCATTCTGATTGCCCTCTAACTAAGTGTTAATGTAATGTAGATTTATTTTTCGTCCTGTGTGCCAGACTAGTGAAAGCATACCCGCACTTTTGACATGTGAGGATTTATAAGGGACTTCTGGGACTAGAGCCTTTGTTAAGCAGATGCAAATACACCTCTCATGTGATTCTTCTTCTCTGTTTGTTTTCAGGTGGCAGGGATATGAAGGATTTGTTCCTGTTCACTGGCTCCCAACGATTGGGTGCAGTGACTGGGAGTTTTTTAGCTCTAAAGGAGAATCGTATCTGATCTATTCTAGTGCCAAAGCACCTCTCTCAAAAGTGTTTAAGCTGAAAACCTACTAGACATGTAGCTTTGGGTGGTATGTGTGTTTACATGTTGTCATTCTTTGTAAGTGTCTGTGTGTTCCTGTGTGAGAAAATGTTTGCAATAATATTTGAAAATGAGTGTGTTTAAGTAAATGTGCCAGGTTGAGTACAGCCAGGACCGTAGCAATCATTAAGGTCATGATTCTGATATTTCTTAGAGTAAATATCTTTAAATATCACAGTTTTAGGCAAGAACTATTACATTAAATTGGCATATGTTAAAAGGATTTAGTATTCCTCCACAATAACTATATCCTACATAGACTATGTTATGGTTTTAAAACTGTTTAGAGTAGACCATCATATAGTGAAAATACAGAAAATATAATATTACAGTTAAATAAATGAATAAAATGAGAAAATATGTAAGTAATTAAAAAATGTCAGAGTTTTTTTGTGAGAAATGTCCTAGAGGTTTTGATTGGGGGAATTTGGTATAATGGCCAGCCCAGCATCCAGTAACCCATCAACATCCGTCAGTGATAGGTTAACAACTGATGTACCTCATATGAATATCACAAATAGATTTTTGTGAGAATATATCTGTCTATTTGTGTGAGTAACAGCTCAAGACAGTGAGATTTCTGTTTTTCTGTAAAAACTTTTAATATTAATGATATTTAAATAAATGTTTTATTGGAACAGGAATGTGTGTTCTCATAAAAATGGACTGGTTATTACTTTTTGCATGAATTGTATATAGAATTATACTATAATTATATTGTAATTACAATAAACCAGACTTAATATGTTTATATGCAAGACAAGAGTTGCACTGTCTAACCGTCAGCTATGCTCATTAAGAGCTTATAGGGTGGCAAACATACCCTGCAGGAACAAAAGTACACAAGTTTTTTATTCCAAGTAATTTCATGGCTAATCAAAAATCCTGTTGAAGTTTTTGATTGATATGCATGGCCCCGGGCACATAACTGTCATCCTCTATAAACACTAACAACCACACATTAGGTTTGTTCCATGATTTTTCCAAGAAGACTACAAGCCCCATAACTTCAAGACTGGACTTGTCGGAAATGTAGTTTTTATAGCAATTATTGTTGCTGTGAAAAGAAAAATATAGCTATAAACATATTTTATGTCTGTATCATAACAGTAAAATCACTGAAATTACAATTAATCACACCTAAAGGTGTTAATATGGCCAAGTAATGAAAAAATACCATCAGTTATATAAATTTCGAGTATGTACTCGACTAAGTGTGATACTACAAGTCACATAATGCACCATTCCGTTCTCTGCCAAGAAGACTACAAGCCCCATAACTTCAAGACTAGACTTGTCGGAAATTAAGTTTTTTATAGCAATTATTGTTGCTGTGAAAAGAAAATGTAGCTATAAACATATTTTATGGCTGTTATCATAAAGTGACAGTAAAATGACTGATATTACAATAAAAATCACACTTAAAGGTGTTGATATGGCTAAGTAATGAAAACACCATCAAGTTATATAAATTTCGAGTATGTACTCGACAAAGTGTGATACTTACTTACTTACTTAGTCCTTGTTGCGCCTGGTGGCACATAGGGCAAGGACTAAGGATCTCCACTCATCTCTGTTGTTTGCTTTCTTCTCAATGCTGTTCCAGCTGTATCCTCTCGTCTTCATCTCTCCTTCGATGGTTCGCCTCCAGGCTGTTTTGGGCCTCCCTCTTTTGCGTTTTCCCCTCTGGTGTCCAACGCAATGCCACTTTTGTCATGTCATCAGATGGTTTCCTTAATACATGTCCAAGCCATCTCCATCTTCTTCTTATCAATATTGTTTCCATGTCCAAGCACCCTGTTGTTTTGTGTAGTTCATGGTTTGTGATCTTCCTATAGGCCAGAATATCCTCATGTCCTTTCTGAGGCGGGTATTGTGAAAGCTGGAAAGCTTGCCTATATGTCTCTTTCAGTCATTCTCCAGCACTCAGCACCATATAGAAGTACAGATAGTACACAGCTGTTGTATAACTTTATCTTGGTGTTTCTAGTTATGTGTTGACTTCCAGATGTTTCCAAGTCTTGAGAAATGCTGTCCTTGCTTTTCCTAATATGGCCATAATGTCTTGGTCAGCTCCACCATCTGATTTTACCTGATGTTAAAGGTCCCATATTATAAAAAAGGGAGATTTTCATGTTTTTTTTTATGATAAAGCAGGCTTAAGTCCTATATAAATACTGTGAAAGTATCGAAACACTCAGTCCACAGGGAAATTCATACAGCCCGTATTCAGAAACTCTGCATTTGAAACAAGCTGTCAGAATTTCTGCCCATTCGTGATGTCACGAATATACAATATTTAGATCCTTGACACAATTTTAAACATTCTAAATGTGTCCCAGTTTATTCCTGGTTGCAGTGTGTTTGTGAATGACATCAGCTGACAGGAAGTACACATGGACCCAAGCTGTTGACTAGCAATGTTAATGCAATTCTGTTGCAATTCCGTCAAAATGCGCTAAAACGGAGCGTTTCAGACAGAGGGTGAATACAGGTATATTCAGGTCGACAATATGAGAAAAATAAAGGGTTTTTTTAACATTAAAGGGACTATTTGTAACTTTCAGAAATGCTTGTTAACAGCGACACCTGTGGCCGTGAAGTCAACGAAAGTCAGCGTCGGGCTCGCACTTGCTCGCTCTAAATAGACATGAACGAGCATCGCTTAAAACAGTGAGGCGACACACGTCAGCTAAAACCACAATACCACTCTATATTTCACCTGCTTGGCAGTAATGTTAGCTGACCAGACGAAGATCTCTCCATGAATCAATGCTGGCTTTTCCTGCTTTTCATTCCTGAGCAGGAAAAGCGGGTCGGTGCCGTGGCTGAGCAGGAAGAGAAACGTTACCGTCTCCGACCGGGTGCCGCTGATAACGTTTCTCTCTGCAGAGCCCCGTCACTTCACAAGACACGGAAAACCTCTGTTGGTCTGGAGGAGCTGCAGCATTTATTTCTGCACAAACGTCCACTGTACATTCACTAAATATTCTCAGAGCTACTCTTCTGCAGTGTGGAGTGAGCGCGTGTTCACGACTAGAGGTGGAGCGAGACAGCGAGAACGCGCACACGGTGTCTGAGTGAAGGCAAGCAGGCAGCGGAGGAGAGGCTCCGGCCACACACGAGCGCGCATGTGTCCCGACCCGGTACATTTATACACTTAAAAAGTTACAAACAGTCCCTTTAAAGCATGTAAACATGTTCTAATAGAAACACAAAATACTATATATTATTGTGTTTGTGAAAATAGGAAAACCCAATGAACATATTAGTGGAAAAAAAACCAAAAAAAAAAACACCAACAGTTGTGGAGTGGTATAAACTGATATTTGAGCTAATATCAATGGAATATCTAACATACAGATTTAAATGTAAAATGGGTGATTTCTTTAAGACTTGGACATCCTTATTTAAATATGTTGTTGAAAAAACTTGAACTAAAGGGTCTGATAGATTGCAATATTGAAAATTCGCCAAAGGGCCATTTTTGGGTCGTAGGGCGAGATATTTATTTGTTGACTTATTTATTTTGTTATGTTTTTTTATTTTCTTAAAATGTTTTGTTGCATCAGTGTCGACTGCGATAAATTGTAACGGACTGAGCGCCTCCTTATCCCTATACATATACATACATAGATGCTTTGATTTTTCAAATACATATGTGATTGTGTACAATCATCTCTTTGAGTATATTAGGTGCTATGTATACTGTGTGTTAGGGATCTAAATCTGGTGTTTAGTTATTGTGACCAATGTGTGCTGATTTATTGTTGGTTTTGTCGGTGTTTGTGTTTAAAAGCATGAAACACAAAATACAAGTATGAACCTGAAAATGAGCATAATATGGGACCTTTAAGTGTTGATACTACAAGTCCCATAATGCACCACTCCGTTCTCTGCTCTGCCAAGAAGAAACATGGCTGCCTACTGTTCACCGACGGTGTTTCTATTTACGTTTGGTTTGTTATCTGTTTTAAGACAGACAGAGGAAGAAAGAGTCGGTGTGAGAGGCTACATTGTGTAACGAGTCAGTTGAATGAGTCGTTAAAGTTTACTGTGAGAAGAAGAAGACAGTTTTACAGTCGTAGTAGCTGTCAAGCTGCTCATCAGGCTGTGCTTGATTAGCAGTTTTTAGCATTGCTAAGCAACACAACTGAGTCCATCGCATATATATCCGGTAATAGTCGCTATGTTCAGCCCCGTGAAGTCTTCTTATTTCAGAGTCAGCCCGGCCATTGTCAACAGAGAGCTCGGCAAGACCAAGATGAGATAGCAAGAGGGCATATCAGAGTGATTTGAACTAGGAGGCCACAGCATACAATACAGAATAAATCACTCAAACGCAGCATGTTTGGGAATCTTTTTGAGGAAGAGGAGGAGGAGGAAGGCTTCTCTTCGACTTCTTCCTCCAGAGTTGCAAAGGGAAAGGGGGGAAATGAGCCACCTCCACCCAGAGGAAGAAGCAATCTGTGCGGCATCAAGAACCAGGGAGGCACCTGCTACCTCAACTCTCTGCTCCAGACCCTGCTGTTCACACCAGAGTTCAGGGGTAAGGACACATCACAACACCTTTAGAGCAGCGGTCAGCAACCTTTACTATCAAAAGAGACATTTTAGGTAAAAAAAAAAGAGAAGAAAAATCTGTCTGGAGCCACAAAACATTTGCAGTGAGGTATGGGGCCACATTGAGGGGGGAAAAAAAATCTGAGATTTCAAGAAATAAGTCATAATATTACTAGAATAAAGTCATAACTTTACGAGAAAAAGAGTCGTAATATTACTAGAATAAAGTCATAACTTTACGAGAAAAAAGTCGTAATATTACCAGAATAAAGTCATTACTTTACGAGAAAAAAGTCGTACTATTACGAGAATAAAATCATAACTTTACTAGAAACAAATTGTAATATCACGAGAATAAAGTCATAACTTTACGAGAAAAAAGTCGTAATATCACGAGAATAATCTCAGAACTTTACGAGAAAAAAAAGTCGTAACATTACGAGAATAACCTCATAACTTTACGAGAAAAAAAGTTGTAATATTATGAGAATAATCTCAGAACTTTATTAGAAAAAGTCGTAATATTACGAGAATAAAGTCATAACTTTACGAGAAAAAAGTCGTGATATCACGAGAATAATCTCATAACTTTACGAGAAAAAAGTCGTAATATTACGAGAAAAAAGTCATAATATTACTAGAATAAAGTCATAACTTTACGAGAAAAAAACTCGTAATATTACGAGAATAAATTCACAACTTTACGAGAAAAAAAGTCGTGATTTTACCAGAATAAAGTCATAACTTTACGAGAAAAAACTTGTAATATTACGAGAATAAAGTCATAACTTTACGAGAAAAAAGTCGTAATATTACGAGAATAAAGTCATAACTTTACAAGAAAAAAAGTCATATCACGAGATTAAAGTCATAAGTTTACTAGAAAAAAAGTCTTAATATCACGAGATTAAAGTCATAACTTTACAAGAAAAAACTCGTAATATTACGAGAATAAATTCACAACTTTACGAGAAAAAAAGTCGTGATTTTACCAGAATAAAGTCATAACTTTACGAGAATAAAGTCATAACTTTACGAGAAAAAAAGAAAATAACTTGTAAAATTACTACTACTATACTACTATACATATATATATATATATATATACTAATATTATGACTTTATTATCATAATATTACGACTTTTTTCTCGAAATCGCAGATTTATTTTATTTTCCTCAATGTGGCCCTAATACTCCGTTGACCATCGTACCATAGACCTACAGCAATGATAAATAAAAATGAATATGTAAACAAAAAAAACGTTATTCATTTCCACAAATCTTTAAATAAAAATCCACAGGGAGCCACTGGAGAGGGGCTAAAGAGCCGCATGTGGCTCCGGAGCCGCAGGTTGCAGACCCCTGCCTTAGAGATTGAGGCACACTGGTGCAGTACAACAACAACCAGAGGTCATGTAATTTACTTATTCATTGTTTGTGTCTTTACAGAGGAGCTGTTTAGTTTGGGGGCAGATGAATTAGGATGCCTGGAAGACAAAGAGAAACCAGGGGCCAAAGTAAGTGTTGCAAAGTGCCTGTAGCTGTATAGATACATAAACTTTATTGATCCCAATAATTGGGATATTCTTGTGTTACAGCAGCAGGTTATCCAGACAGTGCGCAGGAACAGTGAATATACATATCAACACTAAAGATAATATATATAGTATACACAATATAAAGAATATATCAGAATACACTATAAATATATCAGACTACTACAGCTAGCATAGAAAATATCAAATATGAATATAGAATAACAATTACATACTATATACAATAGCAAAGTGTGCAATTACATAAGATAAGATAAGATATTCCTTTATTAATCCCGCAGTGGGGAAATTTGCAGTGTACAGCAGCAAAGGGGATAGTGCAAAAAACAAGATGCATCAGCTAACACAGTAAAAAAAAAAGAGCTAAACAAAGTGTAACAAAATATGAACCATTTAAATAGAAGGAAGTATAAAAATAGGAGCAATATATACAGTATTGACAATAAACAGACTGTTTGCACAAATGGAAAATGATATTGCACAGTGAGAATGAAATGAAATTCCACCTGAAAATATTGCACAGTATGAATTACACGTGAGTAGTAATAATGATAATGATATTGCAAAGTCATTATACAGTATAGTGCAGTTATTGTCAGTTTTTGGAGTGTAAGTGTACGTGGTCTACTGGGAGCATACTATATATAAAAAAGTATCCACAGATGTAATGTCTTTGTGTATTTCTGAATTGTAATAAGGTGTTTCTTTCTTCTCCCCAGGTCAGAGTGATCCCACTGGAGCTACAGAGACTGTTTGCCAGTCTGCTGCTGGTGGACCAGCAGAGCGCCTCCACTGCCGACCTCACCGAGAGCTTCGGCTGGAACAGCAGCGAGGTCTGTGTCCATTATCTTTGTCAGTGGAAAGGAGAAAGAGGGACTCAGGTTACACTTCTCATTTAAGTGATTGATTTACCTTCCAGTCATACCGGGAAATGCATGCTTAAATTGAATTAAAACTGGTTTTCAAATCGTGGTCAGGTCAGGCCAGCAACCTGTGTTTGCATTTTATCTGGCGGCATTCCAGCTGCAGTCATGCAAAAATAAAAACACGAAGAGGGAAAACAGAAACAAATATTCACAGAATTTGCCACAGGAC
Organism: Sebastes umbrosus; assembly: GCF_015220745.1. Lineage (NCBI taxonomy): Eukaryota > Metazoa > Chordata > Actinopteri > Perciformes > Sebastidae > Sebastes > Sebastes umbrosus. The sequence goes on from NC_051284.1 coordinate 16,709,376, forward strand.
ATGCATAACCACCTTTTCCAGGTCAAGACTGTACATGCAGTGATGTGATTAAACAGGAGCCAGAGCTAAAGCTAATCAAAATGGAAAGTGTAACTAGGCTTGGGGACATGGGGAGTGGCTATGCACATAATAGACAAAAATGTTGAAGAGTTGCTCTGTGTAAATGATGGCTTAAGAGTGACATGCTGCTTACTACCAGTTAGAGAGAGGTTTTAAAAATATATAGTGTATCCATAATGATAACGTGATGCAATTAGATAAAGTCAATAGGCATTCTAAATCCACTTGTATTTTGAGTGTTCTGTTTATAGACGCCATTGTCCCACAATGCATCGCTCAAAAGAAATTAAGAAGCTACTAACAGCTAGAGGGAAAAGGTTGTGTCTAGAACAGGGCTTCTCAAACTCAAAATTGCATTTGGACTCAACTTGACAGCATTTATACTTTTCAAGTAATTGATTTCAAAATCTGTCAGAAATGCAAGACTGGCATAGTCCTAACAACTCCGGACGTTTTGACTTTTAAATAATTAAAAATAATGAACCTGTTGCCGTTTGTCACAATCATATCAGAGTTTCTATTGGCCCAAAGCTAATGTGGGTGGGAGTAAAGGACACAATATGCTTGTTTTATTGGTGTAAATGGTCCCCATCTGTAGATATGCACTTTTTAATGATACAGTACAATTTTATAATTTATAGAAAATTATTTTGCGGAACCCCTGGCAGAGTGCTACGGACCCCACTTTGAGAATCCCTCGTCTAGATGGTAACCTGCAAATTACGAAACTTGCAAAAACTCTTCACAAGACTCGCTGACCTATCCTAACCTTAACTATTCAATGTCAATGCCTTATCTTAACCATTCAATGTCAATGCCTTATCTTAACCATTCAATGTCAATGCCTAATCTTAACCATTCAATGTCAATGTCTAATCTTAACCATTCGAGGTCAATGCCTAACCTTAACTCTTCAATGTCAAGGCCTGACTGTAACCATCTCATGAGAGTTTCACAATTTGCGTCTTACCTTCTAGCCACGACCGGAAAAAAACACTGAACTGTTTTGCTTTTTCAGTGAAGTTTGACATTCATCGGTGCAAGTCTTGTCTAATTTCCTGTTTGTATTAAACAGTGAAGTACGTTGAGCTCTTCAATAATAACCAAAACCAATACACTATGAAAAGAGTAATATAGTTATGTACTGTATACTATTAGTTCATTGGATGGAACTGGGACACAGCGGATGTCTTATAATTTGATCCTTTTTGTGTGTTTTCCTCTCTCAGGGAACCAATCAGCATGATGTGCAGGAGCTGAACAGGATTCTGTTCAGTGCGTTGGAGCACTCTCTTGTGGGCACCACTGGTAGTACTTTTATCCACCAGCTGTATCATGGGACCATTGTGAACAGCATTGTCTGCAAGGAGTGTGGTAACGTCAGCCAGAGACAGGTGTGTCCATGTGTACAGGGTTTCTCTGCCTCTGTGACATGGCTTAATAAGTCTCTAGATAATAAGTCTACTAAATGCTAAACTGACTAATTAACCAGTTCTGTTTTTTGGGCCTTCTTTAGGAGGACTTCCTGGACCTGACGGCGTGTGTTTGTGGCGTGTCTAGCCTGGAGGAGGCTTTGTGGAACATGTTTGTGGAGGAGGAGTTGTTTGAGGGCAATAACCTGTACCGCTGTGCACAGTGTGACAGGCTGGTCACTGCTGCCAAGGTCAGTGCCAGCTTTTAGACTGTCAACACAATAACAAAGGCTATAATACAGTGATGTTGAAATTCTCCTTTCCCCCCCCCCCCTTTTTCCCCTTAAAACTAAACATGTTAAATACTTCTTTGTATTCACATTTTTTTCTTGTTTACATAAAAAATATATAATTTATTTCGCTCTTTCTCACCTTCCTTTACTTATTTTGCTATTATTCAGTCTGCCAAGCTGAAGAAGCTTCCTCCATTCATGACCATGTCGCTGTTGAGATTCAGCTTTGACTTTGCCAAATGTGAGCGATACAAGGAGACGGGACGCTACAGTTTTCCCTTAACCATCAACCTACGGCCATTTTGTGAAGAGGTACATGAGAGATTTCTAAGATCAGGCACATTTAACATGACTTTTCTTAATCGTTGTTGTTTTTTTTCCTTTTTCTTGATTTCCAAGCATACGCTTATCTTCATCCAGGAAGGCTTAAATACACTGAGATGTCTTGACTACCATGTGTTCCTCCCTTACAGACTGATGGAGAGGACTCTGATTACTGCTACGAGCTGTCCTCTGTGATCATCCATAAAGGCGGCTGCTATGGTGGCCATTACCATGTTTATATCAGGGACATTGACCAGCTTGGCCAATGGGAGCCGCCGGTAAGAAAAACAGAAGAGCAAACAGGAAAATAATATGTATTAATATGTGCTTTATTAAATGTAAGAGTTCATAAGAATATGAGATTACAGTAGTGGCTAATGATTAACTGCTCATTCCCCATAAAATTACTGTTAAAAATGGCTAACTAATACTCAGATTGGCAGATTATCCGGACGTGAATTACTATCAGCAATTCAAAAACAGTTTAGCAAAATCTGTAATCTTTTGAATGTGTGCATTAGGAAAGGCATCACCTCTGTGTTTTATTGTCAGGAAGAGGATTGCAAACCCAAGACTCAGAAGAAAGTCAAGGAGGAGGTCAAGCAAATGTGTGAGCCAAAACTACAAGAGGATGATCCTTTGTCTGTCATCACTGTTATTATTGCCCAGGTAAAGTGACCACGAATCTAAGAGTCTGAATTTTGTGTAATTCATATTTTTTTCCATTGTTGGGTCAATAGTACAGCCAGTTAATTAATTAGGTGCTGTTCATATCTTGACCTCTAGGAGCCATCAAAGAGCATCCTGTCGGACCAGCTGGGACAGAAAATCATGGATAAGATTGGTTCATCTTGGAGCAAAAAGTTCAGAAAACACTATGGTCCCATAGGAAAGGTATTTTTGGTTTCTTTGTTTCTATGATTAGTTTATGTTTTCTTTAAATCTTTAATGATTGCTGGTGGCCTTTGAGGCCCATACCAATACATATCTATACCAATGATTGTTGTTTCTTTGCTTTTTCTCTTCTGGTGTAGTTCCTGCAGTCCCACAGTGATGTTTTCATGTTGGTGTCCAGTGGTACTCGAGTGGCACTGAAGGCCAACCCGCCAAGCCCCGTGACTGAGCCCCCCGGCCCAGCAGAGCAGACCACTAACTCTGATCCTTCAACACCTTCAGACCCCGGAGCTGCTGACCAACAGCCAGGACTAGACCAGAAGCCACAGTCTGAACAAAAGGTATTAGAGCAACAGTCATGTTTTTAGCAAGAGTTCAAGGTCTGAAATGACGCTGAGAAGACTTTTGAAGGAGAAAAATACACCTACTAAATTGTGTTTTTCGTCCAGGTTCCTGGTGGACATCTCGTGATTACTTTGATGCCTGTTTCTCACGGTATTTCTTCCTGTCTGTCAGCAGGGTAGCCACTGGTTTGACCTTAACGACTCCACGGTGACCTCCATCAGGGAGTCTGACATAGAGAAGCAGTTCCAGGGCAAAGAGAGCGCATACATGCTGTTCTACAGAAAAACACAGCTGCACAGGCCCAGTGAAGGTAACGGACACCATGTTTAACATTTGTATTAGAAAAGAGAATCGGAGAAAGAGAGAAGAAAAGGTTAGGCAGGGTAAATTGAAATTGGGGTAATTTGATTCAATGAAACAATAAATCGGTTAATCCTTGATTTAATTTTAATAATTTATTGAGTTTTGTCATCAAGTACACAAAAGATGAAGAAATTAGATGACTAATATATATCTATTAAAATATGTTTTGTGTTTCTACATTTGCAGCTCTGAACAATCCTCAATATAAAGTTCCTCTTAACCTCATCCAGATGGCTCAGGAGGAGAACATCAAAGTGCAGAAAATGCGGTACAGAAAACCCCCCACATATTACACCATTATCATATGACACTTTTAAGCTGTTTAGTAGGTTCAAAGATTGAAAAGTATGTTATTTAAAAAGTGTGTGCACGAAGACGATCAACTGCTCAGTACCGGACGTTAAAATGGCATTACATTTGGTGAAGAGCGCATTATGACTTGTTTAGGACTCGAAACTCAAAGTTTGGGGCTTGAGTGCAAAGACGAGAGTGACTTGTGACTTGCAAAATAATGACTTGGTCTCACCTCTGATTGGTTCTGACTTATGATTGTGACATTTCAGTGGTAGCTAAAATTCCTAAATCAGCGAGGATCAACACCTAGAAAAAAAGAAGAAAGTTAAGTGAAAATAGTTTTCTTACACAAATTATTAATATCAGTCAACATTGTTTCTGTTACAGCGAGGAGTTTGAAGCCACTAATAACACCGTGGAGCTGCGTCTCCACCTGGCACCCTCTTATAGGCTAGAAAATGGAGCCCTGCAACCAAACAGCAAAGAGCAGAACGGGAGCACCACTCTGAGTTTTGACCGTAGAAAGACTGTGGGAGATCTTCGCTTAGCTATTTATCAGGTAATTTCATTCCCAAACACAGTAGCTGTTTTAAAACGCTGAAAAGAATGATACAAATAACCTGTTTTTGTGTATCTGTTTATATAGATGCAGGAACTCTGGGAAGGGGATATGGCTCTGACTGTGGCCAGGAGTCTTCCTGCAGGTCTTCACCTCTACAATACTGTCACAGGTGAGATGCTTAAATGCAAAATACCTCAAGAAGGTAGAAGGAGATTTACAAATTTCGTAACTACATTCTGGTTGCGGTTCTCTTTGCAGATGACAGTGTCTCCCTGTACAGTGCAGGCATTTGTACAAACTCTGACCTGTTTGTGTGGAACGGCAGAGAGGTGCGTACAATCACAATATGTTTTGATAACCATGCTCCCTTGACAAGATCCCAAGGCCAACTTGTGCACTGGTTTTTATCTCTTCAGGTGTGTGGTGCGACTGTTCTAATTGGAGCTGAGTTTGAGCCGGTGCTGCTGAATGTAGTCCGTCCCTTTTTGGGGGAAGATGGGGATCAGGAGGTGGAGGATGGGGCGGAGTGTGAGGATGGAAGAGGAGATTTTGAAAATGGGGGGCCGGGGCTTAAAAGGGAGGCCAGAGGGTTTGCAGGTGCTGCGACTCTCTGCGAGGTGAGGGAAGCACTGGGGGAGCCTGAGGAGAGTCTGCTGTGCCAAGAGCATAAGGGAGGAAAGAGGGGAGAGCAGGGGGCAGCAGAGGGAGGAGGGGCAAGCGGATGGAGGGTGTTCCCCCCCGATGACATGCAACGGACGCTCAAAGAGCTGTCGCTGAAAGACGGAGACGCGCTGTTGGTGCTGGAGCCACAGTCCTTCGACAGCAGGTACAATCCTCTGCAATGTGTCTGTGTTGTTTCCTTTAGGTGTGTGTTTTACAACTGTCTTCTTAACTTTGCTCAGCGTGTTCACTCTAAACGGAGATGTTGTCACTGTGACTACCCCGTCTGACTGCCGCTGGCTCCAGGTGGAGTTTCGACCACATGGAGGAGGAGGAGACGGGGAGCAAGAAGAGGAGAGGAGGAAGATCAAGGTTCCAGCTACAGGAAATATGGTCAGTAATTTTTTTAACTGCTCTGCTCTGGTAGTTGTCCTCTTTATCTCTCCATTTAAGCATCACATTGTTCCTTCTAAAAGTAATTTAGTTGTTTAATGTGTCACTCTTACAGCTGCTGTGTGAGGTGAAACAGAGGGCCACAGAGGAGCTGCAGCTACAGGAGCAACCCCCAGGCAAGATGCTCTGTGCTAAACATAGCTGTGTCTGCAAGGGATTTCCTGATTCCCACCAAGTCTCACTTAGTATTTGTTTCAATAACGCAGCAACGCAATGCATGCCGCCAATACATTAAAGTTAATTGAAACAATCTATTTTATGTTTATAGAATATGCTTAACAATTTACAAGTGAACATCGTTGAATTAGTAAAAAAAAAAAGAGTTTGCATTAGATGTCCTTTTTAGAGTTTTTTTTCATTTTAGGGTAATGAAGTAAACAGAAAATATCCAAAATATCTCTTACAAAATGTAAAATCACAGGCCATTAATGGGACAGTGTGTAACATTTCGGGGGATCCATTAGCAGAAATTGAATATAATATTCATAACTATATTTTCATTAGTGTATAATCACCTGAAACTAAGAATCGTTTTGTTTTCATTAGCTTAGAATGAGCCCTTCATATCTGCATGGGGAGACAAACCAAACACTGACAAACCAAACACTGGCTGTAGAGAGAGCCTTTCATGTTTTTACCTAAAGGCCACCGTAGTTCTCTGACACGCTTGTGAAACTGTGTTAACGTGAGCTGCAGAGTGCAAAACCGTGGTACCGCCAGCCTCTGTCTGACTTCTGTTGCTCCTAAAGTTGTGGTATTATGTTAAGGATGGCCTCTGAGTGAGGCAAACGGCGTTACCACGGTTTTGCACTCGGCGGCTCATGTTACCACAGTCTTGGAAAGGGAGGAGTGAGCGGAGAGGTACTCAGTTGGTTGCAATTTGCAACCACACCAGTAGATGCTGCCAAATCCTACACACTGTCCCTTTTAAACTGGAACGATTCAAACTAAAGGCCACACTGCTTTAGGTTTTGGATATTGCCAATTTATGATTCATATATGTATTCTCACTATTGGACCAAAGGATCAGAATTTGAATAGGGTTAATATAGAAGATAAATTATAAATATACAATATGCCTTTGATTGCCAAAATCGTCTCTGACCTCCCATGTTTCTTCAATTAATATTTTTATCTCAGCTACTGTTCAGGCAATCTCAAAATGTGTATTTGTGTTTGGATTCTTAAATTCTTACATAAATATACATTCTTAAATCAGCTGTTGTTTTTTGTCTCACTGACCAGGTGCACAGTGCTGTCTGAGACAGATGGACTGCACAGGGAAACTCCTTCCTCCAGGTACTGTCATTTGTTACCCGGGGGTGATTTTTAATGGTACAGATAACTTAGAGCTGGAAATTCCCCTCATTTTAACAAAATATTAAGATAGGCATTCCTTTACACTGCCCCTCATAAAATGTTTAAAAGGTACTCCCCCTGCTTGTAATTTTTCTTCTCATCATCTGTCTTTGAAGTTTTGGAACACATTTACTGAGTGCACTTGTGTTGTCTTTCCCTGGTTAACCTGACAGTGTGTGAGGAGTTGAGTGTTCGGGATGCAGGGGTGCGACTCATGACCACACTAACTCTCTGTCCAGGAAAAGCCCCCAAGGCATCACAGGTGTGTCTTTTATTTGAAATCTTCAATAAATCCTTTGTACCTGCAGCTGCACAGGTGGATGTTACAGACCCTTTAAGTACTAGTAAACCTATCCTATCCTACATTTAAAAATAAATTGAGATGAAGAGTTAGGAGCGTTTTAAAATGCTTGATTGATGTTGTTGATGTGAGATTTTCTATTTGCTTTGCAGCTTTTCCTGCCCTTCTCTGTGGGCACGGCGCCCTCTGCTGGCATGGAGATGGACATAATTGTGGAGAAAACTTGTACTGTCAAAGAGGTGAGGAAACTTATTTTGCAAAACATTCATTATGCGCTTATGTTACATGTATGTGTACTTTTAAAAATGATTATCTTTTGATTGTTTTATTGCAGTGTCTAAAGGCAATGCTGGATGCTGTTGGACTTGATGGTAAAACTACAGTTTTTTTCCAGTTGTTTTCCTATTGTACTGTATGCAACTTGTTTGTGCTGCATGTAGACTCAGCTATTGTACATTGAGTGTTGCTTTTTAAGATTATCTCTGCTTTTGTAAGACTGTAATTAAACATTTTTTGTAGACCTTTGATGCAATATCAGGTTGTTAATGTCGTTTAAATGTGTGTTTGCAGGCACCTGTTGGCACTTAAGGAGGCTCGATTGGTGTGAGGAGGTTGGAGAGCCAATTATGGATGAGGTGAGTGGCTGACAATATGTCATACCTAACTCAAACAGTGTTTGCAGATGTCAGATGGATGTTTTCTTGTTTGCGCTTTTTACATTTCATATTGGGTGTACATTTTCACGTATGATATTTAGCACCAGGCAAAATTCATTGTGAGAATATTGTCTGAAAGCAAACTGTGAATGAAAACTTGTATATAACCAAAAGCAGATATGTACGAGAGGATAAAACCCACTCACATGACACCAAAACCTTTAGTAGTGTTTGAAATAATTTGACCAACTTCTGCCATATATTTGACAGAAATATATGTCTACTGTCCCATTTAAAAAAAAACAACAACCTTATATCCTCAGGATGCTTCTCTGTCAGAGCTGAAGATTAACAATGGAGAGACATTAGTCGTCACAGAAGGACAACTTCCTCCGAAGGTACTTAAATATTTTTATGTTGTCGGGAGATTCATTATATACTATAACTTTACCTCTCTCTTTAGCCTCTGCTGTCTTTTTTTTTTGTCAGGGTTTTCTCAAGTTATCTATGTGGCTGTATCTGGCTCCCCAAAACAACTCAGCAGCGGTTTCCATGGATTTTAACCACACTAACAACGGCCACACTGAGGAGCAAATGCTGGAGGTTGCGGCTGCAAGTGAAAGCTACTCACCTCCTCTGTGTGCCGGCAACATAGATCTGATAAGTGCAGGACAGGTGGAGATATCAGACGAGGCCACCCTGGAGGATCTCAAGACTCAGGTAGCGCATGAAGGTTATGAGTATATCGCAAAGCAGGAGTTGATAGCCGTTTGTACTAGTGAGGTAATCCTCATGGATTGTAGTGGTTTTCATTACTTAGGACCCAGAGAACTGTCTTTTTCCAGTCCTACCATTTATAGAAGACTTATAAATCAGGCCATGCAAAGTGCAAGTGTACTGTATGTGATTTTGATGCCTTTTTTCTAACCAAATGCAAACCTCTTGCTCTGCTTTATTATCTACTTCTGTATCAGGTGTTGACACTGCCTGCACTTCAGGAAGTGTGTGTGCCGACCACTGCGTTCATGCGTGTGTGGCAGCTTGAGGGACGGAGGCTGGCGCGTGTCCTCAGAGGACAACATCTCACACTCAAGTATGGACACTTTCCTGTCACAGCGTTTATTACCTCCGCCAAGGCCGAAGTCCTAGGAAGGAGGTTATGTTTTCACCGGCATTGGTTTATTGGTTTGTCCGTTTGAAGGATTACTCAAAAAGTCTGCGATGGATTTGAATACATTGTTTGGAGGGGTGGGGTGTGGCACAATGAACAATCCATTAGATTTTGGTGGCAATCCAGATCATGATCCAGCTTCGGGAATTTGTTTTAATAATTCCGCTCAGCCTGTGCATTTACACCATTAACCACAGAGGGGCAGCGACGTACATGAAACCTGCCTTGGCGGAGGTCTGCTCTCTCCGAGTACACTTCTGGTTTGAAATGTGATGACCACCAGTTTCTATTTATTATCTCTATTATTATTATACACATGAACCACATTTTCTGTTTGGCTTCCTCCTGATCAGGAAACTGAAGCTGTCCAGTGGTATAGACCTTTGTGTGCAACAGCTACTAAAAGAAGAAGATCTTGGGTAAAGTTTGGGCTCTCACCAGTTTTCTGCTTTATGTGGCATCCCTCCATTTCCAATACGTGCATTTCCCTTATTTTAAGGTTAGTTAAATTCTTCATGTCCTTCTGTTCCCAAGTCCTAAAGATGTGATGCTGAATGTTAAAATGGGAGTACCAGGGGAGAGGGGTTACTACCCTCCAGAGGAACTGGTTTGGGATGCAGCCCGTGACTCTTCTCCTCGGTCTCTACGCACTTGTCTGGCTGCACACTACGGCCTCTCCCCCGACTCTCTGCTGTTGGCCAAACACCAGCCGGACAAACAGACCTGGGAGGAAATCTCAAACTGGGTGAGATTAGAAGAAAGTCATTTCTTGAGAAGGAACCTGTTTTAGGTGTTTGGGGCAATCCATATGTATAGTTCCAGTCTCTTAATCAATAGAAAAGTTGGTAGAGGACATAGTAAAGCTTCAGAGCATTTTGGAAGAAATGTTGACTGCATGTAATGTAGCAAAGAGTGGCTGATATAGTCAGTCGACCTTGATCACTCAGTTCATCATTTTATCAGAAACTTGTGGCATTTTTATTTCATAAGCAAAGAAAAGATCCCAAAATCTCAGTATTCATGTATGTGTTGCTAATTAATCGTCACATTGTCAGTGAATAAAATGTCATAGGACTTTTACGTACAGAGCCAGCAGTTTTCCAAAAAGAAAAAGAAGCGAAAGGCGGAATCACTACTGGGAGCACCATTTCACCTCAAAGATGGCGACACAATCGGCATCAAGGTATTGATAAAACCCTGTTTGTTTTAAAAAATTTAGTCCATTTTGGTTTGATTTGTTTGAGAAACACTGAAACCCTTCTTGATATTTTTCCCAGAATCTTTTGATTGATAACAACAGGGATTTCCTCACCCTGGAGGACGAATGGGGCCAGCAGAGGCTCAGAGAGCAGGCAGAGCAACGCAGGAAAGGGTGGGAGACTCCTTTACTTTGACACATGCAGCTGCAGGAAAATATGCTTGTTCCTTGGTGTAACAATTATGATCAAGGCTTTACAGATGTTATAGCTGGAACTGACTATACAGTATATATTATTATTATTTGGCAATGTAACTGCAGTGATTAGTACTATAGCTGTAATACTACGACACCGTCAATTATTTCTGATTATGCTTCATGTTATTCAACATCCTTTTGTAATTTGTTTTTTACCCTTGCTTCTTTTCAGAGGGCAGGCTGCAGGCTCTGATGGTGTCGGACCACAGAAGAAGACTGGACTGACCAAATCCAGGAAACCAGAGGTAGCGCTGTCAATCAACGTTGGGGTATTCAGATAGCACCCTGCTCCCATGGGTGCATGGACAAATCAGAACTACCTATAAAACACACACACACACACAGATGCCATGATGCAATTAGGACAATCCACTTGACGTCAGTCTTGTGCCATTTTTTTCTTTACTGTATTTCTCCGCAAATCTTTTAAAACTGCCTGAAATGGATCTCTTTTGTTGACGGGAATAGAAGGAATTTCCTTTTGGAAATTTGATTTGCTGTTTTGTAACAACTGACCGTAATTTGCGTTATTTTTATACAATATTACTGGATTCCTTATTAGATGCTGGTCTTGCTTCCTCTCTCTACAAGCTTTCTGAATTACAACCACCACACATGCCCTCTATTTGATTAAATTGCCGTTTTATTTTATTTTCTGAGGCATATTTGAAGACAGTTTGACCTTCAGGAAAACAGATTTCCTGCATGAATCGGTATTTAAGAGAACCAGAGAAAACAGTTTCTACTTCAAGTGTTTTTTTTTTGCTATTGAAGGCTGGCAGTTATAAACTGACTCTTGTGCAAACTGGAGTTTCTATCTCATATACCGTTTTGTATAAACTATAGCAATCAGGGTGAAAACATACTTGTAGCCACCCGCCAGTGGCTGTAAATTGTCAGCACATCAAGCCATTATAGTAGGATATAGTAGGACCACCATCAGGTCTTGTTGTTGCTCATAAGGTGTTTGCAAACCGGTCACTGTGCACCGAGAACAAAAGCGTTTATCTGGATCATGGGCTTGTTTTGGGTTGATAAAAGAGAGGAGAGATAGGCCTTAATGTGGAGAAGCCTCGGTGCAGCTCTGTCCTCCCTACCTCACTCTCTACCTCTCTCATTCTACCTCTGCTGCCACATCTGTTTTCACGCCCCCACATCTGTTAGAATCAACTACGGTTAAAACAGTATTTCAGTAACACATACTTTGATCATTTGGCTCTGTGCATCTCCCACTGAAGGTGTGACATGACACGTTAACTGTTAAAGTGTAGATTGTCAGCCTTTGTTTACTTGTATTCATAGTTGATGAATGGTTCCTTTATTGGACATCCTCTTTAGAGCTGACAAATCAAACAGACTGTCTTCACTTTCACCTCAATCTATCATATACACATTCAAAGGAATGACCGTATGGAGCCAAACATCATTGGGTTATTAACCATCTATGATGCCGGATGAATTTGCTGCTCACTGCTGCTCAAGAAATATACTGTAAAACATTCAAAAATCCTCGCTGCCACTATTTTCCTTCATTATTTCAAAGTAAAGATCCCTGAGTTGCTCCATGAGTTTTCATCGTGGAACATTTAATGTTTCATTTGCATGCACTATATAATATGTGAACTTCAGGGAAGTAAAAAAAATAAAAATAATTCTTATAGATAATTTATTTGAAAAAAAAAGTGACAAAATAATTTTGTTACTGTTTGAGTTGTGATATGTTTTTTTTGGGTGGAAATCTGATTTTGTTATACAATATTTTTTACGCTGCTTGCAGGTTTTGTTTCATGTATTAATCTGGCCTTGATCAGTGCCAAGAATTTGCAAGTAGCTTTTTTTTTTTTTTTTTACAATATACTCAGCAATAGTGAAATTTCACTTATCATTTAATAGTGTTATTGATTACATCTTTGGTGTTATTGATGCTCTACTGTATGACAGTGGACATCTATTTGTATCGTGTCAGATTGTATCTGCAGGAAATATTTTATCAACAATAAAGGTATACAGTAGTAACTGTCAGTCATGTCATGTTAATTAGGCTGAATAATAGGGCTGACCTGAATGCTTCGAAGCTTCGAGCGTTGCCCTAGTATTCGACTTACTATTAATATTCAACATATTAGTTCTTCTCAGATGGTGTGTGGCAGCGGCGCTGTCCCGAACAGTGAAATGGGGGGATGGAGACAGACAGACAGACAGAAAAACATTTCAGTCTTCTGCACTGTGCTGCTCCTCGAAGATTCGAAATACCTTAAAGTATTTCTCATCGAAGCTCTGAAGCCTGAAAAACTGGTATTCGGGACAGCCCTGCTGAATAACCGTTGCATTTATACAGATTCCGACAACTTCTTGGCCGTTCTAGCGGCATGGCTGAATGGCAATGTTGGTTTGGTACAGACAAGTGTAGTTCACATATCATGAATCCTAATGACTTTGGCTATCCCCTGACTTTTCCTGAAGCGCCACCATGGCTGACATTTGTGGTTTTAATCGAAATGTCTGTCTTAGCAACTATATAAATTTATTTTAAAGAATCCATCATAGCAAAGTTAGATTCCAGATAAAGAATGAGAGTAATTTAGCTAAAGAGAAAGTCTTATAGGATTTAGAAATTTATAGGAATACTAAATTATCCTTTTGGAAAAGGTGAACATAGGACTTTGTCAGAGAAATCAAGGATGGGAAGATGGTGGCGGTAAGAATTAAATAACACACATAACCTGATAGTTTATGGATCCATTTGCATCATAAAGTGCTTATGTGAAGCACTTTATAATGCAAATATTGCCCTGTTGTTAAGATATTCAAATACACTTGCCTCGCCTTTGCAATGGTGTAATAACCGATGTTATATGACCCTAATGCACTGCAGATGACATGACTTTTTAAAGGGACTGTTTGTAACTTCTTACACATATAAATCAATCCGGGTCGGTGTCCAATGCGCGCTCGCGTGTGGCTACGCTGTTCACACAAGACTCCAACACAAACTATACAGAAGCACCAAAGTTATATCTAGTGAAACCCGTCTTGCAAAACAGTGTTGGCCGCGGTCGGAGGACGCAGAGGAGACAGTAGCTTTGATCTCCAGGGCCGGAGTCTCTGCTGTACTCTGCTCCTCTGCCAGCCTGCCTTCACTCAGCTCGCTCCACTCTCACGTGCATGCATGAACACAACACACTGCAGAAGAGTAAGTTCAGCTCTGAGAATATCTAGTGAATGTACAGTGGACGTTTGTGCAGAAATAACTGCTGCAGCTCCTCCAGACCAACAGAGGTTTTCCGTGTCTTGTGAAGTGAAGGTGCTCCGCAGCGAGAAACATTATCGTCTCCGACCGGGTGCCTTCACCTCCCCCCTTTTCCATCCGACCGCGGTCGGGAGGCTGAAGCAGGAAAAACCAACACTAGGATCAGCAGTGATTCATGGAGAGACCTTCGTCTGGTCAGCTAACATTACTGCCAAGCAGCTGGAATATAGAGTGATATTGTGGTTTTAGCTGACATGTGTCGCCTCACTGTTTTCAGCGATGCTCGTTCATGTCTATGTAGAGCCCGACGCTGACTTGTGTTGACTTAACGGCCACAGGTGTCGCTGTTAACAAGCATTTCTGATTCTTACAAACAGTCCCTTTAACTAGGGAATCATACTTTTCTCCAATACCATCATCATGTCATACTTTTGACATGTCCAATAATAATTTGTCCAAGTTACGAAGTTCTTATCGGTCTCGGCTTTATTTATTTCTTTACTTTGTGTTTAGCACTAAGTAGCAAATAATAGCAAGCTAACACGCTAAACTAAGATGAACATGGTAATCATTAGCTTGCATCTGCTAAGCATGCTGGCGTTAGCATTTAGTGTCTAGTGCAGGGGTCAGCAACCTCCTCTCCAGAGGCTCCCTGTGGATTTTAAAAAATGGAAATGAATAACTGTTTTTTTGTTTACATTTTCATTTTTATCTATCATCGTTGTAGGTCTATGGTATGACGGAGTATTAGGGCCACATTGAGGAAAAAAAATAAATCTGAGATTTCGAGAATAAAGTCCTAATATTACGAGAAAAAAAGTCGGAATATTACGAGAATAAAGTCATATTATTTTCTTTTTTTCTCGTAAAGTTATGACTTTATTCTCGTAATATTACACCTTTTCTCTCGTAATGTTGACTTTATCCTCGTAATATTACGACTTTTTTTCTCGTAAAGTTGACTTTATTCTCGTAATATTACGATTTTTTTCTCGTTAAGTTATGACTTTATTCTCGTAACATTACGACTTTTTTCTCGTAATATTACGACTTTATGCTGGAAATCTCCGGTGTTTTTTCCCTCAATGTGGCCCTACTATTCCGTAGTGCATTTGCTCTTTGGCCCTCACTGCATTAGACTTATATACTATATACTTAGACAATAAACTGTGTTACCTTCATCACAATGCTCAAATGTTTTTTCAGATATTTATTTATTTATTTATTTATTTATTTATTTATTTATTTGCCTAAAATGTCTCTTTTGATAGTAAAGGTTGCTGACCCCCGGTTTAGTGCCTCACAAAGCCGCTAGCATTGCTGCAATATGGCTGTAGTGTCATAATGAGATATAGAAATGAGATATATGGAGAGAAAAAAAAGATGTTTGTATTGTGTCTTTATAGTAATTTTTGTATACATTTGATCTATATTTCCATTTATCACCCAGACAACACATTACAATTGTCAGTCATCATTCAAACACTACAATAACGGATCATTTTGCGACAGCCAATCACAGCCCACGACACGTCTGGAACAACCAATCAGCTGTCTCGCTGCCGCTCTAATCCCGCCCTCCCACCCAGTATTAATTGTTGCAGGCAGACACGCTGCAGGATTTACTGCACAGAGACAAGAGTCCTTCTGATAGTTTCACACTGAACTGACCAGTAACATCTGCAAAAATGGTTGATGCTTTCTGCGCAACATGGAAACTGGTCGACAGCCAGAACTTTGATGAATACATGAAGGCAATTGGTAAGATCATTTATTTTTCTCCTTAAAAATAAGAGATAACTGTAGTGTGAACAATGTTTCTGGGATAACATTTGCTTTTTATTTTTACTTTTAAGTACAAAAAAGAAGTGATTAGTTGTTATTTTAATTTGTGTGCAGTAATGCATTACTAAAGGCATTTATTTTGTTTGACAGGTGTTGGTTTTGCCACAAGACAAGTGGGCAATGTCACCAAACCAACAGTAGTGATCAGCCAGGATGGGGACAAAGTGGTGGTGAAAACCCAGAGCACCTTCAAGAACACTGAGATCTCAGCCAAACTTGGAGAAGAGTTTGATGAGACCACAGTCGATGACCGGAATGTCAAAGTAAGCTGAGTTTTAAAAAGTCAGGGTGTAATCTTCAACTGTGTAACATGTGCTCCTCTGGCTGCAGGTTGACCCGGACATGGTTTAAATTTATACTGTGCTTGTGCTTGCAGTCTACCTTCACCATGGAAGGAGCCAAACTTGTGCAAGTGCAGAAGTGGGACGGCAAGGAGACCAAATTTGTCAGAGAAATCAAGGATGGGAAGATGGTGGCGGTAAGAATTAAATAACACACGTAACTTGATAATTTATGGAGCCATTTGCATCATAAAGTGCTTATGTGAAGCACTTTATGATGCAAATATTGCCCTGTTTTTAAGATATTCAAATACACTTGCCTCGCCTTTGCAATGGTGTAATAACCGATGTTATATGACCCTAATGCACTGCAGATGACATGCTTTACATCCAGTGTGACTGATTTTGCATTAAAATCACAGCTTAATTTTAATTATCATGTAATAAAGGATGTCCTTTGCTTTTTCTTTTCTCTGCCTCACAGACTTTGACTTTTGAGGGAGTTGAGGCAACCCGCACATATGAGAAAGCCTAACTTTACCATCCTACTTGAATGAGCAAATCACCCCCTGCACTGCAAAGGATCAACAAAGTGTTCTCCTTTTTCTCTGTTTTCTTTTTTTTTTTAACAAAAATGTTTTTGTTTGTTTTCACAGTGTAATGCAGTGATTTGCACTTGTAACATGAGATAAATATTTTGGGAAATCTTTTGTAAGATCTTTTGTAAGAAATTCAGACTGTGAAGGGCCTAAAACTGTTATAAAATAAAAATGAAAAAATAAACTGCTCGACTAAACCTCAATGTCTCAGACTTTTCAGTTGGTATTTAAAAGTAGTGGTACCACTTTATCTCAACAACAGAGCTGACTTTTTTTTTCATGCAACTTTGAATCCAGTCCTACATTTCTTTTCAAACATGTCAACCTAAGTTGTGGGAACAGGGCTTTCCCTGTGACGGGTCAGCTCCAGGTGACAGCTGCAGGGTGACTGTGCGGGCCAGAGCCGGCCGTGCAGCACCAGCAGCCAGTGTGACCATTGAACTCGTGGGAATGAATGTCCTCCAGTAACCCCCAGATGGTCAGAGACAACTAGGAGCTGGAGGTGGGGGTGGTGATGTCACTCTCCTCGGGATAATCCGGTTTTAGTCGTGGTGTCATTACGTAGAGGCATCATTCGAT
Source organism: Sebastes umbrosus (assembly GCF_015220745.1). Lineage (NCBI taxonomy): Eukaryota > Metazoa > Chordata > Actinopteri > Perciformes > Sebastidae > Sebastes > Sebastes umbrosus. The sequence continues at coordinate 16,726,533 of NC_051284.1, forward strand.
GGTGTGTGGACCAACCGTGATTGAATGTTGCTGCTGGCGTGACAAATGACAGGCAGTTAAGAGAGGACACTGTGCCGGATGTGGACAGTTTGTGTCAATCCAATATCCCACAGTTAGCAGTTCAAAATCTAAAATTAGAGTCTGTCAGTAAACCTTTGTGATCTCCAACAGTTAGTCTTTACATCTTTTAAATAAACAAGAGGGACTTGTGTTCATTTTAAAGTTCCTCCATCTTTCCCACATTTTAAGAAGCCCAGTTAAAGGCTCCCTGTCCTGCCCTGTGAGTTGTGCCTAGCCTACTGAACACTGTGACTACAAGTGGCCATTCTTCTCATCTCACCCCACAGGCTGCCAGGTTTTTTGGCCCCCTCTGAATAGCCGGCAACACAAAGAAACCCTGGTAACTGGAGTGGAACTCATTCGGCCGTTGCTCACTGAATTAATTTCAATCAAAATCCGTCTTTATGCTCCAGTTTGTAGCATGCCAAGAATTGCCTCTTTTCTCACAAAACCAGGCGAAGTCATTTGCATAAGTATTTGGGGTGAAAACAGTTAGATGGCCAGTTCAGGCGAGTTTATGTTACAATATTCACAGCAGCACAATCCCACTGAGAAGACAGAAAAGGGAGATTAAATCACATTCCATGTTGTAGTGAGAGATAATAGTTTAGTGTAGCTTCTTCTGTTCTCCGTACGCTTCCCAGGAGAGCAGAGGGAGTTTCCTCCTCATGTGGAATCTGTCAGTAGTAACCCATCTCTGGCCTCATTAGGGAAATACAATGTGGTCATTTAAAAATCTGAATTTCTGGAAATTTTGGGGGTTAAATTACATTATATTCAACGATGACATACATATTACACATGTCATTTAAGGCTGATTCAGATTTTATTTCAGGCGTATTATCTTAAAATGTGTCTGTTTTTAGGCAAAACAATTAAATATGTTAAATTAAAATAAAAGAGATTTAGTATTCTCCACCATAATTACATACCTGGCAATGAAGAGATGGCTTTGAAATAACATTTTGGATGATAAATTCACAGAAAATATAACCGAATAGATAAATAAAACAATTTTTTTTTTGTTGATATTTTTAAAAAGTCAAAATTTTATACAGAGTTCGGTTGGTGGCTAGTTCATCAATTTCTTAGGTGGGTGTTGTTGTTTTGGGAGAATTTGGACTCATGATCTCAGTATTTCCAAAATTCTGTATATAGCCCTGACACTCCTGCGAATATACTGTATTATGTGTAACAATAAAACAACAAGAAAAAGGGCAAGAAAATGTGTTAATATCAGCTATTCATGGAGAATAATATTTTGAATTTATCATAACGTCGTCAGGCAAACTTCATTACAGATGATAAAGATGATGATATAGATAATCAAAATATCTGGACTGAGAAAGCCACTCCCACATGCACACAAAACTGTACAAAATTGATACAACTGGAAATGAAAGCATAAATCATATGTCAATAATTACGTTATACACTTCATACTCAAGCTATTACATAATTTTTTTTTGTTTTGCTCATCCACTTAGTGTTATCATAAACAGTTGAGACTAACACATTGACCCCCAACTTTTCCATCACCTGAGAAAAAGGCGGGACTTACTCTTTGTGTTAGAGATATTGTGTTTGGCACCTTTTAGAGAAAGACATGACTTACAAAAGAAACACGTGCATTGCTTTGTTTTAATGTCAAATCGCTACTACTCACAAGGAAGATGTTATTGACAAATAATACATAATGTGACTTTAACTGCAGTTAAAGAGCAGTTTCAGTTGTAATGGTTTCGTGGGGTTAAAACTGTCTATTTTATCATTTATTTAACTATTTACAATGACATCATTTAAAATAATAATGGTTAGGTAGTTGTTAGCAACACCAAATGTGAGTTATTGGTATCAAATGATTCAAAAGTTCAAGTATTTAGTGTTGCCATTCTCAAAGTTGGGAAAAAAATATCACAAAAAACATTTGTGAACATAAAACAAAACAAAAAAAAAACACACACATCATGCACATTTAATTCAGTGGCTATTAAACAATCATACAGTGATTTGATCACTGATATATTTTTAAAAAAAAATGTATGTATTGCACATATTCACTGGTTAAAGTGAGTCTTTAGATACAATTCAGTTAAAATGGTTGAAACAAATCGGTCATCTTTTGTCACCATAAATCAAAACTTAGTATAACGTTCTGTTATACTAAGCAACAATGTCTTCTTTACTAAAATCCAATACCTCCAAAATAAATACCCAAAGACTCTCATTGTCATTTTAGGAACAAAACCTACAACACCAGTGATAGTCACCATAAATCTCCAGCTGTTACAGTACAGTTACTGGAGCCAGAGCTCACTGTGAGCTGCAGAGGGTCTTATGAGTCCTGTATGGACTAATAAAGAGATTGTTTCTATTATTAGTGGATTTACATTTGATTAAACTTGGGATTAGTGCCACAAGCTGTAATAACTGTCTTCTATGCGGCATATGGAGCTAAATGTAAAGAGCCATATGTAAACAACAGCTGCTACAAGCTGAGCAATAATGTACCAGTTTACATCTGAGATCATCTGCTGCCAAAAACACGTGACGCCATCTGCAACAATTTAGATTGCAATCACACGCTGTGCAGATATAATCAAAGATGCAAATGTTTCATTTCAAATATTACACTTAAACATAAACACGTTAACAACCACATTCTGGTTGTTAAATTAACCTGTAGAAGAGCTGAATCTTGCAGCTCTATTCATACTATCACTCTTCAGAGATTTCAAAATACGTGACTTGGATTTTTCAATCTAGTATTCGAAATCAATCTGAAATCATGTAACCCATACTGTACATCACATGCATAGGATGTTCATAATCTGTAATATGAATCCTGTTACCTTGTTTTAGCACAGTTAATGGGATGTAATAATACAAGATATGCATTAATATCATGTTAAGAACCTATTCGAAAGGTTACTGAAATATATCGTGTGTCTACGTCTCAGACAAACAGCCACTGACCAAAGTTAGCGACCGTGTGTTTTTGGTCTATCAAGGAATCGCTGTTAGCCACATCCCTTTTGACTGACAAAAAAACCCATCACATGTGCCCTACTTTTAATGTTCCAACTTGTAAAACATCTTTGATAACAGTGCAAGAAAAGACTTATTCTCGTCCTCTCATTGACTAAAACAAATATTATCAAAATATCTCAAGTAAAAGAACACGTCGTCCATCTATAGACTGAATCTGATACTTCGATATGAACTCAAACTTCATTCTGACGGTGCGGGCAATGCTTGTTTTTAGCGCCAATGTCAAAATGAGGAGCTGGTGCACATGTCGGCAGTTTAATAAGACTTTAAAGGTGGTGTCTCTTCTGTACGTTTGGGAGCTCTCATATACAGTGCGTGGTCATTCCTTTTGACACATAACAGACATAGTAGACAAAAACAGAAAAAAACGTTCCTTTCATTAGATAGAGGAATATGTGTGAGAAACAAAGTGAAATAATTTCAAGAATTATGCACAAACACTATAAATGCCCACTTGTTGATTCAAAGGCTTTAGGATAAGTTGAGCATTAAAAAAAAAATTGCCATCTACAATGCAATGAAGGAAAAAGCTACAATTACACAGATGACGGTGCATAAAAATGTGTGTACGATTACTGTACAAACCACTTTTCAAGTAAATTTGGGAATTGAACCCCTGTCCGCCTTGAATCCGCAATTGTGGCCATTTTTGTACCCTGTTTACAGCGTAGTGGAACATATTAATCTACACTATGTTCCTTCTTTAAAAAGAAATGCACCATCGTATTTATTTGCATGTGTTGCTGTGAAGATCTAAATGAAAGATCCACGGAGGTAATATACTATATTGTTCCAACATTCTCATGATATCCACCTTTCAAAACACAATAAAATAAATAACAAAAATTAAAGGAATGACACTGGCTGCATGTATTTGGTATGAGAGCTCAACCAAATCTGGAAATAAAATAAAACCGGTCCATCACATAAAATCTCCCATCATCCTCTGCTGTCCAGGGTTTTCTCCTGAAAACCAACAGTGACCTGCGTTTCAGCAGTGCAGGGCGTGACGTGACCTTGTCGTTATCAGTAAAATTGACTAAATTGTAAACCTCAGACTGGATTCAGACTGAAGCTTCAAATCTGCAGCGGTGAGAAGGCATAGAAAGGAAACTGGGCCTCGTCCTCGTCCACAAAGAAACACTGGAAGTAGGGCAGGTCCTCTGTGGAGAACAGTACAGTTCAGTATTTTGTCCCTCGCTGAGCGCGCAATTTGCATACTTATGTGATATTTCGGTTATGAGAGAGGAATTTGTACTTACCTTCCATTTGAAAGCTGTCTGATACAGAAGGCTCTTCTATTAAAATAAGAACACGGTGTTAACCATAAAACAATACAATATAATCCTGAATTACAGCTTTGCTGTACAATACAGTACCTTTTACTTTCTCTTCTTTGGCAACTTTCTTCTCCGGAGATCTTTCTACAACAAAAGAGCATTTACTGTGTGCAAATAAGGTTCGAACACTCATTTTTTTGTTGCGATTATTATAAGAATTATACCTTTCTTAGCTGGCTCCTGTATCTCCTTAAGAACTCTGTCCTCTGTAAATACCAACAAGATTAATAACTATTAGTCAGAGATCCAAACCGCTTTCTGCAGAGTAGACTAAAACCGCAGATTGTATTTGTTATATATATTTCACACAGACATTTTGCGGATTTGATGATGTAAATGTTCACTGTACCTTTAGCTTTCACTTCTTTAGTTGCCTTCTTCTCAACTGTTTTTTCTGAAAAGAAAAATAATGAATGAATAATTCATAAAACAGTGTACAGTAGCAGGTGTACTGTACACTGTTTGTCTGGTCACAGAGTCAGTTTCTTAACAATCAAGATACCTTTCTTTACAGGCTCTGTTTTTTCTCTACGAACTCTGTCCTCTGCAATAAATCACAAATGTTCCATAAATTTACAGCATATTGTAGATTTATTGATCTACTCAAAGCTGGTCGTACGCAGTACCTTTCTTTGTTGCAGTGGATTTGACCTTTTCTTTTAAAACGTCAAGCTCTGTTTCACAAATATGAAACAAACACAAGCAGGCAAGAAATGAACAATTACAACATATTTGAAGTAATGTTTTGTTTCATTTTACCCCTTCGTGAAAGTAAAAGGGTTTTTCTTTCTTGCTTGTGTAAGCAAGTGTAGCATATATGCATGTTTCATTAGTTTCAGGACATTGATGTTGGCTGTGGCTCATTTACTTCAAACTTATACTTTAACTTACAGTATATGTTGTTTGTTTATGTATGTTTATTATGAAAAGCCTGAAAACTGAAAACCTCATAGCAAAGAGACTTCTTAGGGTTGTTAAATCTACTAGCATGCATGTTCAGTAAGATACTGGAAAATTGTTAAGCTCTACAGTTATTGTCTATAAGCCTAAGATTTATAGACAATAATCTATATTGTATATTCTCTAAATTATTGTCTATAAATCTATAACCGAATAGTTTCTTGCTGAATAAATAATCTTCATTTTTGGTATTTTCTATAAAGGATTCATAGACACTTTGACATTCAGCAGGAAAATCTTCTATTCGCCTTCAGGTTACATGTAATCAGATTACCATGAAGGTTACATGGTTACATGAAGTGCTGCCTCTACTGAAGCACCACAAATATACCTTTCATCACACGGGCCAGTTTGGTCTTTTCCCTAGAAATGTCTGCGTCATCGGGAAGAAAATGCAATTGATATACATTCTTTTTATGTGTGGAAGTATTTCTGGCGGTATAGCGTTGCAGCATATATAAAACCGTAAGTCTCAAATGCATCACTAAATTGACTCCAGTTCCATAATAACTTGATCTAAATAATAGTTGTCATTGTACTAAACACTGTACCTTTCTTCACTGCAGCAAGTTTGTCCTTTTCTTTAGCAGCCTCCAGTTCTGAAAAAGGGAATCTAAGGTCAGACTCGGACAATTGGGACACATAAATTGAGAGCGGAAGCCACAATTAGCTCATTTTTCAACAATGCGTATTGCAGCTGGAGCCACAGCATTGGCACAACAAAATTAATGTCGAAAAGCAGCTTGCAGTGCATGAGGGATCAACAACTAGAAAGCTGTAATTAGTGTTAGAAAGTTCATCTTTGTTGAGCAGAGAAATATTATTGATTTGAACCTTTTTGGGGGCTTTTCTGCAAAACACAATGATCTGAATTGTGCTCTGAGAAAACCACTTGACCAGTGTTGGTTTGTCCACATTTGATGCTTCTGGCTGTGTGATTCTCTGCATGTTTTATATTTTTATAATCTTCCACTCTAGAGCAAAGGGCATGAAGCATCCAGATACATTTCAACATTTACAACACATTGTTAATGTTTGGTGGGTTAAAACAGCTTTTGCTTTGAAATCTCAGCTCTTTATTGTCTACGTTTTAGAAGGTAAGGGGTGAGTTAGAAAAGCCTGACAAAATCTGTGTATGTAGTGCTTGCAAATCTACGAACTACACCTAAGCATACAGTATTCCTCAGGATCACCAAATAGAAACAGATGTTTGCATATGACATTTGCCTAGAAATCACTCTCCATTTACTATGTTGATTTATTGTTGTTTCCCTCCTGAGCAATCTAATCCAGATTTTACAGTGACCTACATTTTGTGACTAGATCACTGTAATCACAATCACACACTGGTAACATGGATTACTCCTACTGAAGCACCGCTTATGTACCTTTCTTTATGTGGACTGGTTTTGGCCTTTTCCCTCAACAATTCTGGGAGAAAATGCAATTAATACATGTTTATTTATGATAATGGTTGGGTATAATTATAGCACATTAATGGAAAATGCCATACTGACACAAAGAGCTGATTTTTAAGTATTCAGTGCATGTATTTGTCACCAAACATGACAATATGAGAAGTAAATGTTGTTGTTTTTGTACCTTTTTTAACAGCTGGTTTAACTTTCTCCTCTGGCCTTTTGGGCTCTGAGTAAATAAAAATGTAAGCAATTGTTTATACTCAGAAAGTAGCTATGTTGCTTACAATAAAACATAATTAGCATCTAATTATAGATGATACCAATCATTTTTGTAAGCGAATCATCTGCAGGCAAATGGCAGTGCCAGGCTACCTTTCTTCTTTTGGAGTGATTTGACCTTTTCCCTCTTTGTATCAGCCTCTTTTTAGAAGGAGCTAATTGAAATGAAAAAACAAATTATTTTTAAATTGTGAATTTTCACAATTTAAAAATGTCTGTGACTTTGTTGTTGCTTTAATTAGATATTAACCTTTCTTTTCATGAGCTGGCTTAGGCTTCTCCTTTGTAACCTCAGGTGCTGAGTGTAATGAGAATGATTTGTGTAAAGGAAAGTTAGATAATTAACTTCATGCCAAGTAATGATGGATTGTATCTGCATTACCTTTTTGGGCAAGAACTGGCTTGGCCTCAGGTTCTAAAGAGAAAGAAGAAAAAATAAGTGGCGTGATGATTCTTGCTTTTTGATGAGTGACAATTGTACTGAAACAATATCATATTTCTTTAAGATGTGATTTGAAATTTCTGCTATTAAGCATGAGAACATTTCCTGGAAATCTGGTTTGTATGTTACAGTTTTTGTTACAGTTTTTAATCTGGAAAGTGGAAAATGCGTCCACACTATGTCCTGTGGACGCACCTTTCTGTGAGGTTTTTGCCTTTTCTTTCACAACAGCTTCTAGATTAAAAGAAACGAGGGAAAATGTCACAATAACTGTTTGAAAAGCTACAAGCCTTTTTCAAGCCACGTTTCACACCTACGCAATGCAGCTTAGATAAGTCTTTTTTAGGGAATTATAATTTATTAAACGTTTAAGCATGAAAATGACCAAACTGAAAATGACAGTTTTCACAGGAAAATTTGGGTCGTTTCCTCAACATATCTTTAAAATTATTATATTTAGGGCTGCCCCCTCTTAGTCGACTAATCTGTGTTTTGGTTTAGTCAACTAAGATGTCTTTAGTCGATTAGCCGTTTTTTATGTTTATGTTTATGCTTATTTCTAAGAAACTTATGAGCACATCTCTGGTAAACACAAGATTTGAATGTAGTGCTTTTGTGTGATGCTTTGTGGAGAAACTATATTAGATTTAAATAAACTAATCGATTAGTCAACCGAATAGTTTGAGTGTTAGTCGACTAAGAATTTCTTTGGTCGAGGACAGCCCTAATTATAATATATATTTTCAATGTGGCAATAAAGCACGAAGTCTGTGTGAGCATTTCATCAGCAGCCACATGTTATTACAAAAGCACAGAAACACACTTCTGTGGCGTACCTTTCTTCTTTTCAGCAGATCTAGGTTTTGCTTTGATAACAGGTGCTAGAGAAATACACGGCTCCATTAATTCTAATGTATCCAGTCAAGTGAGAAACCACAAAAAAACTACTGTTGCAAAACTACAATCTGGATGGATGGAATAAAAGAGAGACCAATACATTGTAAAACAAATGAAGAAAAACAAACCTTTTGTGGGAGTCACTGGCTTGGCCTTCTTCTCCTTGAGAACCTCAGCTTCTGAAATAAAAGCATTAAAATAAAAAAGAATAAGTTAATAATATTGTAAGTAATTCACATATCATATGGGTATGAAATGAATATGAATAATATTTGATTGGTAAAACTAGTTTTCATCCATATAACTACCTTTTTTTGTTGGTGCTTGTTTGACTTTCTCTTTTGGAGTTACAGGCACTAAAAGGGACAATATTTGTGTTGAACAAAAAATGAAAATGCAAAGCACCAGTATTGCTAATTGTTTGAAATTCAAAAGTCATAAATGTATGTTAAGCAATCAGCATTTTCTATAATAAAAAGCACACTGTAGTGGTGAGCATATGAAAAATATTAAAGTTAGTGTGGAAACAAAAAGATGTACCTTTCTTCAGTGGCACAACTTTCATCTTCTCCTCTGTTATTGAGACATTTCTGCGCGGTACTCCTGCCTCTGTAAGATAAATTGAATGAGTCGAAAAATCGGTTGCTCCTTTATTTAAACATAAATGTTGATTTCTTACCTTTGACTACTGGGGCTGGTTTTGTCTTGAGTGGAGCAGGTTCTGTGTAAAGAGATTTTAGATTTGTCATTCCTGAAAATAAGATGGCACATTGGAACGATGAAGCTAAATACAAACCTACGTCTCTTACCTCTCTTTGTCAGAACTGGTTTGGGCTCCTGCTTTGAAACCTTAACTACTAAAGAAAAAAAACATAAAACATGATGATCAGAATGCAATACCAAACCTTGATGTCATGAACATTTTGGTTTTTGAAATATTTAAATGTACAATACCTGGCTTTGCAGAGACCGCTTTGGCTTTCTCTTTGGGCGCCTTGACTTCTGAAAAGAAAAAGTGAACAAAAAACATGCTGAGGATCATTGACTCAATTCAAAATCTGAACATAATAAAACAAATAAAGCAAAATAATTTATCTTTTTTCATAGGCACTATTTTGACTCTATGTTTCACCAGAGAGGCATTTCTGACAGCGCTCTCTTGTTCTGTCAGCAGCAGACATTTGAAAATAAAATACACAGTATGTCATTACAGTTCAAGATGTAGTTAGTTTATTATTTTCATTCTTTATCTTTTTTATTCTTACCTTTTTTCAAGATGACTGGTTTGGCCTTTTCTTTGGGAGCAACAGCTTCTGTGTGTCAAAAGCACAATATTTATTATAACAGGATAGTTTTATTTCCATTGTGACAATCATTTTGCTCTTTGGTGATTGAAAATATTACCAAGAACTTATAAACTCATAATGTGTGTGTTACCTTTCTTAGCAGGAGCAGCTTTGGCCTTTTCCTTTCGGACTTCTGTGTCACAAAATAGGACACAGAGTTAGTGGAGATTTGCCTTTTAATTAGTTACTTTTAGAGTTTACATCAAAAACATCTGCATTGTAAACTGATAATCTTTATATCACATTCTAGCAGAGTATTTTATTCATAGAAGCTATTTTTGGATGGTGTTGAAGAACATTATTTGAACTGTGTGTATACAGTATACTCTCAGTTTTCAGTGTATCAGGTACACCTATAGCTAAAACTGATGTAGTCTAATACAACAGTCCTGCAATAAATGCGACCTTCATGATAATGTTCAGTTTTTTGTTTAAACTCTTAAAATAGGTGTTGAGGATGCATTTTGTGGTGCTGTTGAACTGTATTGCATTATGCAGGGAGCTGTCTCTGTTATTTAGCCTGTCCTCATTGATATAAATGGGGTATAAAGTTGTAGATGTAACTATTTCCAGTTTTCCAGTTAGTGAGACAGTCCCCAAATGGGGCTGCAGCATCAGTGAGTCTTTGCATTACCTGGTTTTACAGGTTTAGTTTTGATTTTTTCCTTCGGTTCCTTCTTGACCTCCTTTGGAGCTGCCACTAGTGGAAAATTATGATACTTTATATTAATATATAATTCTTTATGTGTTCTACAACACATAAAACAATTGTGTCAGCAAACAAAACATATGCATTATATCTGGAGTTTCATTCTTGTATGGTCTAATTAAAGATTGATGAGATATTAGGTTATGGAGCATCTAAATAGCTAAAAAAAAACCATCACATTTAAGTTACTTTTACATATCAATTCCTTTCATACCTTTCTTTGCAGGTTCTGGTTTGGCTTTCACTTTAGGAACTTCAGGAACCTCTATATTTTGGGAATATTCAAAAATTGAATTCATTAGCTCATCTTAGCTTCACATTAAACATGTAATAGTAGCTCTCTATACAAACTATAATTGTAGTAGACTGTATGAGACAAGGACATTGGCAGGATCCAATCTGTTCATCAATTCATTAACACTGCAAACTGCAAAATTAATCAAATACTATCCACAAAGATAAAATGTCACTGTGACTTGTCTTACATACTGTGTTAGAAAAACGTGTTAGAAGATGGCGTTGCTTTTTAGTTTTGGTTTCCCTTTTATAACATTGTATGCCCTTACTGACCCACATTTATGAGGCTTATAGCGACCAATAACAAATATTTAATGGTCTCATAACAGTTGAATCGGGTGCAGCACGAGTAAGCACATCTAGTAAGTACAACTAATTCTTACAAATATTGTATTATAATGAAAACTGTATCATAACAATATATTTAGTCATGCTTGCATTATGGCTCTGTTGAAGGCTTTGCATTACCTTGTTTTACAGGTTTAGGTTTTATTTTTTCCTTTGGTTCCTTCTTGGGCTCCTTGGGAGTTGCAACTAGTGGAAAATTATGACATCAAAAAGCCCTTAAGGTTTAGGTTTATATAAAGATAAGTGTTTATAATGTGACACTTTTTTTTGAATATGTAATGTTAGACACATAAAAAGTTAGTGTCAGCAAACAAAAAATATGAATTATATCTAACTAGAGTTTAATTTTTGAATGGTCTCATTAAAGATTGGCGAGATATTAGGATATGGAGCATCTAAACAGCAAAAAAACAAACAAACATCAGATTCAAGTTACTTTTACAAAAGAATAAAAGCTTTCTCTTACCTTTCTTTGCAAGTTCTGGTTTGGCTTTCACCTTAGGAACTTCAGGAATCTCTATTATTGGGGAATATTCAAAAAATATATAATTCATTAGCTCTGTAAACTAAAAAATTAATCAAATACTTACCACAATGATAAAATATCACTGCGACCTGTCCTTCTACATACTGTATTATCTCACCTGCTTTTGTAACATTAAGATGTTCCTTCTTCAGGAGAGACGCAACCTCCTTCTTGACTATTTTAATCCTCCTTGCAGCCTTTTTGGGTTCAGCGTCTGAAATAAAAAGACAAAGCTGATTGAACAGTTTCACATAAATTATACAGAGGAAATAAATATACCCTTCATTGAACAAAAGAAACCTATCAATCTATTTAGCCTCCTTTAGGCTCCAGTCGGGCCTCTCTTTGGGACCTTGTAAGCACATCTACTATGTACAACTAATGCTTACAAGTATTGTGTTGTCATGAAGACTGTACATGTATCATAACAGTATTTTTAACCGTGCTTGCAGTATGCTTCTATGGCTGGCTTTGCATTACCTGGTTTTACAGGTTTAGTTTTGATTTGTTCCTTTGGTTCCTTCTTGGGCTCCTTGGGAGCTGCCACTGGTGGGAAATTATGACATCGAAAAGCCCTTAAGTTTTAGGTTTATATAAAGATAAGTGTTTATTATCTGACACTTTCTTTGAATATATAACTAAAGTTAGTGTCAGCATACAAAAAATATGCATGATACCAAACTAGAATATATTGTTAAGTTTAATTCTCTAATAGGTTGAATTATCTATTGAATTAAAGATAGATGAGATATTAGGTTATGGAGCAACTAAACCGCTAAAACCACATCAGATTCAAGTTACTTTTACAAATGAATTCCTTACATACCTTTCTTTGCAGGTTCTGGTTTGGCTTTCACCTTAGGAACTTCCGGAACCTCTATTATTGGGGAATATTCAAAAATATAATTCATTAGCTCATCTTAGCTTCACATTAAACATGTAATGGTACATGGCACTTTACATCCAAACTATAATTCTTCTCCTATGAGACAACGACAACACTCAGTTAAAAGATGGTGGAATTCAATCTGTCACTTGAACATCTTAATTACAATATGTAAGTCTCAATCCAAAATAAAACAGTGACTGTGCCTTTTAAATGTAATATAAATCATGATATTTTAAAGATTGTCTATTGTTTATGATCTCACACAATGTAGCATACAGTTAATATATCATTATATTGACTCTGGCCTGTTACTTACCTGTTTTTGTAACATTCATTTGCTCCTTTTTCAGGACAGGAACTATCTGCTTTTTGTTCGCTTTCAGCACCGTTACTGCCTTCTTGGGTTCATCAGCTGAAATGAAAAGCAGAAAGCGACACAAGTGACCAATAATGTCATTTTCAGGTGAGGACAGTCTCTCTCTTTGTTCCTTTTAAACTACTGAGTTAAGCTATTCTTCTACATACTGTATTATCTCACCTGCTTTTGTAACATTAAGATGTTCCTCCTTCAGGACAGACGCAACCTCCTTCTTGACTACTTTAATCCTCCTTGCAGCCTTTTTGGGTTCAGCGTCTGAAATAAAAAGACAAAGCTGATTGAACAGTTTCACATAAATTATACAAAGAAAATAAATATACCCTTCATTGAACAAAAGAAACCTATCAATCTATTTAGCCTCCTTTAGGCTCCAGTCGGGCCTCTCTTTGGGACCTTGTAAGCCCATCTACTATGTACAACTAATGCTTACAAGTATTGTGTTGTCATGAAAACTGCATGTATCGCAACAGTATCTTTAGCCATGCTCACAGTATGGCTCAATGGATGGCTTTGCATTACCTGATTTTACAGGTTTAGTTTTGATTTGTTCCTTTGGTTCCTTCTTGGGCTCCTTGGGAGCTGCCACTGGTGGAAAATTATGACATCGAAAAGCCCTTAAGTTTTAGGTTTATATAAAGATAAGTGTTTATTATCTGACACTTTCTTTGAATATATAACTAAATTTAGTGTCGGCATACAAAAAATATGCATGATACCAAACTAGAATATATGGTTAAGTTTAGTTCTTGAATTGGTTGAATTCTTTAATGAATTAAAGATAGATGAGACATTAGGTTATGGAGCAACTAAACCACTAAAATCACATCAGATTCAAGTTACTTTTACAAATTAATTCCTCACATACCTTTCTTTGCAGGTTCTGGTTTGGCTTTCACCTTAGGAACTTCAGGAACCTCTATTATTGGGGAATATTCAAAAATATAATTAATTAGCTCATCTTAGCTTCACATTAAACATGTAATGGTACATGGCACTTTACATCCAAACTATAAGTCTTCTCTATGAGACAAGGACAATACTCAGTTAAAGATGGTGGAATTCAGTCTACCACATGAACATCTTGATTACAATATGTAAGTCCCAATCCAAAATAAAACAGTGCCTGTGCCTTTTAAATGTAATATAAATGTATTATTATTATCAGTATGGCTCTATGGATGGCTTTGCATTACCTTGTTTTACAGGTTTAGATTTGATTTTTTTCCTTTGGCTCCTTCTTGGGCTCCTTGGGAGCTGCCACTGGTGGAAAATTAGTTATTAATTAAACACCAAAAAGTCCTTAAGTTTTAAGTTTATAGAAAGATAAGTGTTTATGATGTGACACTTTCTTTGAATATATAACTTCTATGTGTAGAACACATAGAAAAGTTATTTATTGTAGTGTCAGCATACAAAAACTATGCATAATATCTAAATATATTTTAATTATTGAATGGTCTAATAAAAGATTGCTGAGATATTAGGTTATGGAGCATAAGATCAGATTCAAGTTACTTTTACAAATTAATTGACACAAAAAAATAAAAGCATGCTCTTACCTTTCTTTGCAGGTTCTGGTTTAGCTTTCACCTCAGGAACTTCAGGAACCTCTATTATTGAACAATATTCAAAAATATAATTCATTAGCTCATCTTGGCTTCACATTAAACATGTAATGGTACATGGCACTTTACATCCAAACTATAATTCTTCTTCTATGATACAAGGACAACACTCAGTTAAAAGATGGTGGAATTCAATCTGTCACATGAACATCTTAATTACAATATGTAAGTCCCAATCCAAGATAAAACAGTGACTTGGCTTTTTAACCCTTGTGTGGTATTCAGAGTCTGTGGAACCCGTTTTCAATGTTTAGTATAAGAAAAAATGATGCGATTAATTATTTTTTCAACCTCAGACTCATTGGCCTTGGCTCATTTTCTGTGTCGAACATATAAAAGAACACATTTTTCAATGACTGCTCACTGTACAACCCCCTACACAATTATATTACATATGTGGTGTTCTGGTCCTCTGGACCCGAGGGAGATAAATGTGTGGAAATTGCAGGTGCTGTGTACAGTTCCTTCAGTCTGTCCTCCTCTGACCTGGGCCTGCTGTAAGTGTGTGTGTGTGTGTGTGTGTGTGTGTGTGTGTGTGAGTGTGGGAAAAAAAGTTTTGAATTCCGTTAAATTTAAGTGCTTTTTGTGTTTAGGATTTTTATTTTATCTTGCCTAATTTTTTACAGAAGTGTAGAACCACGGGAAAGGGTGGGCCCCACTATTGGGTAAAATAAACCGGGCCCCACAAGCGGGAAACACGAGTATGTGTGTGTGTGTGTGTTTGTGTGTTTGTTTGATGTGTGTTTGTGTGTGTGTGTGTGTGTGGCGTGTGCGTGTGTGTGTGTGTGTGTGTGTGTGTGTGTGTGTGTGTGTGTGTGTGTGTGTGTTTGTTTGTTTGTTTGTTTGTGTTTGTTTCTATGTGTGTGAGTTTTGTCTTTCTGCTCCTGCTGTTCCCGCCAAGTTTGTTACATTTTAAGCACCGACACCTGTCTGCTCCCACATTCCCGCACTTTTTACCCTCTGTCTTGCGGGAACTACTCTATATTTTCCTCACACTATATCCCAGCTGCAAATTGGCTGTGTGGCTCCTTATCGCAATCGATCAAGATGGCGAAAAGGTTCTCTGCTTAGAGGGCTTTAGAAATGATTTTAGAAGAGAGAGAACCTTTGGAAGATGAAGATGAAGAGTTTTCAGAATATGAGGATCACATTTCTGTCAATTCAGAGTCTGACAGTGAGTATGAAGAAGAGGATGAGACTGACCATCCGGCAGCTCAAAAACAAGCCCCTCAGCAGCCAGTAAGTGCAGAAATATGGATGTCAAAAAATACAACACACACACAGTGAAACTCTGCCCCTCATGTGTTGTATAAGCTGGCATGAATAGGCTATGTGTTCAATGGGGTTCGTGTTGTGTAGACTGACATGAATTTCTAATTAAGTTCAAAGAAATAAACATCAATAAAAACCTTGTTTCATTTATATTTGTTCAAGATAAATGTTTTTTTCAACCCATATCTTCATTATAATTGATTTTTCTTTTTAATTACATTTTATCACAAAAAACAAATAGCACTTTTGTTCATCAATATTATCCCACAGAGGCAAATATTAACCATATGCTGTCTATATTGCTTATAATTACGATAAAGTAAACATCTGTTAAGTATTTTTACATAAATTGTTTTGGCTTTATTGATTTAAAAACCCAATACTGGGGTGGGTCCATCAGACCTGCGGACATTGGCTGAGTAACAAAAACATGAACACCACACAAGGGTTGAATGTGATATAAATCATGATATTTTAAAGATTGTCTATTGTTTATGATCTCACACACTGTAGCATAAAGTTAACATATCATTATATTGATTCTGGCCTGTTACTTACCTGTTTTTGTAACGTTCATTTGCTCCTTTTTCAGGACAGGAACTATCTGCTTTTTGTTCGCTTTCAGCACCGTTACTGCCTTCTTGGGTTCATCAGCTGAAATGAAAAGCAGAAAGCGACACAAGTGACCAATAATGTCATTTTCAGGTGAGGACAGTCTCTCTTTTTGTTCCATTTAAACAACTGGGTCAAGCTTTGTCACTGCAAAATGAATCAAATACTAACCACAAGGATAAAATGTCACTGTGACCTGTACTTCTACATACTGTATTATCTCACCTGCTTCTGTAACATTAAGGTGTTCCTTCTTCAGGACAGACGCAACCTCCTTCTTGACTACTTTAATCCTCCTTACAGCCTTTTTGGGTCCAGCATCTGAAATAAAAAGGAAAAGCTGATTGAACAGTTTCACATAAATTATACAGAGGAAATGAATATACCCTTCATTGAACAAAAGAAACCTATCAATCTATCTAGCCTCCTTTAGGCTCCAGTCAGGCCTCTCTTTGGGTTATTCTATGAGTAAGTACATCTACTAGGCACAACTGCTTGCATATATTGTTTTGTCATGAACACTGTAAATGTATCATAACAGTATCTTTAGCCATGCTCTATGCTTCTATGGATGGCTTTGCATTACCTTGTTTTAAAGGTTTAGGTTTGATTTTTTCCTTTGGTTCCTTCTTGGGCTCCTTGGGAGCTGCCACTGGTGGAAAATTATAACACCAAAAAGCCCTTAAGGTTTAGGTTTATATAAGTGTTTATTATGTGACACTGTCTTTGAATGTATAACTTTTTATGTGTTGTACACATAAACAGTTAGTGTCAGCATACAAAACATATGCACAATATCTAACTAAGAGTTTCATTCTTGAATGGTCTGATTAAAGATTGGTGAGATATTATAAGTTAAGGAGCATCTAAACAACTAAAGAAAACCATCACATTCAAGTTACTTTTACAAATTAATTCCTTTCATACCTTTCTTTGCCGGTTCTGGTTTGGCTTTCACCTTAGGAACTTCAGGAACCTCTATTATTGGAGAACATTAAAAAAAATGTATTAGCTCATCTTAGCTTCACATTAAACATGTAATGGTATATGGCACTTTACATCCAAACTATAATTCTTCTCCTATGAGACAAGGAAAACACAATCTGTCACTTGAACATCTTAATTACAAATTTAAGTCCCAATCCAAGATAAAACAGTGGCTATGCCTTTTAAATTGAATATAAATGTATTATTATTATCAGTATGGCTCTATGGATGGCTTTGCATTACCTGGTTTTACAGGTTTAGTTTGGATTTCTTCCTTTGGCTCCTTCTTGGGCTCCTTGGGAGTTGCCACTGGTGGAAAATGATGACATCAAAAAGCCCTTAAGTTTTAGGTTTATATAAAGATAAGTGTTTATGATGTGACACTTTCTTTGAATATATAACTTTGTATGTGTTCTACAAATAAAAGTTAATATCAGCAAACCACAACTATGAATAATATCTAAACATATTTATATTATTGAATGGTCTGATTAAAGATTGGCAAGATATAGGTTATGGAGCATCTCAACGGCTAAAAAAAACTATCAGATTCAATTTATTACAAATGAATTGACAATTAACACAAACAAATTAAAAGCATGCTCTTACCTTTCTTTGCAGGTTGTAGTTTGGCTTCCACCTTAGGAACTTTAGGAACCTCTATTATTGGAGAATATTAAAAAAAATAATAATTCATTAGCTAATCTTTTCTTCACATTAGACATGTAATGGTTGCACTTTATGGAAACTATATATTTTTTTCTATGTGACAAGGACAGCACTATGTTACAAGATGGTGGAATTCAGTCCGTCACTTGACATGTCAGATTGATACCTATCATGTTGTTTAGCCTTGAACCTCGTAATAAATAAATGTATAATTATTAGAACAGTAGTTTTAAATACTATTCTACTTCTCTTGATTCACGATAAAGATCGCCTAATCTCACACACTATAGCATAAAGTTCACATATCATTATATTGATTCTGGCCTGTTACTTACCTGTTTTTGTAACATTCATTTGCTCCTTTTTCAGGATAGGAACTATCTGCTTTTTGTTAGCTTTCAGCACCTTTACTGCCTTCATGGGTACATCAGCTGAAATGAAAAGCAGAAAGCGACACAAGTGACCAATAATGTCATTTTCAGTTGAGGACAGTCAGGATAGAATGTGACTGTGACCTGTTTTTCTACATACTGTATTATCTCACCTGCTTTGGTAATATTAAGATGTTCCTTCTTCAGGACAGACGCAACCTTCTTCTTGACTATTTTAATCCTACTTGCAGCCTTTTTGAGTCCAGCGTCTGAAATAAAAAGGAAAAGTTGATTGAACAGTTCCACATAAATTATACAGAGAAAATAAATATACCCTTCACTGAACAAAATAAACCTATTAATCTATTTTGCCTTTTGTAAGCTCCAGTCAGGACTCTCTTTGGGTTCTTCTATGAATAAGTACAACTGCTTACAGATATTGCGTTGTCATGAACACTGTACATGTATCATAACAGTATCTTTAGCCATGCTCTATGCTGCTATGGATGACTTTGCATTACCTTGTTTTACAGGTTTAGGTTTGACTTTTTCCTTTGGTTCCTTCTTGGGCTCTTTGGGAGCTGCCACTGGGGGAAAATTATAACTTCAAAAAGCCCTTAAGTTTTAGGTTTATATAAAGATTATATAAGTGTTTACTATGTGACAGTGTCTTTGATTGTATAACTTTTTATGTGTTTTACACATAAACAGTAAGTGTCAGCATACAAAACATATGCACAATATCTAACTAGGAGTTTCATTCTTGAATGGTCTGATTAAAGATTGGTGAGATATTATAGGTTATGGAGCATCTAAACAACTAAAGAAAACCATCACATTCAAGTTACTGTTACAAATGAATTGACACAAAAGAATAAAAGCATTGCTCTTACCTTTCTTTGCAGGTTCTGGTTTGGCTTTCACCTTAGGAACTTCAGGAACCTCTATTATTGGGGAATATTAAAAAGAAATAATTCATTAGCTCATCTTAGCTTCACATTAAACATGTAATGGTTGTACTTCATTGAAACTTGATTCTTCTTCTATGAGACAACGACAACACTCAGTTAAAGATGGTGGAATTCAGTCTGTCACTTGAACATCTTAATTACAATATGTAAGTCCCAATCCAAGATAAAACAGTGACTGTGCCTTTTAAATGTAATATAAATGTATTATTATTATCAGTATGGCTCTATGGATGGCTTTGCATTACCTTGTTTAAAAGGTTTAGTTTGGATTTTTTCCTTTGGCTCCTTCTTGGGCTCCTTGGGAGCTGCCACAGGTGGAAAATGATGACATCAAAAAGCCCTTAAGTTTTAGGTTTATATAAAGATAAGTGTTTATGATGTGACACTTTCTTTGAATATATAACTTTTTATGTGTTTACAAATAAAAGTTAGTATCAGCAAACCAAAACAATGAATAATATCTAAACATATTTTCATATTGCATGGTCTGATTAAAGATTTGCAAGATATAGGTTATGGAGCATCTAAAGATGTAAAAAAAAAACATCAGATTCAATTTACTAAAAATTAATTGACAATTAACACCAAAAATGTAAAAGCATGCTCTTACCTTTCTTTGCAGGTTCTGGTTTGGCTTTCACCGTAGGAACTTCAGGAACCACTATTATTGGAGAATATTTAAAAATAATAATTCATTAGCTCATCTTAGCTTCACATTAGACATGTAGTGGTTGCACTTTATGGAAACTATAATTCTTTTTCTATGAGACCATGACAGCGCTATGTTATATGATGGTGGAATTCAATCTGTCACTTGACATGTCAGATTGATACCTATTATGTTGTTTAGCCTTGAACCTCTTAATTACATTATTTAAGTCCCAATCCAAAATGATGAGATTTATATTTCAAATATAATATAAACGCATAATTATTAGAACAGCAGTTTTAAATACTGCGCTACTCCTCTTAATTCACGATAAAGATCGCCTAATCTCACACACTGTAGCATAAAGTTCACATATCATTATATTGATTCTGGCCTGTTACTTACCTGTTTTTGTAACATTCATTTGCTCCTTTTTCAGGACAGGAACTATCTGCTTTTTGTTAGCTTTCAGCACCTTTACTGCCTTCATGGGTACATCAGCTGAAATGAAAAGCAGAAAGCAACACAAGTGACCAATAATGTCATTTTCAGGTGAGGACAGTCAGGATAAAATGTCACTGTGACTTGTTCTTCTACATACTGTATTATCTCACCTGCTCTGGTAATATTAAGATGTTCCTTCTTCAGGACAGACGCAACCTTCTTCTTGACTATTTTAATCCTACTTGCAGCCTTTTTGAGTCCAGCGTCTGAAATAAAAAGGAAAAGCTGATTGAACAGTTTCACATAAATTATACAGAGAAAATAAATATACCCTTCATTGAACAAAATAAACCTATTAATCTATTTTGCCTTTTGTAAGCTCCAGTCAGGTCTCTCTTTGGGTTCTTCTATGAATAAGTACAACTGCTTACAGATATTGCGTTGTCATGAACACTGTACATGTATCATAACAGTATCTTTAGCCATGCTCTATGCTTCTATGGATGGCTTTGCATTACCTTGTTTTACAGGTTTAGGTTTGACTTTTTCCTTTGGTTCCTTTTTGGGCTCCTTGGGAGCTGCCACTGGGGGAAAATTATAACTTCAAAAAGCCCTTAAGTTTTAGGTTTATATAAAGTTTATATAAGTGTTTACTATATGACAGTGTCTTTGATTGTATAACCTTTTATGTGTTCTACACATAAACAGTTAGTGTCAGCATACAAAACATATGCACAATATCTAACCAGGAGATTCATTCTTGAATGGTCTGATTAAAGATTGGTGAGATATTATAGGTTATGGAGCATCTAAACAGCTAAAGAAAAACATCACATTCAAGTTACTTTTACAAATGAATTGACACAAAACAATAAAAGCATGCTTTTACCTTTCTTTGCAGGTTCTGGTTTGGCTTTCACCTTAGGAACTTCAAGAACCTCTATTATTGGGGAATATTAAAAATAAATAATTCATTAGCTCATCTTAGTTTCACATTAAACATGTAATGGTTGCACTTCATTGAAACTTGATTCTTCTTCTATGAGACAACGTCAACACTCAGTTAAAAATGGTGGAATTCAGTCTGTCACTTGAACATCTTAATTACAATATGTAAGTCCCAATCCAAGATAAAACAGTGACTGTGCCTTTTAAATTTAATATAAATGTATTATTATTATCAGTATGGCTCTATGGATGGCTTTGCATTACCTGGTTTTACAGGTTTAGTTTGGATTTTTTCCTTTGGCTCCTTCTTGGGCTCTTTGGGAGCTGCCACTGGTGGAAAATGATGACATCAAAAAGCCTTAAGTTTTAGGTTTATGTAAAGATAAGTGTTTATGATGTGACACTTTCTTTGAATATATAACTTTTTATGTGTTTACAAATAAAAGTTAGTATCAGCAAACCAAAACTATGCATAATATCTAAATATATTTTCATTATTGAATGGTCTGATTAAAGATTTTCAAGATATAGGTTATGGAGCATCTAAATGGCTAAAAAAACCATCAGATTGAAGTTACTACAAATGAAATGACAATTAACACCAAAAATTTAAAAACATGCTCTTACCTTTCTTTGCAGGTTCTGGTTTGGCTTTCACCTTAGGAACTTCAGGAACCTCTATTATTGGAGAATATTTAAAAAAAAATGTATTAGCTCATCTTAGCTTCACCTTAAACATGTAATGGTACATGGCACTTTACATCCAAACTATAATTCTTCTCCTATGAGACAACGACAACACAATCTGTCACTTGAACATCTTAATTACAAATTTAAGTCCCGATCCAAGATAAAACAGTGGCTGTAACTTTTAAATTTAATATAAATGTATTATTATTATCAGTATGGCTCTATGGATGGCTTTGCATTACCTGGTTTTACAGGTTTAGTTTGGATTTTTTCCTTTGGTTCCTTCTTGGGCTCCTTGGGAGCTGCCACTGGTGGAAAATGATGACATCAAAAAGCCCTTAAGTTTTAGGTTTATATAAAGATAAGTGTTTATGATGTGACACTTTCTTTGAATATATAACTTTTTATGTGTTCTACAAATAAAAATTAGTATCAGCAAACCAAAACTATGAATAATATCTAAACATATTTTCATATTGCATGGTCTGATTAAAGATTTGCAAGATATAGGTTATGGAGCATCTAAAGATGTAAAAAAAAACCATCAGATTCAATTTACTACAAATTAATTGACAATTAACACAAAAAAATTAAAAGCATGCTCTTACCTTTCTTTGCAGGTTGTAGTTTGGCTTCCACCTTAGGAACTTTAGGAACCTCTATTATTGGAGAATATTAAAAAAAAAAAAAATTCATTAGCTAAT
This sequence comes from Sebastes umbrosus, assembly GCF_015220745.1. Classification (NCBI taxonomy): domain Eukaryota; kingdom Metazoa; phylum Chordata; class Actinopteri; order Perciformes; family Sebastidae; genus Sebastes; species Sebastes umbrosus. The sequence goes on from NC_051284.1 coordinate 16,749,419, forward strand.
CTTATTTTCACATTAGACATGTAATGGCTGCACTTTATGGAAACCATAAATTTGTTTCTATGTGACAAGGACAGCACTATGTTACAAGATGATGGAAAGTCAGTCCGTCACTTGACATGTCAGATTGATACCTATCATGTTGTTTAGCCTTGAACCTCTTAATAAATAAATGTATAATTATTAGAACAGTAGTTTTAAATACTATTCTACTCCTCTTGTTTCACTTTAAAGATCGCCTAATCTCACACACTGTAGCATAAAGTTCACATATCATTATATTGATTCTGGCCTGTTACTTACCTGTTTTTGTAACATTCATTTGCTCCTTTTTCAGGACAGGAACTATCTGCTTTTTGTTAGCTTTCAGCACCTTTACTGCCTTCATGGGTACATCAGCTGAAATGAAAAGCAGAAAGCGACACAAATGACCAATAATGTCCTTTTCAGGTGAGGACAGTCAGGATAAAATGTCACTGTGACCTGTTCTTCTACATACTGTATTATCTCACCTGCTTTGGTAATATTAAGATGTTCCTTCTTCAGGACAGACGCAACCTCCTTCTTGACTATTTTAATCTTCCTTGCAGCCTTTTTGAGTCCAGCGTCTGAAATAAAAAGGCAAACCTGATTCAACAGTTTCACATAAATTATACAGAGGGAATAAATACAGTATACCCTTCATTGAACAAAATAAACCTATCAATCTATTTAGGCCTCTCTTTGGGTTCTTCTATAAGTAAGCACATCTAGTGAGTACAACTGCTAACAGATATTGTGTTGTCATGAACACTGTACATGTACCATAACAGTATCTTTAGCCATGCTCTATGCTGCTATGGATGGCTTTGCATTACCTTGTTTTACAGGTTTAGGTTTGATTTCTTCCTTTGGTTCCTTCTTGGGCTCCTTGGGAGCTGCCACTGGTGGAAAATTATAACACCAAAAAACCCTTAAGGTTTAGGTTTATATAAAGTGCGTATAAGTGTTTATTATGTGACACTGTCTTTGAATGTATAACTATTTATGTGTTCTACACATAAACAGTTAGTGTCAGCATACAAAACATATCCACAATATCTAACTAGGAGTTTCATTCTTGAATGGTCTGATTAAAGATTGGTGAGATATTAAAGGTTATGGAGCATCTTAACAATTAAAGAAAACCATCACATTCAAGTTACTTCTACAAATGAATTGACACAAAACAATAAAAGCATGCTCTTACCTTTCTTTGCAGGTTCTGGTTTGGCTTTCACCTTAGGAACTTCAGGAACTTCTAATATTGGAGAATATAAAAAAAAATAATGAATTAGCTAATCTTAGTTTCACATTAAACATGTAATGGTACATGGCACTTCATTGAAACTTGATTCTTCTTCTATGAGACAACGACAACACAGTTAAAAATGGTGGAATTCAATCTGTCACTTGAACATCTTAATTACAATATGTTAGTCCCAATCCAAGATAAAACAGTGACTGTGTCTTTTAAATGTAATATAAATGTATTATTATTATCAGTATGGCTCTATGGATGGCTTTGCATTACCTGGTTTTACAGGTTTAGTTTGGATTTTTTCCTTTGGCTCCTTCTTGGGCTCCTTGGGAGTTGCCACTGCTGAAAAATGATGACATCAAAAAGCCTTTAAGTTTTAAGTTTAAATAAAGATAAGTGTTTATGATGTGACACTTTCTTTGAATATATAACTTTTATGTGTTTACACATAAAAGTTAGTATCAGCAAACCAAAACTATGCATAATATCTAAATATATTTTCATTGTTGAATGGTCTGATTAAAGATTTTCAAGATATAGGTTATGGAGCATCTAAATGGCTAAAAAACACATCAGATTGAAGTTACTACAAATGAAATGACAATTAACACCAACAATTTAAAAACATGCTCTTACCTTTCTTTGCAGGTTCTGGTTTGGCTTTCACCTTAGGAACTTCAGGAACCTCTATTGTTGGAGAATATTTAAAAAAAAATGTGTTAGTTCATCTTAGCTTCACATTAAACATGTAATGGTACATGGCACTTTACATCCAAACTATAATTCTTCTCCTATGAGACAACGACAACACAATCTGTCACTTGAACATCTTAATTACAAATTTAAGTCCCGATCCAAGATAAAACAGTGGCTGTAACTTTTAAATTTAATATAAATGTATTATTATTAACAGTATGGCTCTATGGATGGCTTTGCATTACCTGGTTTTACAGGTTTAGTTTGGATTTTTTCCTTTGGCTCCTTCTTGGGCTCCTTGGGAGCTGCCACTGGTGGAAAATGATGACATCAAAAAGCCCTTAAGTTTTAGGTTTATATAAAGATAAGTGTTTATGATGTGACACTTTCTTTGAATATATAACTTTTTATGTGTTCTACAAATAAAAATTAGTATCAGCAAACCAAAACTATGAATAATATCTAAACATATTTTCATTATTGAATGATCTGATTAAAGATTGGCAAGATATAGGTTATGGAGCATCTCAACGGATAAAAACAACTATCAGATTCAATTTACTACAAATGAATTGATAATTAACACAAACAAATTAAAAGCATGCTCTTACCTTTCTTTGCAGGTTGTAGTTTGGCTTCCACCTTAGGAACTTTAGGAACCTCTATTATTGGAAAATATAAAAAAAAAAAAATTCATTAGCTAATCTTATCTTCACATTAGACATGTAATGGTTGCACTTTATGGAAACTATATATATTTTTTATGTGACAAGGACAGCACTATGTTACAAGATGGTGGAATTCAGTCCGTCACTTGACATGTCAGATTGATACCTATCATGTTCTTTAGCCTTGAACCTCTTAATAAATAAATGTTTAATTATTAGAACAGTAGTTTTAAATACTGCCCTACTCCTCTTAATTCACGATAAAGATCGCCTAATCTCACACACTGTAGCATAAAGTTCACATATCATTATATTGATTCTGGCCTGTTACTTACCTGTTTTTGTAACATTCATTTGCTCCTTTTTCAGGACAGGAACTATCTGCTTTTTGTTAGCTTTCAGCACCTTTACTGCCTTCATGGGTACATCAGCTGAAATGAAAAGCAGAAAGCGACACAAGTGACCAATAGTGTCCTTTTCAGGTGAGGACAGTCAGGATAAAATGTCACTGTGACTTGTTCTTCTACATACTGTATTATCTCACCTGCTTTGGTAATATTAAGATGTTCCTTCTTCAGGACAGACGCAACCTTCTTCTTGACTATTTTAATCTTCCTTGCAGCCTTTTTGAGTCCAGCGTCTGAAATAAAAGGCAAACCTGATTCAACAGTTTCACATAAATTATACAGAGGGAATAAATACAGTATACCCTTCATTGAACAAAATAAACCTATCAATCTATTTAGGCCTCTCTTTGGGTTCTTCTATAAGTAAGCACATCTAGTGAGTACAACTGCTAACAGATATTGTATTGTTATGAACACTGTACATGTACCATAACAGTATCTTTAGCCATACTCTATGCTTCTATGGATGGCTTTGCATTACCTTGTTTTACAGGTTTAGGTTTGATTTCTTCCTTTGGTTCCTTCTTGGGCTCCTTGGGAGCTGCCACTGGTGGAAAATTATAACACCAAAAAACCCTTAATGTTTAGGTTTATATAAAGTGCATATAAGTGTTTATTATGTGACACTGTCTTTGAATGTATAACTATTTATGTGTTCTACACATAAACAGTTAGTGTCAGCATACAAAACATATGCACAATATCTAACTAGGAGTTTCATTCTTGAATGGTCTGATTAAAGATTGGTGAGATATTAAAGGTTATGGAGCATCTTAACAATTAAAGAAAACCATCACATTCAAGTTACTTCTACAAATTAATTGACACAAAACAATAAAAGCATGCTCTTACCTTTCTTTGCAGGTTCTGGTTTGGCTTTCACCTTAGGAACTTCAGGAACTTCTAATATTGGAGAATATAAAAAAAAATAATGAATTAGCTAATCTTAGCTTCACATTAAACATGTAATGATACATGGCACTTCATTGAAACTTGATTCTTCTTCTATGAGACAACGACAACACAGTTAAAAATGGTAGAATTCAATCCGTCACTTGAACATCTTAATTACAATATTTTAGTCCCATCCAAGATAAAACAGTGACTGTGCCTTTTAAATGTAATATGCATGTATTATTATTATCAGTATGGCTCTATGGATGGCTTTGCATTACCTGGTTTTACAGGTTTAGTTTGGATTTTTTCCTTTGGCTCCTTCTTGGGCTCCTTGGGAGTTGCCACTGCTGAAAATTGATGACATCAAAAAGCCCTTAAGTTTTAGGTTTAAATAAAGATAAGTGTTTATGATGTGACACTTTCTTTGAATATATAACTTTTATGTGTTTACAAATAAAAGTTAGTATCAGCAAACCAAAACTATGCATAATATCTAAATATATTTTCATTATTGAATGGTCTGATTAAAGATTTTCAAGATATAGGTTATGGAGCATCTAAATGGCTAAAAAACCCATCAGATTGAAGTTACTACAAATTAAATGACAATTAACACCAACAAATTAAAAGCATGCTCTTACCTTTCTTTGCAGGTTCTGGTTTGGCTTTCACCTTAGGAACTTCAGGAACCTCTATTGTTGGATAATATTTAAAAAAGATAATTCATTAGCTCATCTTAGCTTCACAATAAACATGTAATGGTTGCTCTCTATCGAAACTATAATTATTTTTCTATGAGACAAGGACAGTGCTGTGTTAAAAGATGATGGAACCCAATCTGTCACTAGATATGTCAGATTTATACTTGTCAAGTTGTTTTGTTTATAGCTTTAAGTTCACATATGATTATACTGACTCTGTCCTATTACTTACCTGTTTTTGTAACATTCATTTGCTCCTTTTTCAGGACAGGAACTATCTGCTTTTTGTTAGCTTTCAGCACCTTTACTGCCTTCTTGGGTTCATCAGCTGAAACGAACAGCAGAAAGCGACACAAGTGACCAATAATGTAATTTTCAGGTGAGGACAGCAAAATGAATCAAATACTAACCACAAGGATAAAATGTCACTGTGACCTGTTCTTCTACATACTGTATTATCTCACCTGCTTTTGTAACATTAAGATGTTCCTTCTTCAGGACAGACGCCACCTCCTTCTTGACTACTTTAATTCTCCTTGCAGCCTTTTTGAGTCCAGTGTCTGAAATAAAAAGGCAAACCTGATTGAACAGTTTCACATAAATTATACAGAAGAAATAAATATACTCTTCATTGAACAAAATAAACCTATCAATCTATTTAGCCTCCTTTAGGCTCCAGTCAGGCCTCTCTTTGGGTTATTCTATGAGTACGTACATCTACTAGGCACAACTGCTTACAGATATTGTATTGTCATGAACACTGTACATGTATCATAACAGTATCTTTAGCCATGCTCTATGCTGCTATGGATGGCTTTGCATTACCTTGTTTTACAGGTTTAGGTTTGACTTTTTCCTTTGGTTCCTTCTTGGGCTCTTTGGGAGCTGCCACTGGTGAAAAATTATAACACCAAAAAGCCCTTAAATTTTAGGTTTATATAAAGTTTATATAAGTGTTTATTATGTGACACTGTCTTTGAATGTATAACTTTGTATGTGTTCTACACATAAACAGTTAGTGTCAGCATACAAAACATATGCACAATATCTAACTAGGAGTTTCATTCTTGAATGGTCTGATTAAAGATTGGTGAGATATTATAGGTTATGGAGCATCTAAACAGCTAAAGAAAACCATCACATTCAAGTTACTTTTACAAATGAATTGACATGAAAGAATAAAAGCATGCTCTTACCTTTCTTTGCAGGTTCTGGTTTGGCTTTCACCTTAGGAACTTCAGGAACCTCTATTATTGGGGAATATTAAAAAGAAATAATTCATTAGCTCATCTTAGCTTCACATTAAACATGTAATGGTTGCACTTCATTGAAACTTGATTCTTCTTCTATGAGACAACGACAACACTCAGTTAAAAATGGTAGAATTCAGTCTGTCACTTGAACATCTTAATTACAATATGTAAGTCCCAATCCAAGATAAAACAGTGATTGTGCCTTTTAAATGTAATATAAATGTATTATTATTATCAGTATGGCTCTATGGATGGCTTTGCATTACCTGGTTTTACAGGTTTAGATTTGATTTTTTCCTTTGGTTCCTTCTTGGTCTCCTTGGGAGTTGCCACTGGTGGAAATGATGACATCAAAAAGCCCTTAAGTTTTAGGTTTATATAAAGATAAGTGTTTATGATGTGACACTTTCTTTGAATATATAACTTTTTATGTGTTCTATAAGTAAAAGTTAGTATCAGCAAACCAAAACTATGCATAATATCTAAATATATTTTCATTATTGCATGGTCTGATTAAAGATTGGCAAGATATAGGTTATGGAGCATCTAAATGGCTAAAAAACCCATCAGATTCAAGTTACTACAAATTAATTGACAATTAACCAAAAAATTAAAAACATGCTCTTACCTTTCTTTGCAGGTTCTGGTTTGGCTTTCACCTTAGGAACTTCAGGAACCTCTATTATTGGGGAATATCCAAAAATATAATTCAATATCTCATCTTAGCTTCACATTAAACATGTAATGGTTGCACTTTATTTGCAAACTATAATTCTTCTCCTATGAAACAAGGACAGTGCTGTGTTAAAAGATGGTGGAACCCAATCTGTCACTACATATTTCAGATTTATACTTGTCAAGGTGTTTTGTTTATAGCTTTAAGTTAACATATCATTATATTGACTCTGGCCTGTTACTTACCTGTTTTTGTAACAATCATTTGCTCCTTTTTCAGGACAGGAACTATCTGCTTTTTGTTCGCTTTTAGCACCGTTACTGCCTTCTTGGGTTCATCAGCTGAAATGAAAAGCAGAAAGTGACACAAGTGACCAATAATGTCATTTTCAGGTGAGGACAGTCTCTTTTTGTTCCATTTAAACAACTAGGTTAAGCTGTGTCAGTGCAAAATTGATCAAATATCAACCACAAGGATAAAATGTCACTGTGACCTGTTCTTCTACATACTGTATTATCTCACCTGCTTTTGTAACATTAAGATGTTCCTTCTTCAGGACAGACGCAACCTCCTTCTTGACTATTTTAATCCTCCTGGCAGCCTTTTTGGGTCCAGCGTCTGAAATAAAAAGGAAAAGCTGATTGAACAGTTTCACATACTGTAAATTATACAGAGGAAATAAATATACCCTTCATTGAACAAAATAAACCTATCAATCTATTTAGCCTCCTTTAGGCTCCAGTCAGGCCTCTCTTTGGGTTCTTCTATGAGTAAGTACATCTACTAAGCGCAACTGCTTACAGATATTGTATTGTCATGAACACTGTACATGTATCATAACAGTATCTTTAGCCATACTATATGCTTCTATGGATGGCTTTGCATTACCTTGTTTTACAGGTTTAGGTTTGACTTTTTCCTTTGGTTCCTTCTTGGGCTCCTTGGGAGCTGCCACTGGGGGAAAATTATAACATCAAAAAGCCCTTAAGGTTTAGGTTTATATAAAGTTTATATAAGTGTTAATTATGCGACACTGTCTTCAGTTGTATAACTGTTAATGTTCTACACATAAACAGTTAGTGTCAGCATACAAAACATATGCACAATATCTAACTAGGAGTTTCATTCTTGAATGGTCTGATTAAAGATTGGTGAGATATTATAGGTTATGGAGCATCTAAACAGCTAAAGAAAACCATCACATTCAAGTTACTTTTACAAATGAATTGACACAAAAGAATAAAAGCTTGCTCTTACCTTTTTTTGCAGGTTCTGGTTTGGCTTTCAGCTTAGGAACTTCAGGAAATAATTGGGGAATATTCAAAAATATAATTCATTAGCTCATCTTATCTTCACATTAAACATGTAATGGTACATGGCACTTCATTGAAACTATAATTCTTCTTTTATGAGACAACGACAACACTCAGTTAAAAGATGGTGGAATTCAGTCTGTCACTTGAACATCTTAATTACAATATGTAAGTCCCAATCCAAGATAAAACAGTGACTGGGCCTTTTAAATGTAATATACATGTATTATTATTATCAGTATGGCTCTGTGGATGGCTTTGCATTACCTGGTTTTACAGGTTTAGTTTTGATTTTTTCCTTTGGTTCCTTCTTGGGCTCCTTGGGAGTTGCCACTGGTGGAAATGATGACATCAAAAAGCCTTAAGTTTTAGGTTTATATAAAGATAAGTGTTTATGATGTGACACTTTCTTTGAATATATAACTTTTTATGTGTTCTACAAATCAAAATTAGTATCAGCAAACCAAAACTATGAATAATATCTAAATATATTTTCATTATTGAATGGTCTGATTAAAGATTGGCAAGATATAGGTTATGGAGCATCTAAACATTTAAAAAAAACCCCATCAGATTCAAGTTACTACAAATGCATTGACAATTAACACCAAAAAATTAAAAGCATGCTCTTACCTTTCTTTGCAGGTTCTGGTTTGGCTTTCACCTTAGGAACTTCAGGAACCACTATTATTGGAGAATATATATAAAAAAAAAAATTCATTAGTTAATCTTAGCTTCACATTAGACATGTACTGGTGTCTCTTTATAAAAACTATAATTATTTTTCTATGAGACAAGGACAGCGCTATGTTACAAGATGGTGGAATTCAATCTGTCACTTGACATGTTAGATTAATACCTATCATATTGTTTTGCCTTGAACCTCTTAATTACATTACTTAAGTCCCAATCCAAGATAAAAGAATGCCTAATGAGATTTATATTTCAAATATAATATAAATGTACAATTATTAGAACAGCAGTTTTAAATACTGCTCTACTCCTCTTGATTTACGATAAATATCGCCTAATCTCACACACTGTAGCATAAAGTTAACATATCATTATATCTACTCTGGCCTGTTACTTACCTGTTTTTGTAACATTCATTTGCTCCTTTTTCAGGACAGGAACTATCTGCTTTTTGTTCGCTTTCAGCACCGTTACTGCCTTCTTGGGTTCATCAACTGAAATGAAAAGCAGAAAGCGACACAAGTGACCAATAATGTAATTTTCAGGTGAGGTCAGTCTCTCTTTTTGTTCCATTTAAACAACTGGGTTAAGCTGTCAGTGCAAAATGAATCACATATCAACCACAAGGATAAAATGTCATTGTGACCTGTTCTTCTACATACTGTATTATCTCACCTGCTTTTGTAACATTAAGATGTTCCTTCTTCAGGAGAGACGAAACCTCCTTCTTGACTACTTTAATCCTCCTTGCAGCCTTTTTGGATCCAGCGTCTGAAATAAAAAGGAAAAGCTGATTGAACAGTTTCACATAAATTATACAGAATAAATAAATAGAGTATACCCTTCATTGAACAAAATAAACATATTAATCTGTTTAACCTCCTTTAGGCTCCAGTCGGGCCTCTCTTTGGGTTCTTCTATGAGTAAGTAAATAATTTCAACTAATGCTTACAAATATTGTGTTGTCATGACAAACTGTACATGTATCATAACAGTATCTTTAGCCATGCTCGCAGTATGGCTCTATGGATTGCTTTGCATTACCTTGTTTTACAGGTTTAGTTTGGATTTTTTCCTTTGGCTCCTTCTTGGGCTCCTTGGGAGCTGCCACTGGTGGAAAATTATAACATCAAAAAGTCCTTATGGTTTAGGTTTATATAAAGATAAGTGTGACAATTTCTTTGAATACTGTAGTGTATATAACTTTTTACGCGTTCAATAAATAAAAAGTTAATGTCCGCACACCAAAACTACGCATAATATCTAAATATGTTTTCATTATTAAATGGTCTGATTAAAGATTGGCAAGATATAGGTTATGGAGCATCTAACCAGCTAAAAAAACATCGGATTCAATTTACTACAAATGAATTGACAATTAACACAAAAGATTAAAAGCATGCTCTTACCTTTCTTTGCAGGTTCTGGTTTAGCTTTCACCTTAGGAACTTCAGGAACCTCTATTATTGGAGAATATTCAAAAATATAATTCAATATCTCATCTTAGCTTCACATTAAACATGTAATGGTTGCACTTTATGGAAACTATAATTCTTCTCCTATGAGACAAGGACAGTGCTGTGTTAAAAGATGGTGGAACCCAATCCGTCACTAGATATGTCAGATTTATACTTGTCAAGTTGTTTTGTTCATGGCTTTTAGTTCACATATGATTACAATGACTCTGGCCTCTTACTTACCTATTTTTGTAATATTAATTTGCTCCTTTTTCAGGACAGGAACTATCTGCTTTCTGTTAGCTTTCATCACCGTTACTGCCTTCTTGGGTTCATCAGCTGAAATGAAAAGCAGAAAGTGACCAATAATGTAATTTTCAGGTGAGGACAGTCTCTCTTTTTGTTCCATTTAAACTACTGGGTTAAGCTGTCAGTGCAAAATGAATCACATATCAACCACAAGGATAAAATGTCATTGTGACTTGTTCTTCTACATACTGTATTATCTCACCTGCTTTTGTAACATTAAGATGTTCCTTCTTCAGGACAGACGCAATCTCCTTCTTGACTACTTTAATCCTCCTTGCAGCCTTTTTGGGTCCAGCATCTGTAATAAAAAGGAAAAGCTGATTGAACAGTTTCACGTAAATTATACAGAATAAATAAATAAAGTATACCCTTCATTGATCAAAATAAACCTATTAATCTATTTAGCCTCTTTTAGGCTCCAGTCGGGCCTCTCTTTGGGTTCTTCTATGATTAAGTACATAAGTACAACTAATGCTTACAGATATTATGTTGTCATGACAAACTGTACATGTATCATAACATTTTCTTTAGCAGTGCTCACAGTATGGCTCAATGGATGGCTTTGCATTACCTGGTTTTACAGGTTTAGATTTGATTTTTTCCTTTGGTTCCTTCTTGGACTCCTTGGGAGCTGCCACTGGTGGAAAATTATGACATCGACAAGCCCTTAAGTTTTAGGTTTATATAAAGATAAGTGTTTATTATGTGACAATTTCTTTGAATACTGTATATAACTTTTAACATGTTCTACAAATGAAAAGTTAATGTCAGCACACCAAAACTATGGATAATATCTAAATATATTTTCATTATTAAATGGTCTGATTAATGATTGGCAAGATATAGGTTATGGAGCATCTAACCAGCTAAAAAAACATCAGATTCAATTTACGACAAATTAATTGACAATTAACACAAAAGATTAAAAGCATGCTTTTACCTTTCTTTGCAGGTTCTGGTTTAGCTTTCACCTTAGGAACTTTAGGAACCTCTATTATTGGAGAATATTAAAAAAAATAATTCAATATCTCATCTTAGCTTCCCATTAGACATGTAATGGTTGCACTTTATTTGCAAACTATAATTATTCTCCTATTAGACAAGGACAGTGCTGTGTTAAAAGATGGTGGAACCCAATCTGTCACTAGATATGCCAGATTTATACTTGTCAAGTTGTTTAGTTTATAGCTTTAAGTTAACATATCATTATATTGACTCTGGCCTGTTACTTACCTGTTTTTGTAACATTCATTTGCTCCTTTTTCAGGACAGGAACTATCTGCTTTTTGGCAGCTTTCACCATCTTTACTGCCCTCATGGGTACATCAGCTGAAATAAACAGCAGAAAGCGACACAATTGACCAATAATGTAATTTTCAGGTGAGGACAGTCTCTCTTTTTGTTCCATTTAAACTACTGGTTTAAGCTGTCACTGCAAAATTGATAAAATATCAACGACAAGGATAAAATGTCACCGTGACTTGTTCTTCTATATACTGCATTATCTCACCTGCTTTTGTAACATTAAGATGTTCCTTCTTCAGGACAGACGCAACCTTCTTCTTGACTATTTTAATCTTCCTTGCAGCCTTTTTGAGTCCAGCGTCTGAAATAAAAAGGCAAAACGAATTGAACAGTTTCACATAAATTATACAGAATAAATAAATATACCCTTCATTGAACAAAAGAAACCTACCAATCTATTTAGCCTTCTTTAAATACCTCTACAAATACCTGTAATACTAATTTAATTCCCATCAGCCTTAGCTGTACTTTACATTTAGTGCAAATTAGCAAATATTAGCATGTTAACATGCTAAACTAGTGAATATTCAACATGGGGGTCCTCCCTACGTTCCTAGGGCCCTATGTTCTCGATATAAACTAACATTGTAAGAGAATGGCAAGGGCTATCTTCGCAGTTAGAGTTGCAACAAAGGGAGATAGACGTTTCAAATGCTGTTTGAATGGTAGAAATCCATTGCAGCCACTGTTGAGCTATCAATGTCTAAAGTCAGGAAAAAGTGTCTTGCCCACTAATTTGAGGGCATTAGTTTCAAGGAGTGTAACATCAGTAGGATATAAGCTGTAGGTAGGTGATTTCAACATATTGATCTAGGGAAACATACATTGAACATTTGATGTAGGGAAAAAATATAGCTTAGAACATAAAACAGAATAAGTCTCCTTAAAGGGACAGTGTGTAGGATTAGGCAGCATCTAGTGGTGTGGTTGCAGATTGAAACCGAGTACCCCTCCGCTCACCCCTCCCTTTCCAAGACTGTGGTAGCGTGAGCCGCAGCGTGAAAAACAGTGGTAACCTAATTTCCCTCTCTCAGAGGCCATCCTTACCATAATAACACTATTTTAGGAGCAACGGAAGTCAGATGGCGGTACCACGGTTTTGGTCTCTGTGCGAAACCTCAGTTTTACAAGCATGTTGAGAACATCCCAACAATGTCGGGAACATAGGACCCTGGGACATAGATACGCTCATGTGAATTATACCTGCTAAACATCAACATACTAGCATTGTCATATGTGAGCATGTAAGCATTATGATGTGAGCACTCAAAGCACCACTGTGTAGTATAGCCTCACTGAGCAGCTAGCATGGCTGTAGACTCTTACTATTGTTAATGGATTAGTTGGGAATATGGATCCTTATATTGTGTAATTGCAAAAACACTGCATTGCTGGCCTATGCATACCTGTCTTAGTATCTTTCTTCTTAACAGGTTCTTTGTCTTTGTGAGTCTTCTTGATTTCTTTCTCTTCTTTATCATGCTTTGGTGGTTTTCTTTCTTCCTTAGAGATCTTCTTTGGTTCCTTTTCTTCCTTGGGAATCATCTTGACCTCTTTCTTGTCTTTGGAAGGTTTCTCTTGGTCTTGTTCTTTGGAGAGCTTCTTCAGTACTGTCTCTCCCTTTCTAGACAGTTTTGTTGGTTCTTTTTCGCCTTTAGAAGGTTTCTCTGGTTCTTGTTTTTCTTTAGAGGGCTTCTTTGGTACTGCCCTTTCTTTAGAAGGCTTATCTGGTTGTTTCTTCTCTTTGGAGAGCTTTTCTGGTTCTTCTTTTGCAGGCTTTGTTACACCTCTCTCTTCTTTGGGAGGCTTTTTAACTTCTTTGGCCTCTTTAGGCTTTGCTGGTTCTTTCTCTTCTTTTGCCAGTTCTTTTTTGTGCGGTTTTGCCTCCACAGAAGGCCTTTTCACTTCTTTCCGTTCCTTAGAAGGCCTCTTGTCTTCCTTTACTTCTTTCATCTCTTTCTCTACTTTCTCCTCTTGAGGCTTTTTCAGTTTCTCTTCCTTTGAAGGTTTCAAGTCTACTCCTTTTTTGGGTGACTTCTTCTCTTTGAGAGACTTCATTTCTTTTGTTTCTTCTTTAGATGGTTTCTTCATTTCTTTCTTTTCTTTGAGAGGTTTCTTGACTTCTTTCTCTTCTTTAGATGGTTTCTTGACTTCTTTCTCTTCTTTAGCTGGTTTCTTGACTTCTTTCTTTTCTTTGAGAAGTTTCTTGACTTCTTTCTCTTCTTTAGCTGGTTTCTTGACTTCTTTCTTTTCTTTGAGAAGCTTCTTGACTTCCTTCTCTTCTTTAGATGGTTTCTTGACTTCTTTCTCTTCTTTGAGAGGTTTCTTGACTTCTTTCTTTTCTTTGAGAGGTTTCTTGACTTCTTTCTCTTCTTTGAGAGGTTTCTTGACTTCTTCCTCTTTAGATGGTTTCCTGACTTCTTTCTTTTCTCTGAGAGGTTTCTTGACTTCCTTCTCTTCTTTAGATGGTTTCTTTACATCTATCTCTTCTTTAGATGGTTTCTTGACTTCTTTCCTTTCTCTGAGAGGTTTCTTGACTTCTTTCTCTTCTTTGAGAGGTTTCTTGACTTCCTTCTCTTCTTTAGATGGTTTCTTTACATCTATCTCTTCTTTAGATGGTTTCCTGACTTCTTTCTTTTCTTTGAGAGGTTTCTTGACTTCTTTCTCTTCTTTAGATGGTTTCTTGACTTCTTTGTCTTCTTTGAGTGGTTTCTTGGCCTCTTCCTTTTCTTTGAGAGGTTTCTTGACTTCTTTCTCTTCTTTGAGAGGTTTCTTGACTTCTTTCTCTGCTTTGAGAGGTTTCTTGACTTCCTTCTCTTTTTTGAGAGGTTTCTTGACTTCTTTCTCTTCTTTAGCTGGTTTCTTGTCTTCTTTCTTTTCTTTGAGAGGTTTCTTGACTTCTTTCTCTTCTTTAGATGGTTTCTTGACTTCTTTCTTTTCTTTGAGAGGTTTCTTGACTTCTTTCTCTTCTTTAGATGGTTTCTTGACTTCTTTCTTTTCTTTGAGAGGTTTCTTGACTTCTTTCTCTTCTTTAGATGGTTTCTTGACTTCTTTCTTTTCTTTGAGAGGTTTCTTGACTTCTTTCTCTTCTTTAGATGGTTTCTTGACTTCTTCCTTTTCTTTGAGAGGTTTCTTGACTTCTTTCTCTTCTTTGGATGGTTTCTTAGGTTCTTCCTTCTTTTTCGGCTCTTCTTCTGCAAGCAATCATCAAAGTGTTAGTTTTTCATGTACTCTTAGATGTCAGTAACAGACTTGATATTGTAGCACTTTTGAAGCTGGACAAAGTACCTGGTGCCCTTTGTGTACAAGTGGGGAGGTTACTGATACTGATAATTTGTTAAGAGAAGCATGTACTAGTGGTATACACCTGCTTTACATGTTGAGCACTGTTGCAGCATTCTGTTGTGTACATACTTCATATTTTGTATATTTACTCTACAAAAGGTAACAGCCTTGTTTTTATTTTTACACATATACACATTTGAACAATATTTTGTACTTTCACCGTTGAGTGTGATTACCTTTGGGCTTCGGTTGTTTCTTCTCAAGGGGTTTGACCTCCTCCTTTAGCTTATCCTCCTTTAGTTTTATCTGTATGGTTTCCTCAAGTTTGGCATCCACTTTTTTCTCCTTTTCAGTTTCTGTGATTTTGAGGTCTGTAAGCAGCAATAAATCCTCATAGGTAAAACTATCAGATGCTTATGTGCGTAGAGTACCTTCTTGTTTACAGTAAATTATACTAAATCCAGGCATTTAATCAAAACATGAAGAAATATAATATAATATTGGGTGTAAGCAAAGTGAAGAAGGTGTACAATTTCAAGAGTATTACCTTTAATAATGGCATCTTTAACTTCTTTTATTGCATGTCTTTCCTTTGCCTCTTTGAGAACTAAAGTATATCATGCAGACATATTTAAATATATACAATACAACATACAGTGCAGTTCTGACCAGTAATCAGAGAGTAATATTAGGCTTTTCACACTGCATATTCTTAGCCAACGGCTATCCTTAGCCCCAGGCTAAGTGCAGTGTGAAAAGCCCAGTCATCATGACAAATAATCATGCTTGCATAAGCACTATAAGCACTACAGCGTTGAAAACACTGATCAAAACCACACCACAACTAGATATTATATTGTTAAAACAATCACACCTTAGTTTTAGAGCTAGACTGTAGAGATCTACAATAAAGTCATAATAACTAGGTATACATGTATTTTTGTATCATGCCCTCATCCAGAAACCTATCAAGGTTTTTCTCTGTCCGTTAGCTCCATCTAGCTGCCCTCTGTACTATTAGCTGCCTAAGGCAAAGACTGTTTGGTCTGAAGCGGGAACACTTAAGTACATAATTAGCACCTTGGGGAAATAGATTTTGCTTTACTGAGTCATCAAAAAGAAAAGAGCACAGTGAAAAGAGCGCTGTGCTGTATTAGTCCCAAGATCCTCTTTCCCTGCAGCTATTAACACCTAAGTCAGGATGAGTTTCTGATCTGATCTAAATAAAACTTTAGTTAGATTTGATCTGGTTATGTCCATCTTTAATTGCTTTCCAATTAAAACAATGACTATAATTGGTCTCTTAAAGAAACCCCCCAACATATTGGGAAATGTGCTTATTTTTCCTGTAGTCAGATGAAAAGATCAATATCAGTTTAATCCCTGTGTGTCCAGTACAGATGTTGGTCAGGCACACAAAACTTTTTTTTTCTAGAATGGGACTAGTAGCCATCCATGGATATATAAATGGCAAAGGTGACCTTGTTTCTCACAAGGAAGTGGAGTATTATGATCCCAGAGCCACGTAAGCCCAACCTAAGAGTGTTCAGACTGAACTCAAACCTAAATTTAGAGGCTACGCTATAGTACAGTCAATGACATGAGCAAAGACATGAGTTGACTTGACCAACATCCCCCTTGGGCAACACAAATTGAGGTGCAGACATGTCTGGGCGAGTTTACTAACTCAATTGTGGGCTACAACTTGAGCCCTGGTATTTTTTAGCCTATATTTGTTTACAATTTGGCAATTTGGCACCATTAAAAGTATGCTGAATTACCTATTAGCAGTTCCTGTTTGCAATACCCAGGTTATACTGACAACAAGTTACGGAGGTGACTTGTTGTTGCTGCAAGCTGGTTTAGGTATTTATCCTATTTACCTTCTCCTCTGATTTGGGGTAAAAGAGCAGACAAAAAAAGTATTTCCTAAAATGTTGAAATGTTTCGCTAATCTATAATGAAAAACCTTTTGTGATGAAAATCATTTTGTTGGTTTAAAACCTTGATGATTAAAACAGTACAACACAATGAAAATATGAAACATGTCAGTAAATCAGTCATCGAACAAATATCTGTTAGGCCCTAATAACATTAATCACGTCACAACCGAGTGGTCCTTTGAAAACATGTTAAGAAAGTGTTAAGATGATAAATATCCACACGTTACATTTGTCATTATTAACACACTCAAGATTCAGAAACATTTTCATTACCTGATAATGAAAAAAAAGGATGAAAAATATGTGATGATAATGATGAGAGTGTTGTACCTTTCTCATGTTTGTGAAGATGTTCTTCTTTGTGAGCCGCTCTGGATCCGACTCTTCTGAGCCTCTGAAAGGGAAAATGAACCTTCCTCCTTCGTTTGAGTCCAGTTTTCCTACTTTCACTGTTGTTGTTGTTTTCATCAAGTTCCTCGATGATGTCGGAGTATTCGTCTTGGTCATCGTGAACAGTTGTTTCTTCTTCGTCCTCATTATCCGATTCAGGCACTACACTGGCATTATCGAGCTTTTCAGCTGCCAGAATTTTAATATCAAGTTGTTGGACATTTTTTTCATCCTCATCCTCCACTTCTCCTTCGTCCTCCTTTAAATCCTCATCATCGTCCAGATCTAAAGCTTGATCGTCCTGGTCAGTTTTTACAAACTGATCTTTGACATCAGTGTCGGTTATTTCAATGTTTTTTTCGTCTCTTTCTTCATCAACATGAAGATCTTCATCTTCAATCTCCTCCTCATCAGCATCTCCTTCTGTTTTTGTCAGTTCCTCATCTTTTACCAGAAAGTCAGTTTTCGTCTCCTCCTCATCTTCAACTGCATCTTCTTCAATTTTTGTCTCCTTCTCCTTTTCATCTTCTACAAAATCTTCTGTTTTGGTCTCCTCTTCCTCCTCTTCATCTTCGACTGCATCTTCTTCAGTTTTGGTCTCCTCCATCTCATCTTCTAATGCATCCTCAGTTTTGGTCTCCTCTTCCTCCTCCTCATCTTCGACTGCATCTTCTTCAATTTTTGTCTCCTTCTCCTTTTCATCTTCTACAAAATCTTCTGTTTTGGTCTCCTCCTCCTCCGCCTCCTCTTCCTCCTCCATCTCATCTTCTAATGCATCCTTAGTTTTTGTCTCCTCCTCCTCTTCCTCCCCATCTTCTACCAAAATTTCTTCAGTTTTTGTTTCCTCCTCCTCGTCCTCGTCCTCATCCTCGTCCTCCTCCTCCTCCTCCTCTCCTTCTATCAAAACTTCTTCAGCTTTGGTCTCCTCCTCCTCCTCTACCAAATCTTCCATTTTGGTCTCCTCCTCCTCCTCCTCCTCCTCCTCTACCAAATCTTCCATTTTGGTCTCCTCTTCCTCCTTCTCTTCTTTTACTGCATCTTCTGTTTTTGTTTCCTCCTCTTTCTCCCTCTCTACCAAAACTTCTTCAACTTTGATCTCCTCTTCCTCAGCTTCTATCACCTCTGCTTCAGTGTTTGGTTCCTCTTCTTGTTCTTCTTCATCATCCTCTGTTTTCAATTCCTCCTCCTCTTCTGTACCAACATCTTCCTCATCTTCTTTTTCCTCCTCCTCGTGTGCTGCCTCCTCCTCCGTTTTAATCTCCTCTTCCTCAGTATCAACCTCTTCTCCCTCTTCTTCCCGTGATGGTTCATGTTCAGTCTCTTCAAGGTCGACATGTTTCACTAGTGATGTGATAGCAACAAATTTAGTGCCTGTTATTGATCTTGTATTTGACTAATGAATGTGACTATTTGAGAAAAAACGTATGAATACCATCCTCCTCCTCATCTGCTTCACTGGTGGCTTCAGTGGAAGCTTCAACCTCCTCCTCCTCCTCTTCCTCCTCCTCCTCAATCTTTGAGGCTTCACTTAACTCTGCAGCAGCGGCTTCATCTTTGGCAGCTTGCATGATCTCTGTAACTGTATCATTAACCCACGTGACCTGTCTTATCTGACCTTCACATCTTTAAACGAAAACGCAGCTCCAAACTTATTTCCAGGTACAGAAGAATTTGATGGGGTGAAATGGGAACAATGACCATTTATAACGTTATATAGTACACACCACATGCTGCAATTAATGACTTTCTCCATTTGTTCCTATAATTAAAATTAGCTTGCTGCCAACAAATCTTAGGAAATGACCAAAACCAAAAATGCAGTAGTTCATCTTTTAATATTTTCTGACATTTGGACTGAAGAATCTTTATAAAATGTTAATTTTTTTTAAAATATGGGCAGGTGAAAAAATCACAGCTGAGCACTGTACCTTTTAGCAAACTTTACTCAAACAACAGTAAATAGTGCATTTGTCGGGGACTATTTTCAGCGACGTATTAATGCACATTTCTTGCTCTAGTGAGTAGCAGAAGTGTGTACTTGAGATTGATTCAAAATAAACTAGTGTTACAATGTTCATCATAGTGAAGTTCAATGTAACCCAGTGAAATAATGTGGCTCACTGATGGAGTTTTTAATTTTTTTTGGACAAAAGTAGAGGTCTACCGAAGGAATGGGTACGAATAATAGATTAATCTAATCGCACACTAAACTTTTCTAACAAATACTGTAAATACTATATACTGAACATCAGATATTATTTTTGGATGGAAAGAGTGTCTCTTACTTAGATGGGTTGTTTGTAGCCTTAATGTTACTAGGCTAGCAAGTTTATCTAAGTCTCAAACTAAAACGTGAGAATCAACATCCCTATGGCACAGAGAAATGAGATATATCAGGACACAGACATGACTTGTTAGTTTGATGGATTCATTGTTGGTTTTAATTTTTTTCATGGGATTTGTTGGCAAAAAGAAAAATATAGAGATATTACCAGACTTATTCTTTTTCCTCCTGTCACCACCCCCAAATATTACCGCCCAAAATGACTGTAGTTAATGATATTCTGAAGGCTCACTTTTGAAACATGTGGTGTAGACTTGTGTGATTCCATGCAAAGATAAAATCAAATATTCCACACGAAAATCATCCAGTACGAACAATCCAGATAAATACACACATAAAGTATATCACAAATGTTTTAAGTCAGTCAGAGGAATGCAACTCCAAAAGACACATATTAAAGACAAATTTTCATGCTCATTATAACAAAGAAATATTTTTTTTTGATGACTGTAACAAAAACAACTTAATGGTAAAACACATGACTGCAGTTCCATGAAATGTTATAACCCACAAACGGTCAGGGAGAGATGCAGTCACCAAATCGTTATATAGACATTTAATACAATGAAAGTATACAGTGATTATGATGAATATTTGTTAAAGTAAACAATGGAGTTTATTCAAACAACAATGACATACAATTTCATCGTACTTCAGGCTTGCTGTATTATACTGAACATGACATGAGGCAGACTTGAGACCAGTTGATACATAGTGGTAAGAAAAACAAAAATCAATGCGAACATGCATGAAAGGCAACTACTTGCTGGCAACACACATTGCTCATATCCAAAATAAACATTCGTACGTATATGGTGGTGTTTTCTTACCTTTTTCAAAAGGTGGCAGAAATTCACCTACATTTCAAAGGAAATATGGTAATGAAAGACAATTAGCTTCATTTTTAATAAATTATTTTAGTTTTACAGCAAAGAAAATGGAGAAAAGTCATAACTTACCTTTCCTGTGCAGCAGATTTATATCAGCTGAGGAAGCTACAATTTCATCTAAACAAAGAGAAAAAACAGACATGTGCAAATGGGGTGTAATTTCTAGTCATACTGTAAGATACTTTTAGGTGTATTAAAACTTTAATAAAAAGTGAAACCTTTTTCAGTTACAATATTTACAACCGGTGTGGCGACAGGTTCACCTAAAACAAGAGAAGAAAATATGACACAGGTGTCAGTATAGTTTTAATAGTATTTTTATCTTTAGTTAAGTTATTATATAACTAATGCAAACAAGCATACCTTGATCACCAACCAGCATGCTCGACATGTAAGCCACGAACACATCTTTCTTGTCTGAGAACTCCAACAAGGCATCTTCAACAACTTTCATGGGGTCAATGGACACTTCGGGCACGATCCCTGAAATATCAGCACAGCACAGAGTCAGTTAAAGCTGCTGTTCATAAATAAATACAACTTCCGATTGTTTACTATTTCTTCCATACTCATTCACATCTTAGTATGAGTATATACATTAAAATGCAAACACATTGATATACCAACAAGTTCTCATCCCAACTTGTCACATACTGCCGCTTTGTCACACTCCTTGCCGTCACTTTCAGTTTAGGCAACAAAACCACTTAGGTTTAGGAAAAAACTACATGGGAAAGTAAAACTTCACACACAAACAGCGGTCTCCTGGATGAAAGCCTTGTGTTTGTTGGACCTATCCACCTTAAATCCACTTTAAACTACGTCACCACACTCCCGGCGCACCATCTCAGAGTGTTTAATGTTACCGCGGATGGGTATACCTTGTAGTTAATCGAACGCCCAGTGCGTCTTATACCAGCGCTACGTGCTGGTATAAGACGCACTGGGCACCGCCGCACTGGCACCGGGTGCCTTGTGCAGCGGTATCGAATGGCGATGGCCTTGACAAAGCCTCAGTATTTGACGCCCTGCAAAAGACAGCAGGCTGGATATACCAGCAATAGTATTGTAATGCGGCTGATTTGTAAATATGTCGTCATGTGTTAAAACAGACCTTGTTCACCAGACAGCGATGTGGAGACGTAGCTCACGAGCATGTTCATCTGTTCGGTGGTGATTTCTGCTGTTCTCTTCAGAGCTGACATGGGGCTGAATTCCAGAGCATCCTGGATATCTGATCAACAGAAAAGTCAAAGTGAAAACTGCAGTTTGCAGGCGACAGCAGAGTATACATCGCAGTGGTACACATACTAGTAGATTAGGTTAATGCTTAAATACTGTACCTTTTAATGTGTCCAGTATCACATCAAAGATGGCACAGAGCACATCCTGGATGTATCCTGATATTCCACTCACAAAGTCGTTAGCAACACTGAAGGCATTTCTGCCAACAGCCACAGGATCAATGAAGCTAATGTCAGTGATTCCTGAGTCAAACAAACACACATTCAGTCCAAAGCTCCAGTGAGTTACTTCATTCAGCAAATTCAATCGTTTTTTATTAACAGACATTTGAAAAAACAGTTAAACCCCAATGGGAAAAGATATTGGCCAATAATCAATCATTTTACACCCACGACAAACACAAGCTAACAGTTATAATCTTGATTTAGTAATTAATTTGGGCAACAAATAAGGATTCAACAATGCAGACATAGTAATGTTTTGTGTCAATATTGCACCACAATCAATACAAAGGTTAAAATATGATGCAGGTACCTTTTGTAATATCCAGTATGCTGTCTATGATGACAGAGAGCACCCCCTGGATGTAGTCCACGATTTCATTCGCGGTGTCATTAGCAAAACTAAAGACATTTCTGCCAACTACCACAGGGTCCATGAAGCTAATATCCATGGTTCCTGAGAAGAATAAATAGAAAAAAAATATGTAAAATCAATACTGTATGCTGTGTTAAATTGTCATTTTAATATCTGAAGAGGTTACAGATTAGAGAGATGTTAAATGTGGAGCGTAAATACCTTTCACTACACCCAGAATTGTGTCCAAAATGCCACAGAGCACATCCCGGATGTAGCCCCCCACTCCGCACACAAAGTCATTAATAACACTGAAGGCACCTCTGCCTGTGACCACCGGGTCAATGTAGCTAATGTCAACTTTTCCTGAGGAATAAAAAAAGTATTAATAATATAGGCAAACATAAACGGCAAGAATTATTGAATTACTTGAATTAGTCTTTTTTACTCAGGTTATTAGGGTAATTATCATGTTATTTGCATGTGAATAAAAAAAGGAAGGCAGATAAATTCCTTAGTCACAAATATAGAATACTTACCTTTATTTATATCCAATATAGTATCCAATACAGTGTCTACAATGGCACACATTGTGTCCCTGAAGGTGCCTGCAACTCCGTGCATGAAATCATTAGTTGAATGGAAAGCTCGTCTACCGACAACCACAGGGTCAACATAGCTGAGGTAGAAGTTCCCTGTGGGTTTGGGAGTAGATTGTTTGAGTCATTGTTACATCACATGTGTGTTAAAATGTTCACAACTTCATTTTGTTCTGGTTGAGTGTGCTTTCATATACCTTCCTCATCTGAAAAATGGCGAACAAATCCATCTTTTGCTTCCGATATTTCCTCAGCTGCGTAAGTGGCAACGGACCTGGGGTCACTTAAATCAGGTGCACATTCTAGGGGCCCAGAAATAAGAGTCATGTATTATACAATACTTGCTTCAGCACTACTAAAAAGGTGTGTTATGCATGCTGTCTCTCTTATGTACCTTGAAACTTATTGAGCAGACTGGATACTTCATCAACAGCGTCGTTTACAGCTTTCACAGGGTCCGAAACGATTTGCTGAATGTCTGAGAATAATAACAGATGATGTGATAATATGCATGACTGATGATTGAAATTCTAAAAAGATTTTTTTTCCATTTTGAGGTGACTAACCAGGGACTGCCTTGTACTCCACAAAGTCAAACATCACCACTCCCACCACCACCCAGGACAGGAGAGCAGCCAGGGCAATCAGCAACTCTGCAGACATTTTCAGCTTCCCGAGGATACCCAGACCTTTGGACTTGAGAGAGCTCGTCTGTGGTGCAGCTGCTCCATTGGACCCACCGGCTGCGGATGGGGCTCCTTTACGTGAAAAAAAACAACAACAATAACTCTCAACATTATCAAGACGGTCCTGTTGGGGTCAACTTTTGCTGCTTGGTTTCCTATTATACTGGAACAAGTAGGAATAAGTGCTATTTTTTACTTTGCGATGTATTCTTACATATTTGGTTTGTCCTTTTACAGTCAGACCCAATTCTCACTGTATATAACAAACATACAGTGGCATACAGCTGGTTAACTATGATTGGGAAAGTGTTGTACGCATGTATGTATAGTGTTCTTTTCTAACCTACACCGTCATAAGCATGTATGGATGTGTAGCCTACCTTTTTGAAAATACTGGAGCCATGCAGACCAATAAGTCAACAGGGCCGGTATATCGGCCAAATTGCAAATATATCAGCATCTGCTTGTATGATGGCACTGAGATAACAAAAATATGTGTCAAAATTACATAGTTTTTCTGCCAGAGGGCGCTGAGATGTTTATTTTTTTACTGTAAAATGTGCCACTCAGGACATATCTACTAATAATCATATTTATGAAACAATGGCAAATATATTGTTAAGAGATTATCTAAAAACTCTTAAATATCGATATCAGAATATAAAAAATCTGATGTAGTCTAGTCTAATTATTGGTCAGGCTCCTGAAAATCTGCTCTGTCAAAAACTTCACTTCACTTTTATGTAGGTTTTTTTTTCTAACATTAAATATTTATGACGGAATAAGCAAATATCATAGTTAAAGTTCTGAAAAACATCCTTAGTTATTATTTATTAGAAGTTTAACACTCAAATCTCATCTAAACTGCTTCATCAGGATTGTGTGGGTGTGGTTTGATCACATTTAATTGACAATGCTGGCAACATCAGTAAACTAGCCACACAAGTGTCATTAGGTTATTATTCAAATGTTTTTGAACTCTGATTGGTGCACAGAAATAAATGACATCACCATTTTCAGTCCAACCCACTTCAGGCAAGTGAGAAAAGCAAGAACAAAAATACAAAAACAAAACACAAATACAGAATTTTTTTTCGTGTGAAAAAATAAAAAAACAAAACTGTTCCAACAACTTTAACAGAAAATTGCATGTCCATGTATAGAACCACATTGCTCATAGTAAAAAGTTGATTGAGAAAATAGTTTTTTTTAAGGCCTTTAATTGAGGATGTGGTTCAGTAATTGATAAACAATAATAAAAAACATATTAGTGGAAGTTCCTGATATATTTTTACCTTGAATATTACTTACTTAATATTACTTACTACTGCTATTAATATATTACATCAAACTAAGAATATCCACTAGCTTTAAAAATCAGTTCTCCCATTAATTTAATACTAGTAACAACTTTTAACTTGAACACAGTAGCATGGTTTAGTCAAATCTCTGACTCTGACGTTCTTCTGGCATGTTTTGGGATAATAATGTCCATCCATAGCCACCTTTCCAGTCTCATCATCAACACACTACAGCTAAACCATGACAGGTGAAGGATATATCCCTTGTGAAAGGATTAAAACTTTACACGATGGAGACAGTGTGTTGCATCAAAACAAGTAAACTCATTTCCGGATGCTGAGGGATTATGTGAATTAAATGAAACTGTTTGGCAACATCTTGTCAGATTAAAGATCAGAAAAGATTGAAATCATCTGTTATTGGCGTTTCATCAGGTTATCCAGACACATATGCACATGAGTCCGCAAAATGGAAAATTCTTGTGATGGCATTTATTGACACCGTCACCCTCGCCATCATCAACACTGCTGTACTTTCCAACTTGGACCATGGTGCCAAGGTGTTAGAGACACCTTCTAACTGTGAATGAACTCTAAGCATGCCTGACGAATGATTCACTTCCTCAAATACAAATGCTGAGTTATGAAAAAAAACTCTTAACAGTCCCTTCAGAGTTATTCAGGATGGACAGTTGGTGTCAGTATTTCATCACAAATGTATTCTGAAGGAAAAACTGCCTGTTATTGCTCAATTCATTCAAGCCCTGAAGCTTCATCAAACAAAAGTTTTGGTTGGAAAATACCAATTGTTTGAGCAGATTACATAAGAAATATAAGCTTATTTTTTAAATGTCACAAAGAGAGTTGAAAACCAGAGGTCAGCCCCAGCAGCAGTCATGTCTGTCACAGGAGAGCAACACTAATACTCCGGCTACATGATATCCTGTATTTATAGCAACTGACTTTCAACACATTTTCCTAAGAGGACGTACCCTATCAAAACACTGCCATTTATTTATTACATAGCATATATCACTTTGGCTTTCTGTGCTGTAGCAAACAGTAAATGTTGTTTATTTCAGTGCTGATGCAGGTGTAACAGTCCTACCTTCAGCCATGGTGATATGGAGACAATTTCAGCTATAATCCTTTGAGTTAGGGGCAAAGCCTCCTCATGCAGAAGTGAATGGAAAATCACAGCTTCAGTACGAATCCAATCAGCATCCACTAATCTGTAAAAAGTGTCCAAGTTAGTAAATTATTCCATTTCCACTTGGCGATCACAGTCTTGTCTCCTGACTTGCGTAATCCACAGGCTGAATTTCTCCAAGATTTAAAAAGAAATGAAGAAAATGGAAAAATCAAGCATAAATTTTACGATTTTCAGGTGTTTGGAGAATTTGGAGCTGCCAGTGCGGCAGCATTGCAGAGGAGGATCTCTGGGGATGGTGGGGCAAAGGAAAGCAAAGCAGGGGAAGGAAAGAGCCAAGCTAAGCAAAGGGCTGGGTAGGCTGAGGTGGAACAGACAGAATATCCCACCCAGTGTTATTGGTGCCTCACATGGGTATAGGTCAGAGCACAGCACAGGGGGGCTTCAAGGTAACTTTATCCCCCAGAAGGTCCGGGTTATTCTTAGCTGGAGCTCTGTACACCAGCTGCTCTGGCAGGCCTTTTTTGGCGGTTGAAGGGGTGTGTGTTTGTGTGAGATCAGTTAGCTGAATTGGGCACCCCTACTGGCGGAGAACTTTAATCTACCCACTAAACTGGACCAAAACCAGGTGCACAAGATCAAGAACAACACTGGTGAAAACTGTGCTTAAAAAGTTTCACTGTCCAGGAACAGCAAACATTATGCTCAAACATTTGTGATCTCTTCCTCCTACTGCCATTAATGTGGGTGACTTTGGTTATACAGAATGTGGCAGCTTCAAAATAAACATATTTCTAAAATTATAAACTACATCACTAATGAACTAAAAAGAAAGGTCTAGCTTGTGCATTTATATTGGGATCCTTTTAACAAACTGCATGAGCTGACACATTTATTAGTGATTTGTTAACTATATGTACAATATAGAAACTATTTACAAGGTAAATAAGTAAAAAGTAAACAAAAGGAAAGAAATAATTTTCCCTTGAAAACATTAAAAAACAAACAACTACAGACGAGCTGGCTTCTCTGTGAAGTTGTCACAGTGGTGCTAAATGGAAAGTTAAAGGACAACTAAAGTTATTACAATTCATCCTGAAGGGGACATATAGTAAATGTCTCAGTGTCAGTTGGTTAAAACCACAAATGTCAACCTCCTGGTGGCGCTAGAGGAAAAGTCAGAGGATCCTCAAAGTCATTAGGATTCATTATACTGACTATTCACTATTCATTATACTGACTATTCACTATTGACAATACTGCCTGCAAAAACCTTGATACAATTATTTCTTCACACTCCTTAAAACATGAGCACCTTCCTTTTTATGACATACTATACTATGAATTTTGTATGACATTTT
Source organism: Sebastes umbrosus (assembly GCF_015220745.1). Lineage (NCBI taxonomy): Eukaryota > Metazoa > Chordata > Actinopteri > Perciformes > Sebastidae > Sebastes > Sebastes umbrosus. The sequence goes on from NC_051284.1 coordinate 16,776,840, forward strand.
GTATGGCATACTATACTATGATTTCTTTATGACATACTATAATTGTTTTCGACATACTATTCTATGACTTTTTCTCATGAAATATTTTGACATGGTATACTATGACTTTTTTTCATGAAATTTTTTGACATACTATACTATGACTTTTTTAATGAAATTTTCCATCATACTATAATATGACTTTTTTTTCATGAAATCTTTCGACATGTTATAGTATAACTTTCCTTAATGACATTTTTTCGACATACTATACTATGACTTTTTTTCATGAAATTGTACGACATACTATACTATGACTTTTTCTCATGAAAGTGTTCGACATATTATACTATGACTTTTTTCATGAAATTTTTCGACATACTACACTATAACTTTTTCTCATGAAATATTTTGACATACTATACTATGACTTTTTTTCATTAAATTGTTCGACATACTATACTGTGACTTTTTTTCATGAAATTTTTTGACATACAATACTATGACTTTTTCTCATGAAAGTGTTCGAAATATTATAATATGAATTTTTTCATGAAATTTTTCGACATACTATACTATGACTTTTTTCATAAAAAAATGTCGACATACTATATATACTATGACTTTTTTTCATCAACATTTGTAACATGCTATACATGGCTTCTTTAATGAAATCATTCGACATGCTATGATAGGATTTTTTTCATGACATTTGTAAACTTGCTATGATATGAAACTATGAAATTAAATTTCTCATGAACTTTTTCGACGTAATATACGATGACTTGTGATGAAAAAAGGCATAGTATAGCATGTAAAAAAATTCATTAAAAAAGTCATAGTATAGCATGTCAAAAGATTTCATGAAAAAAGTCATAGTATAGCATTTCGAAAAATTTCATGAAAAAAGTCATAGAATAGTACGTTGAAAATTTCATGAAAACAAAATCATAGTAAAGCATGTTGAAAATTTTGATGAAAAAAGTCATAGTATAGCAGGTCAAAAATGTAATGAAAAAAGGCAAAATACAGTATGTCAAAAAATTTCATGAAAAACATCAGCGTATAGTATGTCGAAACAGTTTATGAAAAAAATCTTTTCATAGTTTCATAGCATAGCAACTTTAGAAATGTCATAAAAAAAGTCAAGCATAGCATGTCGAAAAATGTTGATGAAACAAAGTCACAGTATAGAATACTGCCAATTTTGATGAAAAAAATCATAGTATAGCATGTCTAAAAATTTCATGAAAAAAGTCAAAGTATAGTATGTTGAAAAATTTCATGAAAAACCTCGTATAGTATGTCAAAAAGTTTAAAACAAAAAATTTAAATTCATAGTTTCTTAATATAGCAAGTTTACAAATGTCATGAAAAAAGTCATAATATAGTATGTTGAACATTTTTAATGAAAAAAAGTCATAGTATAGCAGGTCAAAAATGTTGATGAAAAAAAGTCAGAACATGTCAAAAAATTTCATGAAAGAAGTCATAGTAAAGCATGTTGAAAAAGTTCATGAAAAATTTAATTTCATAGGTTCATAGCATAGCAGGTTTACAAATTTTTTGAAAAATAATCATGGTATAGCATGTTGAAAAATGTCATGAAAAAAATCATAGAATAGCATGTCAAAAAATGTTATAGAATTAAGTCATAGTATAGTATGTTGAAAAATTTCATGAAAAAAGTCATAGTTTAGTGTGTCGGAAATTTTGATGAAAAAAAGTCATAGTATAGCATGTCGAAAAAGTTTAATTTCATAGTTTCATAGCATAGCAAGTTTACAAGTATCTTGAAATTCATTACATTTTTCAACAGGCTATACTATGACTTTTTTACATCAAAATTTTTCGACATGCTGTACTATGAAAATTTCTTGAAATTTTTCGACAGGCTATAAATTATATGAATTTTTTCATGAAATGTTTTGCTATACTATACTATGAACTTTTTTAAGATATTTATATACACTATCACTTTTTTGGTGAAACCTTTGGACATTGAAAATGGATTTTAAATGGACTTACATTTATATAGGGCCTTTTCACTACATGTCAGAATTCACCCATACATTCATACACTGATGGTAGAGGCTGCCAAGCATGGTGCCAAGTTTGCCCATTAGGATCTAATCTGAATACTCATTTATACACCGATCGTTGTGCCTTCGGGAGCACTTTGGGGTTAAGTGTCTTGCTCAAGGACACATCGACATGTGACCGGAGCAGCCGGGGATCAAACCACCGACCTTCCGATTGGTGGATGACCTGCTCTACCCTCTGAGCCACAGCTGCTCTATGCAATACTATGACTTTTTTCATGACATTTTTCCACATACTACACAATACTATACAGACAAAAAACTTTATTGAAACATCTGGAAAACAACTGTACATTCGATACAACATAAACTGTTATTTACTTAGAGTGGATTCATTCTGAGATTGTAAAATACACAAGCTGCACAAACTCAAAATAAAATCAGCTAGAAACAAATTATTATACACACGCATGAACCAGGGTACAGGTGTGTCTTTACAGTGTAGCTGCAGCACTGAGGGTCACAGGCCTGATGATGAGGGTGAGCTCCAGAGGAACAGGAGGAGGAACGTATCTTTCCTCCCTGAACAGCCTCAGTAACAAATCCTCAGTGTCTCGTGGCCAGCGGTAAACATGAGTGTTCTGAAGCCAACATGGGATGTCCCTCTGCAAGGAGTGTGCATATACATGTTTTGTTGTGTAGTAGAGAAGGGTTTATGGGTGAGTAACAGCTATTTATTATTAAACAAAAATCCTTTCTGACCTGGGACGCATTGAGGAAGAGAAGCGGTATGAATCTGAAATTCAAGCTGCCTTGCTGGATGAATTCATTCTGCATCTGGCAAAATTAGAATCATTATTATTATTATTATTATTATTTACTTATTTATTATAAATTCTTCTCAGAATTATGTCTCATTCTAAAAAATACATTCTCACCATGGCGTGAATATATTTCGTGTGTAGACCATGGCTATCCACTACAGATCCTTCAATGTCTGCCTTATACTTTGGACTGATGGCGATGATAATCAGGGTCGATGGCTGTTTCGAAAAACAAACCTTTTAGACACGTTCACTGCCTGAAAACACAACTTTAACACAAAAGTTTCAAAGACACAAAACATGGAATATTCAAGTACAAAGTCACATTTAGTGAGATTTTGTCTTCTAAGTCATTTTTGATTATCTGGTAATACTACTTACAAAGAGTTTATGTGACAATATAACAAGAGCGATACAAAAATGTACATAAATTCTGATAAAATCAAGTTTTAAATATGGTTAAAACTTACATCTTTCAAGTAACTGTCCTTCCACTTGTTAATATCCATGCGTCTGATGGGGTTGTCAAATATGTCAATCTGTGAATTTAAATCCAGGACTGTAAGTGAACTGTTGAACTGTTGTGTTGTTGTTTTCGTTTTTAATCTGACTTTTAAATTAAGAAATAGTTGCTTACTGCTGGTCGAAAACCTTTCTTTGCGAGGAAGTCTACAAAGGGGACTATCTCTGAAGAAAGGTCCGAAGAATAAGTTATGAAAACGTTTCCTGAGAAGAGAAGAGATCATAAAACCCAAATTAATCACAGAATTAATCCTTATAGGTTAAATAGAAACACCTGAAAAATACAAAACACCTGTATGCTGTAATGCCATGCAATAGAAGAGCCCTGCATACATACTATCTTAGCTAAACTGAATATGAATTTTTCCATATAGCTACTGATACTGATACTGATTTACTGTACAAGAAACACCTTACAATTTATGCAATCCAATATAACACAGCAAACTACCGCCACACAAACAACCATAACATTGAATCAATACCTCTGAAACTGTCAACAACAATTCCAAATTCTAAAATTTCTTTCTTCATGACGAGTGAAGAATCAGAATCAGAATCAGCTTTAATTGCCAAGTTAAGTGTGTATATATACAAGGAATCTGACTCTGGTATTTTGTTGCTCTAAGTGTACATACACAGAAATAAACATACGGCTAAAACAAGGACAACAAAAATGAACAAAGGTAAACATAAACATCTGAATACTATAAACATTTGACTGCTATGTAAAGCACATTATAAATCAAATTTGAGAAAAAAAACCTAAACCTAAACCCACTATACTATGACTTTTTTATGGCATACTATACTATGATTTTTTGATTGCATACTATACTATGACTTTCTAATAAAAACTTTTATGACGCACTATATTATGACTTTTTTATGGCATACTATACTGTGATGTTTTTATGTTTTTTTTAAATTGCATACCATATTATGACTTTTTAATAAAAAGTTTTATGATGCACTATACTATGACTTTTTATTACAGTTTTATGACATACTATACTGTGACTTTTTTATGACATACTATACTATGACTTTTTAATTACATTTTTTATGACGCACTATATTATGACTTTTTTATGGCATACTAGACTATGACTTATTTTTGGCATACTATATTATGACTTTTTTTACGGCATACTATACTATGACTTTTTTATGGCCTACTATACTGACTTTTTAATGACATTTTTTATGACGCACTATATTATGACTTTTTTATGGCATACTATATTATGACTTTTTTATACTATACTATGACTTTTTTATAGCATACTATATTATGATTTTTTTATGACATACTATACTATGACCTTTTTTTCGACATGCTGTACTATGACTTTTTTAATGACACACACTATGATTTTATTGACATAAATAAAAGTGACTCACTGCACTCATCAGGCAGACTGATGGTTCTTCTTTTCTCCTGTGGGTGTGAGACAGACGCCTCTGCTCCTGCTGAGCTCAGGTTCATCACGCTGACCTGTGACACACCCTCCAGGGGAGGGACGGAGAAGTGAGGCACGTTAACCGAGACACTTCCCTGAGCCACGCTGTCATTCATGAAGTTACCATTACGTCGTTGCCTGAAGCAGTGAGAAAGAAAAATAAACAAAAGACTCATCAGTTGAATCGTCCTGACATGTGATGGGCTTGGGTAATATGCAAAGTAGTTGCAACACCTGGTTTACCGCATTTTTCACAAACATAAACAGTGTGCTTGGAGGAACTTTGTGCACTACTGGGTAAGGTTACAAAAGGAGTGCACCTAGTTGCTCAAACATCTTTATGTTTGTACCAGTTTTGGGAGTCATCGCAGGGTCTTCTGTGGTGGCAGGGAGCAGAGTGGTGACGTGGCTGAGGAGGGTATCTGTTGACTGGACTGAGGTTGTACTGGGCTTCCCCTGCAGAGTGATAATACCTGACATCCATAGTATGATGAAGATCTGTGGATATAGATTAAGCACATGATGAAGGCAGAAAATGCCTAAATAATTCGGGCTAGAAAGAAGGAGGTTGCCAGCTCAAATACATATAGACTTAAAATTAAAATTATGTTTTTATTTAGATAATAATAACAATACAACTGCTGCTAATGACAGTGATGGAAAGTAACTTTTACTTTTAATACTGTAAGAACATTTCGCAGACAATCTCTACTTATGTAGGATTTTCAATTCTGGACTTTTACTTGTAATGGAATATTTGTACACTGTTGTATATTGCTACTTTTACTTAAGTAAAAGAATAAAATACTTGCTAATGACATCATCTTCTTTTTGTCTTCTTCTTCAAGTGGACTGCATATTTACCATTTTTGCCCCTTTCAGTGAAAAATGAATGAAATATACTTAAATAGAATTTTTCTTACCATAGTTGTCCATGTAGTGGTGAGGAGGTAGAAGGGGTCTGTAGTGTTGCCACTCATCATCAGATCTTAGCGGTAAGGGAGGCTCAAGATCCTCTTCATCACTCTGAGTCTGAGAATTGTATTCATCCTCACCCCTTAAAAATAAAAAATAGATAGAATTATATCATCCCAAATATACCTTGAGACGACTACAAATTATCCCCTCCTTTTTTTTGGTATTCTGTACAAAATCTAATAATTAATTGTATAAACAAATTATACCCCCCCATCCCTATAACAATATTACTGCACCATTAAATAAGCAGAGTTAATTTCATAAACAATTACATTTATAGATATAAATAAATCCGATAGCAACATAAATGAAACATATACCAAACAAAGACAAAAAAAAAAAAAAAAACGAAAAAGAATAAAAAAAAAAGGAAAGGACCAAAAAAAAAAAACAGAAGAATAAGTAACTTAAAAATAATAATAATAAATAAATAAATAAAAAAATATTAAAATTATCCCCTTTCTTTGACTGATTTCTTAACCGTCACCTAGTTGTGTCTCTGTTTGCATGATCTGTAGTTCCACACCGGTTAGGTCCAAAGTCCTTACAGCAGCACTCTGCTCTAGTATCACCCTCCCTGGTTTCTGCAGGACGAGGGCGATGATGGAGATTCATCCTGGCAGGAGTTGCTCCTCTGTCTCCTTGCTGCATCAGCTCTACATGCTGTGCATCACGAGCTGGCTGACTCCTAAACTCTTTGCTCACATCTCCAACTCTACATGATCTATTTTGGCAGAAATAATCTGCATCCATGCAACAGGTCGGTATGAATCTAGCATGATGTGGATCAGCATGAAAAATTTGGTTTACTGTGATACCAGGGTTTAAAAGTCTAGGGGTATTTTCAGTCTTATTTGTGTTGGAAAACACTTTTAGTTCTGGTACTTTTTCAGATTTCTCCATCTCATTACTTAAGAGCATAGCCTGTAGTCCTGCAAGTAACAGACAGAAGCAGAAGAAACAGTTAGTTATACTCAAAACTTTGAAGAGAAAACACAGAATTACAGGGAAGTTTGCAATACAATTAAAACATAGTTGAACTAAGACTTTGAAATTATTTCACATGCAGTTATTAACATATAGAGTACACTTTAAAACATGCATACAATGTCTTCTGTACGTACCAGGCCACAAGGACTCAGTCTGAAGGAAAGAGCAACAATGACATACCTGTTCTCTGCTGGATAATTTACACTCCTGTGGGTGCAGAGGCTTGTGTGTGCTCCAGTCTGCTATATGCAAATTCTTCATGCTTCAGTGGCGTCCAATCAGAGACGAGAATGCAGTGCTTGTGTTGCTCAACCAGATTGGCCAGGGTAGATTAGCTGAGGATCACATTCAAAAGTGAATTTACTGCTAAAAAAAAAGTTTTGTTAAAATTATTTACTGTGAAATATTGTTCAGTTATAGCAGTAACAATGAAACAGGAGCTATGATACATTAAAGCTATACTCTCAAATGACTAATGAGGCTATAATCAAACAAAATACCACAAAAACAGTCAGTTTTAGTCAGAACAGAAATTCCAAACAATTCAAAAGCTAAATCATGATGAGAACAATGTACAATGAACGCAAGTTAAACAGGTTTTACGTCAAAGATCGCCCCACTATCTTTTTGACTGCTCTGCAATTGCCAGGTAAAAGTGATTTGCATATACTGTGTTCAGTCATGTTGTCCTTGTGTCAAGTTCAGCCTGAGGGGAAAACCACAACGACTCAATCACTCTCACAAACTTAGGTCATTTCAGCTGCAAGTACATGTATACATATGTACAGATGCTGTCAGTTTTACCAAGTGCTGCATGGAGAAAGTTAAAACCAGTTGATGACGAAGTGCTCAATTGTTTCAAAGTGGTGAGTCCACAGTACGGTGGTGGCAAGATTTGTTTATTTCAAAACCAGATGTGTACAAGTAACAGACAGAGACAATAAATAATGCAGAGACCCAAAACATGTTCTGTATATCTACTGAATTAGGGCAAACTAAGTGATGCAAAAACGAGTATTTGCTCACTTTTCCACCCCGTGAAAAGCAACTTAAATACGCACAGAAATGGTGTTTTGTCCTGGAATGCACACAGAGAGAAAGGTGATAACATGTTATCCAGAGCTGCAGATTTCCCTGGGGAAAGAAAAATTAAAAAAAATCACAGAATTATGTAATCTTAACAACACGTAAGACTGTGGCTGAAATGCTTAGCAAAATAATACAGTGAAATAAACATGTTTGGTCTCGTAAACAACATGTTATTCCCAGATACACATTATGGAGGGACAAACACAGGTCACTTCCTTCATTCCCGTCGTGTAAGTGGCAGTTTGTTTGTTTGTTTGGCTGTTGAAGCGAAAAAGACAAGAGTTCTTACACAGCCTGCTGCCATACAATAATGCAACATACATTTTAAAATATTGCCAGTATAATAAGCAGTCAGCCGAACAATGGTTGCAGTTGGAGAGAACGTCAGCCTCCTTTTCAACTACAAGAAGCTGAACTAAAAGTCACTTTAAGCCGATCTAGAAATCATTGGCTGAAGCTGAAATGCGATGAATGCACTTAATATTAGTGCAGATGCCATACAAGTTTGAGTGGAAGAGTCCATGATGCACTAAGTTAGTGTGTAGAAAGCATGAAGGCATTCCCTTACATTATAAGAGTATTACTAAACATGAAAAGGCAAGAACAGGTGTTATAGTACATCTAAGTTCCTTGAGAAGAGGAGAGCAGTATCCTTATATTCACCTCGTAAAAAAGGTCAGTGGACTCCCAGAAAAATTTCTGAGATGCTTCGGTCCACGATATCTAACTATTACCATTCCTACAATTATTATGTCACGATTTGTTACCAACTGTGAGCCTCACACGGTTTTCTACGAGCCGTAAATCTGAAATAACTTTGACCTTGGGTTAAAAAGAAAAAATCCACACATTTCCAAAATATCAAAAGTAATATAAAATGAAACAAAAAAGAGATAAGTAAACAAGCAATTCATATTTACACTACATACAAGTTACACAACACAACTCATCTCGTTCATCCATGGCAGTCATTTTTAACTCCTCAAATCCTCATCTCAGCGCCCGCCTCCGAAACATCCTTTGATTTGATAGTCAGTATGCTGTCAGAGCAGCAGCCGTCCCTGTTTTGTCTGAAGCTTGGAAGTCAAGAAGTCAGTCAATGAGCTTTGAATTGTTACGGCCACAGGATGAGAGAGAAGAGGTGAAGTCTGGCTCTCTCTGGTGGAGAGCCGGTGAAATGACATGAGATGAGGGGGCAGCGGCGCTCAGAGATTATCCCCTGGCTGGTACTGAGGCTCAGTGGCAGTGAAGTAGTCCTCCAAAAAGGCCTGCAGGTACTCGAAGGTGGGCCTCTCCTCTGGGTCTTTCTTCCAGCACTGCACCATGAGCTCGTGCAGGGACGAGGGGCAGTCCTGCGGGCACGGCATCCGGTAGCCTCGCTCCACCTGCTCCAGCACCTCGCGGTTGTTCATGCCTGGAGAGAGAAGAGAGGAGAAATGAAGACAAATGTGGCTGAAAGCTCAAATCCAATAACAACAAACCTCACATCACAGTCTCACTTTAACTGCCTCCTTCATGAACTCTTTAATTAAAAAAAAAGTGCATGAGGATTCTGCATACATTCAACAGCAGAAAGAATAACTGAATGCATGTAACCATTCAAGCTCAGAGTGAATGCAGAATAAAGACTAAAAGTGCTGTTAAAAGCTCTAAAAGCTAGTAAGTGGACCTTTGAGCTTAGATTATTTTGGGAACATACTGTTTTATTGTTTCTCTTGTAAAATATTTTATTCTATAGTACATTTCAGGACACGCTGTACTGTGTATTGGAGCTGCAACAATTAATCGTTTAGTTGTCAACTATTAAATTAATCGCCAAATATTTTGATAATCGGATAATCGGTTTGAGTCATTTTTAACAATAAAAAGTAAAAATTCTCTGATTCCAGTTTCTTTAATGTGAATATTTTCAGTTTCTTTTTTTACTCCTATATGACAGTAAACTGAATATGTTCGAGTTGTGGACAAAACAAGACATTTGAGGACGTCATCCTGGGCTTTTTTCACCATTTTATAGACCAAACAACTAATCGATTAATTGAGAAAATAATCGACAGATTAATCAATAATGAAAATAATCGTCAGTTGCAGCCCTACTGTGTATGATTGTGTATGTGACGAATAAACAGGATTTAATGCTGATTTAATTTTAGTTTTGTTTCATCTGTTAGGGCTCCTTTTAGTACATAGAGTTGACCCAACGTGTGGATGTGCAGGGCCAGATTTTTAAAAGGTGCTTAAAACAGTAGAAGTATAAGAAGAAAAAACTACTCATATACAGAAATAAGAGTATTAATAGTTATTTTCCATTCTATTAAGTTTATAATATTTTTTCTTCTTTTCTGTTATTCTTTAACTCATTTAAATGCTAAAGATATAATGTCAAAATGTGAATAGCAGATAATAACAAATAGATTTCACGTGTTCACACAGTCTTCTGGGAACATTGCTCTGCATAATGCACAATATAATGTACATTATGCAACATGCTGCTCTTTTTTTTTTTTTAGCATACAGAACCATGGCTAGTGTCTCAGCAGACTCAAACGCTCTCACGCACTCTGCATTAATCATTATAAGCAATCTCCTGGAGTTGAGAAGTGATTATATAATCCACGAAGCTGCACACTCTCACCTGGATAGGGCACTCTGCCCTTGGTCACCAGCTCCGTCAGCAGGATGCCAAACGACCACACGTCCGACTTGATGGTGAATTTCCCGTAGAGAGCCGCCTCAGGAGCAGTCCACTTTATCGGAAACTTTGCACCTAAAAGAAATATTGTGATTTTTAATTGTCAAACACGTAGAGAAATAAAGCAACAAACTTTACCGAAACCTAAGGAGAAAGTAGGTCAGTCTCCTCTCTGTGAATGTCTTCCTTCATCTGTGATTTCATTAGTGCAGAGACATGAGGACGTGATAACATCCCACCAGGGAAAAAACGGAACAATTCCATTATCTCGCTCCGTCTCGGTTTGCACTTGGCCCAAGTTGAACAAGTAAATATTTAAATCAGTAACAAATGAGTGACTGAACATGTTGACAGAGTGACTAACGGAGTCTGAGAGTCCTCCTGCTGCAGTTCACGTCTGCCAAAACAATCAGGGGGGAAAACAGCGTTTGAGTGTTTCAGGGTAGGGCCACTTATTCCTCGTCCTTCCAATGAGATACACAGTAACAGATGGATATGTGGGCATAACATGTGCTCTGTCCTAAATCCTGCACTGTGCCCTTGTACACAGTGTGATATTCTGTTGTCTTTGTGCCATGCTACAACCACATGTGCTTCTCTTTTCCACTGGTGTCACCGAGACGAATTCCTGCTCATTTACTGCACTTATTCTAAAATGTATCTTGGAATGAACTAAATGGAATAAGTCGCCTGCCAGCCCGCCAACTTTTTCCTCTGACGTTGAGGTTTTCAGAAGATGCTGTGGTTGGGGGACTAAGAGAATACTAAAGAACAGATACACAAGTCACAATTTAATCTCTATTCCAATAAAGTCCTGCAAAATAAATATGCATTTCCAGACTGCGACCAATAGATTAAACAAGTTCCCTTTTAAACGGTGGCTGCAGCTGTTTTTTTTTTAAATTAGCCTAGTTATAACATAAGTGCTTATTAAGTGGAAATGTACACATCACTAATTTAAAACAATGTTTTAAATGTAAATGTAATGTTTTATAATGTAAAAGGCTACACAAGTAGTTGTTAAGTATATATTAGCTGTGACTAAATATTTAATGTTGCACCATGTGCTGGCAACGTTAGCTGTCAGCTTGCTCATATAAAGTAAATATGATCACATTTGACTGGACACGTGATTAGAATGCTGTTTAACAGCATCAGACTAAATGTCCAAATAGTGTCAGTCATGTGCACTGGTATTAGCCTGCATTTATTTATATTTTTGCAAATTAAATGTATGCCGAATTAGCTATTAGCAGTTCTTGTTTGCAAAGTACGCATGGATGTACTTACAACTATCACTGGATTATTTTAATACTGAAGAAAACTTAAAAATGTGATGATTCTCAGGCAAGTTCTGGACTTATAAAGATAGAGAGTTAAACTGATTTATGGATGTTTACTCGCAATGGAGATAATGATATCCTCGGGAAGCGCAAGTCACACTGAATCTAAAAATATGTGTATTAGGTCTGTGTTTTCAGATTTGGTTATGAGTTATGACTCTGGATTTTGTTGCAAATTGCAGCAATCGGGTGCTATGGGTTAGTACCTTAATTGCCACCATGCTAGCTGCTAACCTCTTGATACGCACATTCCTCCATATATGCATATATAAATAAAACAAACTCATACTTATGTTTACTATTTTATTTACTATTTCTTCTGTAACTGGTATTTAAGAAGTTGTGTTACAGCTGGTGATGCTACAGTGACTTCCTGTTTACATAGTTGAATGCTTTTGATTGGACCGTCCTTAAGGTTTAATGGTGCAACCCCATTTAGCAAATCACTAGTTTGAAACTGGTCAGTGGTTGTTTAGGAAGAACTCTGGAAGGATTTTACACAAAAACTTAATGATGGATTTAGTAAAAGCTGGTGCAACCCGGTGGGAAACTCCGGGGTCTGAAAAGTGAAGCCAATGCAGATGTGCCTTAAACCTGCATTCTTTCTAATAGCCAGCAGGGGGCGACTCCTCTGGTTGCAAAAAGAAGTCTGATTGCATAGCAGTCTATGAGAAAATAAGCCTACTTCTCACTTGATTTATTACCTCAGTAAACATTGTAAACATGACTTTATGGTCTCAATCACTAGTTTCAAGTCTTCTTCAATACAGCATGATGTTCATTTAGTAAATTATGGTCCCATTCAGAGTCAAATAGACCATAAAGCAGGGTATGCTCTAGGGCGTTCACAGTGTGTTTTCAGTTCATGAAAGTTAATTATAAACCTTTTGGTCGCAGTATTATTATGCAGTGTTTGGTTGTACTTAGCTCCACCCTCTCGTGTCACCTCTGATTGCCAAATACAAAGATGGCGACGGCCAAAATGCCGAACTCGAGGCTTCAAAACAGCTGTCCACAAACCAATGGGTGACGTCACAGTGACTAAATCCACTTCTTATATACCACCTATGGTGCAACCCAACCCAGCCATCCTACCTTGTCTTGCTGTGTATTCATTGTCCTCGATGAGCCTGGCCAGACCAAAGTCAGCGATCTTACACACCAGACTTTCTCCGACTAGGATGTTGGCAGAGCGCAGGTCTCTGTGGATGTAGTTCATCCTCTCAATATATGCCATGCCTGCTGCCACCTGGGAAATGGAGTTATTTTTTTTCAGTGAACATCATATCACTGAAACAGTTTCAAGGCGATTAAATCTGTGCTGAACAAGATTTGTACATAGATTTACAGACATTATATGAGCTTTAAAAAAGGGGCTGCAATAGAGGGGATAATCTCTTAACTGAAAATTCATAGATTTGGAAAATAAACTCCAGTGTCGGGTATGATTACTTATCGACTCGCAGGAAGTGATGAATTACAGCTTCAGAATAGAATAACTGCGGTGTCCCACCAGCAGTAATGCTAAATCACTAACTAAAAATCACAAGTTCAATCTTTTGAAATACTGCCATCTTGGCCTGCTAAAATAACAGACTGCCTAATGAAACTGTAAACACTGGCTTAAGATCAAGATGGAAAAGGTTGTAACACTGAGCTCTAATAAATAAATTGGTAACAGCTGGAGATGATTAAAGTAAATAAAGCTCTTAGGAAAAAAACAATCTCTTTCAGAGTGCTCTGGTAAAGAGACCACAGTGTTCAGCATAGACATTTCAGACTATTCACAGCAGCGTACCTGAGCTGCCATGTCCACCAGATTTGGCAGTTTGAGGCTTCGCCCTTCTCCATCTTTAAGGAAGTCGAGCAAACTCCCTTAAAAAAACAAAAAAACAGAAGAAAAACGAGTTAGGATCTGTTGTCTCGTGTTGTCTTCAGCAAACAGATCTGAACTCAAAACTGAAGTAAAACATTGCAGCTAATGTGACATCAACTCTGGGATACCTGCCACGTGTTACACTTGGCTCACACTTTTATTTGTCAGATATTGCTGTGGTAACTGAGGATCTATTTGTTTTCTTTTTACAACCACAAGTTGTGTTTGTATCACTGATAATAAATTGTGTTTGATACAGTATAGTGACAAGGATATGCTATGAAGTAGGACACATACTGCACTGTCCATGCAGATACATAAATTATGTACATACTGTGTAGGTGTATGCACGAATGCATGCATGTAATATTCATAGTGTCTTTTTTAAAGTGTCAGTTTAAAATAGCATCTACCTTTGCACATGTATTCGGTGACGATATAGATGGGTTCTTCGGACACCACGGCGTAGAGCTGCACCAGCTTGTCATGTCGGAGCTTCTTCATGATCTGAGCCTCCTCCAGGAAGGACTCGGGCGACATGGTGCCGGGCTTCAGAGTCTTCACCGCCACCTTGGTGGTGCCGTTCCACGTGCCTGACAGGAAGAAAAAAAAAAGAGGTTGTTCAAGAGTAATTCTCCCGAGGATAGCGACTGGTATTTTATTTTCTATGGGAGATATTAACCATTTGAAAAATATGATGCATAGTCTGACAAAATGAAATGTTAGAAGAATAGAAGGACATAAAAGTACATGAAAGTAATGTCTGACTGAAATCTACTGAAGTTACCTATCAGTTACCTTGCGCTTTTTTATCACCTGAGTTAGTTTAAATAAAGTGTAGAGCAGATAACTGGCACAAATAGAGGCTGGAGGTTGTACAAACACAAGGTATCGGTCATACAAATACAATTAAAATCTATAAAAATAGAAGTATCAATAACAGAAAAATAAATGAAACCAGTTTATCCAACTTTTCAAAACTATCTTAATAAAATTTGATAGAATAGTCTAAAAAACATTTACATGAGTATCAGTGAAAAATAAAAGCAAATAGATAACAAAAAAATATGTACATTTAACATTGAGTAACATAATGCTTGAGTTTTCTGGACTTAAATTTAGCTCTGAGCGAGACTAAAAGTTGCTTCCAGTTGAAATATTTGTTAAAAAAAGAATCTATTCCAGGATTTTACTTAATCCATGTTTGCGGTACCAACATGTTCAGACACACATGTGGAACAAATTAAGTTTTACTGAACCCATCTGAACAAAAACAGCACATGTCTGAACAGAGTTAAAAAAAAGCCATGTCACAGAAACCTAATTAGACATAACAAATACCATAAACACCAACTTCTAACTGCCCATGGGAAGTTGAAAACCCTTAATCCAGTCCAAATGGACACTGAGAATCACCAGAGATGTAAATTCCTATATGAAATCACTGAAAGCAAACGCTCCTCCCTGTGGGTAACATTAGCTGGGTGTTAGTTTTGAATGATCCAACACATGCAGTATGTTTTGCAACTCTGTTCACAGCTGTCCAAATCTTCCCTTTGTGCCAAAAAAGATATACGCACCCATCCAGACCTCCCCAAACTGGCCGTTGCCGAGACGTTTGATGAGCTGCAGCGACTCCCGCGGGATCTCCCACACGTCTTTGGTTTTGACGGACAGGTCAGTCAGACGAGGCATGCCTTTGTGGCACGGCACGATCAGCCGGCAGCACAGCCCTGCAGCCCTGGCTGGACCAAACATGCAGTTGGAATTTTAAATGAAGTTAAAGCAGTATAACACCATGACATTGTAATTTTTAAAGGAGGGACAGCAGATCTATCATGACAGGGACATTTTATACATCCATCATAACTGTGGCAGCGTCTCACCAGAGTAGTGTTGCACTAGCTGCTGGAGGGTCTCAAACTGGGCCCTGGTGGTGATGTAGTAGCCTCCGCTGTCCAGCTTGCGAATCTTATAGTGTTTGACGTGGTCTCCCTTGACATCATCCCAGTCCTGGATGGAGAGAGAGTAGGCCCCTGGAACAGACACAACACGATTAAAGGAACAGTGTGTAACATTTCGGGGGATCTATTAGCAGGAGTGGAATATAATATTCATAACTATGTTTTCATTAGTGTATAATCACCTGAAACTAAGAATCACTGCATTTTTGTTAGCTTAGAATGAGCCCTTCATATCTACATAGGGAGCTGGTCCTTTTCACGGAGTCCGCCATGTTGCTCCGTCATGTTTCTACAGTAGCTCAGAACGGACAAACCAAACACTGGCTCTAGAGAGAGCCTTTCATGCTTTTACGTCACCTGAAGGCCACCGTAGTTTTCCGACACGCTTGTAAAACTGCGATAACGTGAGCCGCAGAGTGCAAAACTTTGGTACCGCCAGCCGCCGTCTTGACTTCTGTTGCTCCTAAAGAAGTGTTATTATGGTAAGGATTTTTTGCACTCTGCGCCGCCTACACACTGCACTTTTAAAGCGTGATTTATGCTTGCAGCATCCGCGAGGGTCGCAAGTGTCCGCACGGCCAAAGTGACGTCACACCATCAGACAAGACCCTTAACGGGAATTCCGTATGGCAGGTTTTCGCCTGTCTGTGTACATCCAAATTTTTCTAACTACGCAGACGAGGATGGGCGAAGAAAATGGAGAACTTTGAGGAGATTTGAGAATGTCAGTTTGCCGCGAGGAGAAACCTACAGCGTTTTGTTTTACTTTAAAAGATGCAACGTTTCCTCGACACAATTCCACGTCAGCTCGTAGCATTCTTGCGGAAAGCATGACCGAAGCTTAAGACAGACACTGATGGATTCAAGTAGACTGGAGCAAAAAAGTTTTAATAAAGCACATTGTGCAAAAGATTTGGGTCAGTGAATATGGAGCAACGGCATAGATATTAAATATGTTGGTGTGATGATTTTATTGTAAGTTTGTCTATAAATAACTGCTTCTTATGTCAGCATGTTAGACGCAGCTCGGTGAGAGTACCTTTGGTTGTTTCACTCTCACGGATGAGGAAAGTGCCTCTGGCGTTGCCGTTGGAGAGCAGCTGTCTCTCTGCATCCTTTCGGCCTAATTTACCAAAATACCAGCTGCAGGGAAAAAAAAGAAGGAATCAAACTATGGAGTGTAATATCCGGTTTAAACATTTTTTTAAATATTCTGTCTTTTATTCTTACTGTACTGTGCTGGGCTGTACGTGCCTCTATGCCACAGTTAACAGTAGGCGGTGAGATGAGCGCTCAAATATTTATGATATGCTGATGAAGCTGCCGTGTGTGCTCATATAAAAAAAAGTTTTACTCACTCCTCAGCTTGGATTGAGTCCACTGGAGCGACGTAATTGCTGGGAATGTAACCAGTTCCACCTGTAGTGAGAGAGCGAGCCTCCCACCAGTCGCCCTCACTGAGGAGAGAAGGAAAGATAGATAGATGGAGGCAGGTTGAAATAAACACATCAACCATTTAAACATTATGCAGACAGGCACACTCAGTAGTGGATCAGATGTATTGGCTGTCTGGTCTCTGAGAGCTGAGTAGAGAGCACACAAAAACAAACTACAAAACAAGTTGTTTTTCTAGTGCGTGGGCCCCTGAAGCTCCAGTGAATCATCTCTTTAAAATCCAACTGAAATTGCATTTAGTCATCCCTTATGTTTGTCAAAAATGTTTGTTTTTTTAATTAAAAAAGGGAGAAAAAATGTCTTTGCGGTTGGTCAGGTTAAGAATGGGACAAGGTTTGGTTCAGATTTATGTAAGGGGAAACACATATCGGCATGGAAACGGTCTTCAAAACAACACCGGCTCTCAGATGTCCGTCAACCGCTGGCATAGGAAATGCCCTGAAGATAGAAGCAGTTTCCACAAATATGCCTCAAAAACTGTTCAATCCTCTTTTGATAAATTGGGAACAATATACACAATAGCTGCAGAATCATTGTAGTTTATATTTACCGACACAAATAGTGAGGATAATTCAAATTTGAGTTACAAGGATGGGATCAATGCCAATTTACACCGTCTAAAAACAAGTCATTTCATGACACAACACATTGTGTAAAAGCAGAGCAATCCTGTCACTATTTCTACACCACAATAATTCATTTCTAAGATGCAAACTGTCATAAAAGCTATCATTAAATCTGTCAGGCTTTACATGCAACATATCACTCATAAGCAGGGTCAGGTCTATAACAGAGAGACGTGTTTCCACTGTGTCTGTGAAACAACATTTCAGCATTCAGACATTCACGACAGACAAAGAGCAGAAAAAGGGGAAAACACGACCGACCGCCACCCTTAATGCTGTCATGCAGATGTTTCCACGCTTACGTGCTGTTGAGGATCTGGAATCTCTCCCCCTTTCTGAAGCTGAGGTCATCCTCGGTCCTGGCTTCGTAGTCGTAAAGAGCCACAAACAGAGTCACCCCTGCAGGGAAACAAAGAGCGACATGGCGGCGGTTAGAGGTGAATGGTATGGATGAAGTATTATGGAGTGATTCTCACTGTGGTTTTAATGTTTGGGTTTGTTCATCTGTCTCACACATGGGCTGCTTGTTATGTAATGGCAATATGAATCACTTCCCTCTTCATTTATTTCGTGCGTCCCATCTGCTGCTTTTATTTTAACTCCAAATTCTCACAATTTGTTTTATTTTCCATACATGTATACAAGATACAATTTAGATCACTTTATGTCTTACTTTCAGACTAATTCACATAACATACAACAGAACATGCCTAAAAAAAGACTTGTTTTATAATTTATAATAACATGTAAATATTACATTATTAAATGCATGTTATTACATAACTTACATCTGTGACATTGTGAATAATTTGTTCTACATTATTTAGTTGGTGGTAGTTGTTTTATTCCCCTCCTGTGTATTAAAAATAGTTATTTTTAGGTTATTCGTTTTATTTTTATTCAATTTTTTAAAGCTGCACTCAATATTTTTATATCAACGATGCATCAAATGACTAGATGTAATGTGAAAGTAGATGCTCGCAATAACAAATCCACGTAAGGGATAATGTACAGCGAGCCGGTCATCGTTGTGAAATAAACCCCGACAGGGCGATGCGGCAGGTTTATTTCACCACAATGACCCGCTAGCTGTACATTATCCCGCTTATTACACGGCTACTAACTTAAGAAATCAATAATTTTACACAGAAATGGTGCTCCAGAGTCGGAGATCAGAACTGCGTCCATAGCAACGGTCTGTTATACATAGCAACGGTCTGCTATAAAGAAATAATAAAAGAAATAATAATAATTTTAGCAACTTTCAGCTCACTGTTTTGGTTTTACAGCCTGCAACTTGTGTTTTGCATCACTCTCACTACAAACATTGTTTTCGGCTGCAGCAGGCAGCTGTTTTCAATAAAAAAAAAGCTCCGATAGGCTACCTGCTCAACACCAAATGGCAAACGGACACATTTAGCGACTAGCTGATGAACATACTGGAGCATTAAGAGACTGATATTTCCCTCAGGAGTTGGTGGAGACAAAAGGAAAGCAAATATTGAACTTACATTTGTCAGGTGGCTTTTATCAGTAAAACAAAACAAAAAAAAATCACTATTACAGGTTTAACCTGCAACTAAATAGAACTCCTTGTTTGGCACACAAAAGACAGAGGCCTGATTTAGAGCATCCTCTAGGAACAGTTAATGCTGCCAAGGGAGGCCAATCAAATTTATCTGATGTGATTTGGAACGGCCCTGGAGTCCCTGTATCTCTTAATAAGCCTGAAACTGTAAAATGATTTCATTTTCTGATTTGATCTGAATCGGTCCTGGACAGTCAGAGCTACAGTGCTGCAGTGCGCGTTTCACTGTCCATGCAGTGACCTCCGAAACACACCTTACAATGACCAAAACTGCCTCAAACTGTCTTCACAGGGGAGGGTAGATGAGGTTTCTGCTCTACTCCGTCCTAGTCAACTGTTGTTTGGAGGGGTTTTTCCTTCTCTTTACAATGTGTTGTTTAGTGCTGCCCTCCTGGAGTAATTTCTTATTCATACAAGCTGGTGGTGCTGACTCCACAGAGTGTTTATCTGTGCTAGGGAAAATAAAACCCTAACGTAGTTTACATCAAAGCGAGAGATGCTGTTGATTTATGCATCACACATCAGATGTATCTTTAAAACCTTAAGATTAGAGAGGCTGTAAAGTCCATTTCTCCACTATTCAGCACAAAGTCTGATGTCTCTGGCCGTGTGAAATGTGCCTCACAGAGCAGCGGAGATAATTTAGGTCGCTCTGTTTTCTATTAACTTTCCGGCCGTGGACATTCATCTTCTGCAGAAACATGAATTTATCAGCACACATGAGAAGAATCGCGTATTTACTAGGAATGCAGGAGGAAAAAAAAGGAGAAATTAATCTGAAATTCCAACCTTGATGGAGTTCATTTAAGAGTGGAGACAAATAACATATGCTGCTCAGTTAACAAAGCAGACATTAGCCTTTTTACTGAATATTGGCCGAGGGCCAGACAGTGAGTGGTCTTCAGAGAAGTTTACAGCTTTACAATTTAGACTGACGTTTTATTTCCCTTTTGATTAATCTGTTTGAAATTTGACCCCCATTTAATGACAGCAACATATTTCAGAATTACAATGTCACCCTGTCTTAAAGGAACAGTTCGACATTTCGGGAAGTATTCAGTGGACTACCTCCGGGTGTGAGAAGTGAAGCCAATGCGGGAGTGCCTTAAACTTGCATTCTTTCTAACAGCCAGCAGGGGGCGACTCCTCTGGTTGCAAAAAGAAGTCTGATTGTATAGAAGTCTTTCAGAAGATGACTCTACTTCTCACTGGATTTATTACCTCAGTAAACATTGTAAACATGAGTTTATGGTCTCAATCTCTAGTTTCAAGTCTTCTTCAATACAGCACGATGTTCATTTAGTAAATTATGGTCCATTTAGAGTCAAATAGACCATAAAGCAGGGGATGCTTTAGGGCGTGGCTACATTGTGATTGACAAATCGCTACCACGGCGTTGTCCGGTCTGGGAGTTGTCCGTGTTTTTGTCGTAGAGCTTTAACCCTTTCACAGAGTGTAACTTTTTTGGTCACCTGAAAATGTCTTATTCAGGGTTCAGTTGTACTTAGCCCGACCCTCTCGTGTCACTTCTGGTTGCAAAAAAACAACATGGCGACTGCAAAAATGCCAAACTCAAGGCTTCAAAACAGCAGTCCACAAACCAGCGGGACATCATGGTGACTACGTCCACTTCTTATATACAATCTATGGAAATATGCTTATTTGCTTTCTTGCAGAGAGTTAGAGGAGAAGTAAATATGAAGCTGCAGCCGGTTAGCTTAGCTTAGCATTAAGACTGGAAACCGGGGTAATAGATAGCCTGGCTCTGCCCAAAGGTATTTCACCCAAATAACTTAATTTGTATTATTCTAAGTGGAGAGTTTTAGTGTTACATTGGTGGTCTAAACACATTGACAGAGGATTTTCCATAGTGGCAATAATGCTGAACAAGTCTAAGTATAGTTTGACATGGAAAAATACATCACAGCTACAGCCTTTAAAAACCTGGACCAGTCAAACCCTATTCGTTATTACTAAACAGCTGGCGTGCATTTGAACCATCTTTACATGAATTCACAGAAGAGCTCCTTCAATCTCACCTGTTCCTCCCCGAGACCGAAGCGTCCCAGACTGCGAGGACGAGTGGACTCCTCCGAACACGGTCACCCCCTGTGTGGCGCCGCTGTGGAAGTTGTTGTAGTTGGGGATGGTGGTGACCCCGAAGCTGGGGTAGTGCTGCGGCGTCGGGTCGGACCCATAGCGGTACCCCGAGTTGTGTGAGACGCTGGTCTCCCGGTCATCAGTGAGTTTTGCTGCTTCTTTATCCTTACATTGGACACAGCCCATTCTCTACTTTCTGTGGGCGGAGAGAGAGAGAGAAAGAGAAAGAGACAGAGATGAAATTAGTACGTGGGTGAAATAATAGCACAAAAGCCGTCTCCGTTGGGGAAATTATGATTCAATATTCCATTATTTCAGAGCTTCCTCTGAGAGTTACAGGGAGCCTTGTGAAAAATCTTTCAATTAGGCTGAAATTAAACACGATACTTTAAACTCCATTACTAATTATACTTAGGAACGTTATGTGACAGAGCTGCAGTGTATGAATAATGTGATCACTGTTGCAAAATATGTGTACAGATAAAGATTCTTTATGCAGAGAATATCCAGCTTAACATACACTATAAAAGAATTTAACAGCACTACTTATCACGGTTTACTGTTCCATCTTATTGCACGACCACAATGGTGGGAAGAATTTACACCCAGCCATTGGGTTTACAAGCTGGCATGCACTTTATTTTTGTTTTCTTTACAAGGAGCCACACACACACCCATCTACAGATTCAGTTAAAATGCACCCTGAACAGCAAACCGCTCCCCGGCTCTACACGGAGTCTCATGAGGGGGACTGGCCTCACTAACCCAGAGCTAAACCAGTTTCTGTAGAGAGTGAGGCAATCTGCTTTGCCAATTAAAAAGAGAGCCTTACCGTCTTTTAAAAGACCCAGTTGTTAAACTAATACACATTTCGGCTCACCGTGCCCCCCTTTAAGCCCTGCGAGCTCATGAAGCCACGGCGAGGAGGAGACAGCTGACAGCTCTGTTGTCTTTCATCAGCACTGGCGGCCAGCTGACTTCGGATGCGGCTAATTGGAAACACACTTGTTTACAGTCGCTGTGGACGGAGAAGGGGGGTGCTAGGGGCAAACGCCAGTGCGGCAGGAGACGGAGGAGAAGGAGGGGAAACCATCGCACCGCTCTTGACCACAGCTAAAAGATTCAGATTCACATTAACCGTAAAGTTGGTCGACTCACACAGGTGGTGCCTCTTTTCTTTCAAGAGTCATTTATATAACAAGAAAAATGATCATCTCATGAAAAATGTTTTTGCCAATGATATAGACAAAACATTAGTTCAGGTGAAAATAACCAATATGTAGTATAAAAATAACCAGCAGCATCACACAGAGAATAAAGATGATTTTGGAGGTAACTGTGTTATTACTTAGGATTTAGAGCTGAAACAATTAGTCAATTGATAGAAAATTAATAATAAGTCAATTATTTTGATCATCGATTAATCGTTTTACTGGTTG
Organism: Sebastes umbrosus; assembly: GCF_015220745.1. Taxonomy (NCBI): domain Eukaryota; kingdom Metazoa; phylum Chordata; class Actinopteri; order Perciformes; family Sebastidae; genus Sebastes; species Sebastes umbrosus. The sequence continues at coordinate 16,799,810 of NC_051284.1, forward strand.
CAGCTTCTTAAATGTCCTGGTTTTCTATGTAGGGATGGGACGATATAGGATTTTATCTGGTGAATATCGCCATATGAGTGACTTGAAAAAGCTGTCTAGCTCGCTATCACGGTAGAGAAGTGAAAAATAAGTGACTGATTAAAAAAATACAGGAATTATCGTGCAAGAAAGAACAGACTCACACAATGTTGATATTCTTTATTTATTTATTCTTTCTTTATGCAGGGGACCTGATGATTTCTGATTACCTTATTTAAGATGGTTTGATTTTCTCAACAAAAAAAAAAAAGATGTGTGTCCTACCTGTGATGCAATAAAAAATAATTGTTTCTTAAAAGGTAAAGTGATTCCAGTATGTTTTAATGTCATTTAAAGAGATTTAAGCATATTTTGTTTTGGCCAAGATAATCGTGACATGAAATTTTCATATTGTTCCATGTCTACTTCTATGATTTTGGTTTTGGACTATTGGTCAGACAAAACAATACATTTAAAGATGTCACCGTGGGATCTTTTCTTAGGAAAGTATAGTTTGCAGCCCCACATGAGCTGGAATCAGAGGTAAACCTGAAGGACACCGGAGCTTAATGGTTACAAGGAAAGCTAAAGAGTATATGACCGAATTCCTTCAGGCCTGTTTTACATTTACTAGCCAGAAACCCAAATGCCTACATCAGAAAAAGTGCAAACAGATGTGTCACTCGCTGCACACTGTGAGCACTGCAACAGGGTACAGGCAAAGAAAAAAATCTTGCATCAGTATTTCACTTCTTTGAGAGCACCTAATATTTAAGACAAATGGAAAATAAATAAGGGAGTGCTCGCATTTGTTATGTGAAAGTCCATGATGCTTTTGTTGTTATCTGTGGACTAGGTGCTTGTGGCTACAGCAATAAGGAATAACTACATAGTGATGCAGACATGTATACAGTATATCTCTACTGTGTTACCTGCTGCCCACAGGTACATGGAAGTATAAGACAAATAAAAGAGCACACTGCACAGCACTCTCAGATTCTCCAGTCTTATATTTGCTCCATTAACAGAAGACCGGAGCCACTGCAGTGAGAGGGAGAATCATTGTGATTCATTACTGCCAATAAAACCCCATAAAATACCCAGAAGAAGAAACAAGCCCAGCGGTAGCATTACAGTATAAGCCCAAAGACCACAGACTGAAATACAAGGAGGAGGAGGAGGAGGAGGAGGAGGAGGAGGAGGACTGATTCTGACTCTCTGGTAATCCTTAAAATAGCAAATAATAATCTTCATAAAGACATTTACATCTCCTATCTTCTGGCATTTACAGCGCCCCTGTAGCAGCAGGTATATTAAAAGTCTAACTTAAAACACATGTTAAACCTACAATTTCCATTTAGGGGGAAAGACACTCCAGAAGAGTAGAAATGAGACTGTTTATTATTAGAGCTGCAACGATTAATCAATTAATTGTCAACTATTAAATTAATTGTCAACTATTTTGATAATCGATTGATCAGTTTGAGTAATTTTTTTAAGAAAAAAGTCAAAAAATCTCTGATTCCAGCTTCTTAAATGTGAATATTTTCTGGTTTCTTTACTCCTCTATGACAGTAATATCTTTGAGTTGTGGACAAAACAAGACATTTGAGGACGTCATCTTGGGCTTTGGGAAACACTGATTGACATTTTTCATAATTTTCTGACATTTTACAGAGCAAACAACTAATCGAGAAATCGAGAAAATAATCAACAGATTAATCGACAAGGAAAATAATCGATAGTTGCAGCCCTATTTACTATTATAATGTCAACGTGACCAACTGTCAAATAATTTATCAATTGGTCAAGAAAATGAAACAAAAAATAACCCACAGATATCCAGTCCAGACCAGCCTCTTGTTCCATGAAAACAGGGTTAGTAACATATTCAAATGTTTGACAGCTTTGGTGCAGAAGCATGGAAATATGAACTGAACTGACGGGGACAACACAGGTACAAAACAGTTGGTTTTACGTTGGATTTTCTCTTTAACTGCAGTGATTGAAATGAAAATAGCACTGGATCCACTCCTGGAGGGATCAGAGTAAATGAGGGGAGGTCTCACGTCGTCGTGCCGCCTGTGGGGATTATGAAAGGTTTCCTGCTCTTGAAGTGAAAAGACTAGGGACTACCACAGCTTTAACATATCTGTAACCATTCTGCTGCACAGAAACTAGGCCATCTTGTATTGTTTATATACATATGTTCCCTTTGTGGTATTGTTTTTTGTTTTTTTTACTCTCCTAGTAAACATTTGCATATGAATCATATCTGTGTGCACTGTGTGATGTGACTGAAGTTACTGGATGTACTTTTAGCACAACTTGCAGATGATGGCATCACAGCCGTGGGGCTTGTTCCTTTCTGTGGCACGGCCTGGGTATCGCATGACCACCTCAGCCTGCGAGAACACTCATCACGCTATTTTCAGACCCAAATGAACAGCTTGCCTCCGAGAGGAGAGGACCACGCTGGCGTGATGGGGAAGGTTCAATGGAGACAGGATCGTAGCTACGTGTTGTGTTGTAACAGTTAATGGCAAAAGGCAGAGACGTGGAGGAGTGGGAGGACAGACAGACAGACAGACAGACAGACAGAGCTATCATCACATTAAATCTCCTCATCTTGATCGGCTCAAGATGCAGTCTGAAATGTGACTTTGATGTCTGGCCAAAATCTGTTGAATAGTATTTTGTCAAATGTGTCGCGAGATTCCTTCACAGCAGGAAGTGAAGAATGAAAAGAAATGAAGACGCCAATATTATCTGAGCACAAACTAACAGGACAGGGTTAGTGCTACTACATCAATCACAGCTGAGGAGCTCAACTGGAAATTAATTTCCTCCTTTATTTTGATGCTGTACGGGCACGAGTGTTAATTATCTACAGTAGCACAGAGAGCTGGGAGCCATAATGAGATACTCGGCCATTTATAGAGAAGCTTCGAGATCAATATAGTAAATTAGAAAGGACAGACATGTCAGGGTCACGCAGCGTGACTGATGGATTACACAGGAGTCAGCCAGTCAGGCCTGAGAAACAGACAGATGTGAGGCCTGAAAAAACGGTACATGTGAACTGAGATAATAATAAATAACACTGGTGTTGATTCATTATAGAGCTGAAATAGTCATTCATTCAACAGACAATTCATCAACAACACTTTTGATAACTGATTCATTATTTGAAATAGACTGTACTGTTTCTTGTACTGCTATAAAATGTGAATTTTCCCCTCTGGTGATCAATAAACTTAAAACCTACCTATTTAGCCAGGCCTTTGATGAAGAATGGTTATTATTTTATTTACTTATTTTATGGTATTTAAGTTGTAAAATTGTATTTTATTTTATTGTTATTTTATGAATCACTTATTTTATTGTATTTATATTTGTATCATTTTATTCTATGTTATTGTTGTTTTATTAATCACTTATTTTATTGTATTTCATTTGTATATTTTATTTTATTGTTATTTTATTGATCACTTATTTTATTGTATTTAAATTTGTATCATTTTATTCCATGTTATTGTTGTTTTATTAATCACTTATTTTATTGTATTTAATTTGTATAATTTTATACAATTTTTGTTATTTTTATTAATGTAGTTTTTACTTTATCATTTTATTGTCTCGTGTGCACTGGTCTCAAATTATCAAATTGTTAAATTGTGGAACTGTTTTTGTATTTCCTGTTACTTTCACGGTCCACACTTATTCTGTCTAAAATAAAGTCTTTAAAAAATCAAGTCGCTTTGTTATCAAGATTAATCAATGCATCTTTTGGTCTATAAAATATCAGAATTTTTTTTTTTTTAATGGCCATTATAATTTTCCAGAAAAATGCTTTGTTTTATCTAACCATCAGCCCAAAACCCATCATGTATGATAAAGAAAAGCAGCAAATTCTGACATTTTAGAAGAAACGTTTGCTTGAAAAATGACTGAAAAGATTAAAATAATAGTCTATTGGTCTCAGCTCCAATGAGAACACACTATTCAATCTGAAATCTGACTTACAAATTGTGCTGAACATCACTCCATCTAAGAAAGCCTTCATTATTCAACCCTGATGAACTTGCAAATCTCTCCAGAATACAATCATTTTGCAATTCAACACGGCCTTTAACAGGACAGCTCTGTTCAATTTGAAGTGTGTGGGGTCCCTTTACACTCAGATCATTGACATGGCACAAAACAAGGTCAGACCTCCCACACCCCTCCCACTGCTGCCACACTCGCAACGACCTTATTCAACTCCGAAATACAACTTTCTGTTTCATTCAACAAAGGAATGACGTAAAAGAGGATCATTTTCTGTTGAGTGCGTATGAAACTCGCTCCTGTGTTCGCTGGACTTGGTACAACTCTTGACAATCTCCTCCTTATGGCTGCCATTCTCTGAATAGTTACAATATTTGCTTGTGTCGGACAACTGAGTTCATTCAGTATATCAACAACAAGACAATGGCCACATTTCACCCTGCTACAAGATTATCAGCACAATGCGACGCAGTGTTGAGGCTTTCAAAGCATTCTACTGAATGTACTGAATGAACAGAGCTGGTTATAAAACCCACAGCTGAGCTTCATACAGTACGTACGTGGCTGTGTTTTGGTGTCACAATGTTCACAGTTAAGTGTGTTGAGTCATGTTGTTAAATCACTGAGCCCATTGTAAATGCCCATTCAGTCAGCGAGAGTTGGGCCTAGTTAGTAGATAAAGATTTTCCAAATGGGAGAAAATTAGAAAAACGTGAACTTCTTCTCTTTTTTTTTCCACAAACAGGAGCAGATTCTTCTGCTTGTCACTCTTAACTGGGGGGGTTTTAAACTGTTCTTTCCAGATCTCGTGCCAGTGGAGGGCAATGGTCGATGTAAGAATCCACTGGAAATAATGATATGGTGGGTCTCCGGCAACGGAGGTTGGAAGCTTTCTGGTAGAAGTGAATAACACTTGAGTGAGTTGTATTTAGAGCTGCACGATTAGTTGATTAACTCAATAAGCAGATCAACAAAGAGTCAACTGGAAACTATTTGGAGAAGTTATTTTTAAAGCAAAAATGCCCAAAAATGTGCAGATTTGCTACTTTTTTCTGTTTTATAGAATTAAAAACAGAATCTCTTTGATTTTGGATTGTTGGTTGCACAAAACAAGACACTTGAATATGTGAGCTCAGACTCTGGGACACCAGGATGGATATTTTTGAACCAAACGATTATCTGATTAATCAATTAGTCTGTAAAATATCAGAAAACACATGAAACATGCCCGTCACCATTTCCTAGAGCCCATGATGGTGTCTTCAAATGAGTTGTTTTGTCTGATCAACAGTCCAACATTGATTGTTGTCAACTGTCAAATTACAACTATTTACTATTTTGATAATCGATTAATCGGTTTGAGTAATTGTTTAAAAAAAAAAAATCTAAATTCTTTGACTCCAGCTTCTTAAATGTGAATATTTTCTGGTTTCTTTACTCCTCTATGACAGTAAACTGAATATCTTTGAGTTGTGGACAAAACAAGACATTTGAGGACGTCATCTTGGACTTTGGGAAACACTGATTAACATTTTTCACCATTTTTTAGACCAAACAACTAATCGATTAATCGAGTAAATAATCGTTGCAGCCCTAGATTGTTGGCCGCATAAAACAAGACATTTGAATATGTCAGCTATAGAGCTCTCTGGGACACCAGGATGGATATGTTGTACCAAACGAGTATCCAATTAATCAACTAAGTCTGCAATATATCAGAACACATATGAAACATGCCCATCGAAGCCCATGAACAGTCCAAAACCTAAAGATATTCAGTTTACAATCATGAAAAGATGGGGAAAATCAGCAAACAGTCATATTTGAGAAGGTGAAACAATGAAAAGTTGGGCAATTTTGCTTCAAAAATGACTCAAATCACTAATGTAGAGGTCGTTGATGAGGTGGGTGTACTACCAGGTAGATAGGTAGGTTACCGAGGAGGAATTGGGTATACTCTCCTGTATATTCCAATGGCTTTTTGGCTGATAGGTGGGTCTGGAAACTGCCAGAAAAAGAGGTGAGTAGAGCTTGTATACCTATGTATACCCTCCACACTGACTTAAATGATACATCAATTATAAAAAAAAAAACAGTTGCTTGTTAATTGTCTGTTGATCAACAAATGGATTAATCAACTGTTGTCACTGTAAATGAATACAATCAGTAAGTTGTAGCCCTCCTGTGATATTTGTTGACTGACACAAAAACAGTCAAACAATTACTAGACATCTTGCAAATTAACACATTTTTAGCTTTAACCAAAGTAATCAATTAACCCCTTATTGGGCTAAATGTTTCACCTTTGTGATACTTAAAAGTCACAAGTAGCAGCTTATGTGTGTGATAAGTAGGCTATAAACTGTAAGGACAGAGGGCCTGAGGGGGGGATGTATATATATGGTCCATGAACCATAATATGAAACTCCTTTTCATTCAAAATTCATACACATCACGCACGCCAGTTGTGTATAGCCATTCATGGCCCAATGACAGGCTTGAATACTCAGAGCTTCAGGCTGCAAAACCAACACACAACTATACTGGCTAACTTATTGCACATGGATAAAAAAACAGAGGCTCCCAGCTACACACACACACACACACACACACACACACTATGTATCATTTAGATTCATAGATATCATTAGATTTATAACAATAAATCTGTGCAATATTAATACGCTGAATGTGAATACATTTATCTATGCAATATATCCTTGATGCAATATACACCTCAAGTGCAATTTTGTTTACATTTTATTTATTACATCTACCCTACCTATTTTACAAGTGCAATTACCTCTGTTTACATTACATCTATTTTTATGTTTTATACTTCTAGTGTAACACTTCTGTTTACATTTATTCATCACATCTACTTTACCTGTTTTATTTGCTTTATAACTGTGTGTGTGTTTTACCTGTTATATGTTTTATCTGACTCGTTTAGTCTTGTCAAGTATTTGTTTTAAAGCACTGACTAGAAGTGGCATCTGTGAAACTAGTCGTATTTAATACAATGACAATAAAGCTTTCTATTCTATTCTATTCATCATCATTGGTGTTTTTGCCAGCAAAGATGGATGGCCTGCACCTCCAGACACATCAGATAACCCGATTAGGGACAGCTTTAATTGGATATTTAACAGCATGGCTGCACAATTATTTTGGGGGTGAATCAATAGGAGGCTGTCTGCAGGCCATTGTGGCGTTTATCATCATGTGTGTGTGGATGGCCTCAGTGGTCAGCTCTGCTCTGCTCTGCTCTGCTCTGCAGCGCATCCATCCATCCTCTGCTGCTGCAACACAAGAGCTCCTCTCTCCACAATCACAGCACTGCAAAAACATCATCCACACAATCACCACCAATACTCTGTTTTTACCCAAAGTGTCAAATACACGCACCTACATCTGCAGGATGACTGGAGGGAAACACTATAGCTTCATCTCAGCGACCCCACAATGTGTTATTTATCTCCACAGTGCAAAAATAGGAGACGAGGCGGAGGGTGCACCAAATTGAAATTCAACACAGGAAAGGGAGGAAAGACAGCGTGCTTACCGCAGATAAATCAGATTAATCCATCGGGGGTTTCCAGAGGGACTTTCTTGCAGGAGATGGCCGATAGTCTGCTGCTCTCTGTGAGTGTTTTTCTCTCTCTTCGCATTGAGAGAGAGAGAGAGAGAATAGCGATGGGATATACCCGTCCAGGCCGATCCAGGAGCTGCTGTCGCCGCCGTGCGTACAGATGATGACGATGGCGACCACATGTCAAGTTCACAAACAATAACAAACACCCAGCTTCCGGTTAATGCTGTCAAAATAAAAATGTTTTTTTTTTTTTTTTATAATTTATAATAAAGTAATTCCTCTAATACTGTATCAGCAGTTTTTTTTATATACTTTTTTCCCCTTTTTTTCAAGGCTGTTTTCATATATGCAATCCACTGTTTGTAATTACAACAGTCTATAAACCAACTTTTAAGTAGATGAGCTTACAGACAAACCCAACAAGTATTCAAGTCAAGTACAACAACCTCAACATTCAGAACCAAAACAAAACCAAGAAAAGAAATAACAATAATAATGATGACAAAAAAAGAGTAGAGTTAAAAAAAAAAAAAAAAACACACATAACAAAAAAAAATACAATCATCATACAAATGCTCAAATATATAGTTATATAATTTACATGGGCACACATGCATCCATATCAGCAGTATTTAAGCGCCAGATACATGTTATGAATGAATGAATGAATGAAAGAATTTATTTCAAACATAAAAATAAATAAAAAACAGATACAAAATAATAACAAACAAAACAAAGAGTAATAGTGTCTGAAAAGGAGTAGGTAGAAGTCAAACTTATAATTCCCTACCCCTTTCTCACTTCTCCTCTAATAACGTATATATCAAAGAATGATAATATAATATAATATATAAACTATCCCAGATTTATTTACATCCCAAATTAAATATATTAACAGCATCCCAAGTTTATTTACAACCCACATATCCATCCGGAGTTAAAAAGTAGATATAAACCAACCCTTAACGCAACCCTTATCACAACTCTTCCTCAACCATATACCTCCCAGAAATATATTTTTTGTATAGCTCTTTTAAAGTGATTTATATTATATTTATATTATTATCAAGAGCTCGTTATCCTTAGAACATCTTAAAAAGAAATTATCATCACATTTAATTCATGATGTCTAATTATCTTTTGATATGTTTTAGATATATTTTCTTTTTTTCTGTACTGTTCTTTGTGTGTATTTCATTGTTTTTATTGGATTGTTTCTTTTCCACTGTTTGGTTAGTTTGTTCTGCACATTTTGTGTACTTCTTGTTGTTGTTTAACTTTTGTTGTATTTTTAAAATTATGTTAGTTTAGATCTTCCTTCCTTTTCTGTTATTTTTTTTTCATTGACTGGATTTTTGTGCAGTTTTATATATGTGCAAATAAATAAATAAAATAAAAATAAAATAAACATGAATTCTAAACGACTAACCTTTGTGCTCTTATTTTGACTTGCAGATACTGTTTTTATTTTCCGGTTTACCTCTTGACGTCATGACGCAGCTGTGATTGCGTCAAATAGCTGTGATTGACACCGTCTTCGTCCAATAGGAGTTCAGCAAAGCGTAGTGGGACACCGCCCCGTTTTTGGGAACACTGAAAAACAGAGAATGATGATGGAAAATTGTTAGTTTTTGTTCTGATTAGAGCTTCTCTTTACACTCTCAATTTAAGTATTTAAATGTGGATAAGAAACACAGATCCTCACACAGAGAAAAACATATTAATTAGGCTTACTAATTTTAATTAGAGACAAAATAAATTAATCTTTGGGTCTATTTTTTTTATGTATCCCATTGTATTCAACAAGTTTAAAGTGGCAGTAGGCAGTATATTTTTGACATCATTGGGCAAAAATTCCATAATAACCTTTCAGCATATTGTAATTCAAGTGTTCTGAGAGAAAACTAGACTTCTGCACCTCCTCATGGCTCTGTTTTCAGGCTTTAGAAAATCTAGCCCGTGATGGGAGACTTTGACCAATCACAGGTCAATTCAGAGAGACATAACATAATATTGATTCATATTTGATCAGCGCTGCCTAGTTTGACCATTTGATCAGAGTTCACGAGTGATTGACAGCCGGCTCTCATAGACGGCAGCTGGACAGCGGACCTCAGATGAGCTTGTTTTCCTCTGGTCTGTGAAATCTTGCAGATGCCGTGAGGAGCACTGGAGGACACAGAGGCACATGATTTTTGTCAGGTTACCTGTTTCATGTACTACTGTCACGATTTTATAAAAATAACTTTTAATTATATTTGCTGCAATCTCGCCTACTTCAGCTTTAAGTGGATTAGTTTTATTCTTACTAAAATCAACAACAGGTGATTTTCCTCTCTGCATGAAGGGCAGCTGATAAGTGAAATCACCTGCTAAGAGTTTATATATATATATATTGGAATTAAAACTGAATACACAACTGGTCCTCCATTGCACATAAATAATAGCAAAAGAGTCACAATCAACATAGGCAAAACGAAAATCACTTGGTAGCTTATTATTTCAGGTAATATTCAGGTGATGAACTTCTCTCATTTGAGGCTTCCCAAGCAACTAAAACAGGAAAACAGTGTCTCCTCCTTAATAAATGAAAACATCAGCAACAAACACACACTAAAGGGGGATTTTGGGTGGAAAATGCAACAACATGTATTGCAACAATTAAGGCAAACAATCCCCACTCAGATTAGACTATATCACTTTTTAATACTTTACAAGGATTTACAGCTCTGTAATGTAATTATGAATCACGATGCTGACCTCTGACCTCCATTCACTTAACAGTCTTCCAGTTTAGCAGCTGTTTGAACTCTGGTCAGGCTTCAAGAAACCAAACATGTACTCCAGGTTTATTTAGTTGACTGAAAAAGCATTCAGTGGCTCGAGAACAGTTTGACATGTAGACAGGAAGAATCAAACTAGCAACCCAACTGTCTCCAAAGAAAGCCATTCCAATTCAATGACTTGTACCATATCAGATTCAGGCTGCAGTAAACAATTACTTTAATTATTGAATGAATTGTTTGGTTGATCAATTTTTATTTTTGTTTAAAAAATGTCAGAAAATGAAAAAAAAGTAAAAGTACGAGGGGATGTCAGTTCATCCAAAACAAAAAAATATTCAATTTATAATGATATTAAACAGGAAAAAGCTGGAACAAGACAAAATTACTTGACAATTATACTAGTAATTGATTATCAAAATTGTGGCTGATTCATTTTCTGTCAAACGACTAATCAAATATTTCACTGTTCCAGCTCTATATCAGACCATTCAGCTTTTTAAACACAGTTTGGGCTTTTCTTTTTTTTAAATACATGAGGGGAATCGTATTAACCTGAATTTTGGGTGATGCTTCATATTTTTATATATATACTGTATATATATATACTGTATAAATGGACATATCAACTGTTTGGTAGAGGCTCATAATTAAAAAAAAAAAAACTATGGTGAATTTAAAAAACAATAATTGATTTTTGTTGTTAGCACCCAAAGAAACTAAAGAATTCAGATAAATCAATTTTCTGTTGTGTATTTTTCTGAATGGGACCATTAAAGGGTTAAATTTGACATGATTTACAATGAAAAGATTAATGGAAACCTTTGGCATATTTAAGATTTTGTGTTGATTTGTGCCTTTTTATAAGTCATCTTGCTGACACATGCACGCACACGCACACGCACACGCACACACACCCACAAACACACACACACGGTGCCCACTCCATCTGGGATCCTGACATGATACAGTATCTTCATCTTCTTGACAGGTGAAGTCTTTATGTCTGAATGTCTGGGCTGCATGGTGCTTGTTGAAAACTGGCTTTGTCCCCTGGTTTACATATTCATGGCAGCTCACCACAACAATTACAGCTTTGCATGTAATCAGAATATCACAACAATGAGTGTGGCCTAGTTAGCCTGATGAAGGGAGGGTGGGTGGGTGGGTGAAAGAAGTCACCCTAATCCTCAAACTGTTGTCTGCACTCACTCTCACCCTACTTCTCCCTTCATAACCAGGAGTCACGATCGCTGAAGCCCTCGACATGCAGCCTCTTCCTTGGAGCCATTTTGGACTGGTAACCATGGAGATGTGGGTCATGCAGTGATGGCAGAGAGAGAGGAGACTTGTGGCTGGTGGTGGAGTCAGAGCACTGCAGGCTGCCGGAGCAGAGGGCCATAAACTCTCATTATATCTGGGTCACTGGGATGCTCCAGCTGCAACAAGCAGACAAGACGCTATTATGCAAGAAGAGGGATGAGGGAAGTTGTGGGCACAGGGGCTTATAGTTACAGGGGACGTCTGTGCACTGAGCGAGGCATATGTCAGGATGATATAACACAAGACCAGCTGAGCAGTGCTTTCTCAGCTCAGCTGTCCAAAACATGCTGTTGTTTTGGCCCTTGCATATCAATTTAAACGTTATGATAAACAACTTTTTAAGCTCCATTTGTTGCAGCTTTGTATATCAAGAGGTACATTTAAATGTATGAGTTGAAAATATGAGCTATTGAAATAACGTTTACGATTATTTTCATTGTTGATTCTTTTCTCGATTAATCGATTAGTTGTTTGGTCTGTAAAATGTCAATCAGTGTTTCCCAAAGCCCAAGATGACGTCCTCAAATGTCTCGTTTTGTCCACAACTCAAAGATATTCAGTTTACAGTCATTGAGGAGTAAAGAAACCAGAAAATATTCACATTTAAGAAGCTGGAATCAGAGAGTTTTTTACTTAGAAAAATACTTTTTTCTTAAAAAATTACTCAAACTAATTAATCGATTATCAAAGTAGTTGGCGATTAATTTAAAAGTTGACACCTAATCGATTAATCGTTGCAGCTCTAATAACATTGAAGGCTATATCATTGCATATTATATTGTATATGTACATACAATTATAAAACAATGAATTGCTCTTGTAGATGGCACTCACTGTATTAGATGACACTCACTGTATTATTATTATTATTACTGTAAATCTACTGTTATGGATATGTGTAATAACACATGCTGATCACTCTGTGCAATTATTATCTGATGTTGTGCAATAATTATATAATTATCTGACGGACACTTTGTGCAATAATCTGGCAAAACTGTAATCTGACAAAACTATCATCTCATCAATATAGATATTGTATTTTAAAATTTTAGATTGTATTATCTTTTATATTTTTAATATTTGTATTGAACTATCTCTTTTTTATTATTATTGTATTATCTTTTCATTATCACCTATGGGATTGTCACAATCTAATTTCGTTGTACTAGACAATGACAATAAAGGGCTTGAAATCTTGAAATTAAAAAATGAAAGAGCAGCCAAAGCAGTGGGGAGAATGAATATTTCTAAATATATAAACTGAACGTCATCTAAAGGTAAAAAAAAACAAATGTTAGCCATTTTTTTAGTTCTTTTTGTGATTTATGTGTTTATTTTAGTATGGGATTATTACATATTTCTGGGATATTCCTCTTCTTGAAATCAGTAGTAAAGCTCTATGAAATCTCAGTCGTTATTTCAGTCAAATAAAATCAAGTTTGTGCACTCTGAAGTGGACATAAAGACAAGTTGTTGGCCGTGTTGTTGTGTCTCTCCTATTGTCTCTAATAATGTTGAAGGCTATATATCATTGCACATTATATTGTACATACAATTATAAAACAATGAATTGCTCTCGTAGATGACTCTCACTGTATTAAGAAATAAAAAAGAGCAGCCAAAATATCCGTCAGTGGGGAGAATAAATATTTCTAAATATATAAACTGAAAGTCATCTAAAGGTAAAAAAAAAAAAAAATGTTAGCCATTTTTGTATTTTTTTGTGAAACATATTGTTTATTTTAGTAGTATAGGATTATTAAATATTTCTAGGATATTCCCTTCTTGAAAACAGTAGTAAAAGCTCTATGAAATCTCAGTCAAATAAAATCAAGTTTGTGCACTCTATAGTGGACATAAAGACAAGTTATTGGCCATGTTGTTGTCTCTCTCCTATTGTTCAAGGCTATATATCATTGCATATTATATTGTCCATACAATTATAAAACAATTAATTGCTCTCGTTGTATTAAGAAATAAAAAGCAGCCAAAATATTCATCAGTGGGGAGAATGAATATTTCTAAATATATATATAACTGAACCTCATCTAAAGGCATGTTAGCCATTTTTGTAGTTTTTTTGGTGAAACATATTGTTTATTTTAATATTTCTGTGATATTGCTCTTCTTGAAATCAGTAGTAAAGCTCTATGAAATCTCAGTCGTTATTTCAGTCAAATAAAATCAAGTTTTTTGCACTCTAAAGTGGACATAAAGACAAGTTGTTGGCCATGTTGTTGTGTCTCTCCTATTGTTGAAGGCTATATATCATTGCATATTATATTGTCCATAAAATTATAAAACAATTAATTGCTCTCGTAGATGACTCTCACTGTATTAAGAAATAAAAAGCAGCCAAAATATTCGTCAGTGGGGAGAATGAATATTTCTAAATATATATATAACTGAACCTCATCTAAAGGCATGTTAGCCATTTTTGTAGTTTTTTTGGTGAAACATATTGTTTATTTTAATATTTCTGTGATATTGCTCTTCTTGAAATCAGTAGTAAAGCTCTATGAAATCTCAGTCGTTATTTCAGTCATATAAAATCAAGTTTTTTGCACTCTAAAGTGGACATAAAGACAAGTTGTTGGCCATGTTGTTGTGTCTCTCCTATTGTCCATGACCCCCCTACTCCTCGTTGAGATTCCTCACTTGTGATTGGTGGAGCCGGGCTGGCTGTGTCGTCATAGCCTCAGTGCCCATTCATCAGTGGACTTGGGCGTTGTACTCCGCATCTCATTTGCGGCTGGGCCAATTTCTCCATTTACAAACTCACGGCTCGAGGAAAAAAAACTGAAAGAATTCGCGTTTCTTTTTGCATCTTTAGCCACATTTTTTTTGCACGCTCTCCACACCACGTCCTCCTTTTTGCGGTCACTTCTTCGGCTTCGGTTTGGAGAAGGAAAGAAGGTGTCGGTTTGATTCGACTTGTATTTTTTGGGGAGGAAAGCTTTGCGGTCTTTGTTCATTCATTTGATCGGTTGGGTTTTCCTTTGTTGCACCAAAAAAAAGAGCATGGGATCACAAATCACCAAAACCGCTGGAAAAGAGGAAGCTGTGGTGGAAAAGGCAGCAGAAGGTGCAGCTGTTGCAGCAGCGAAGACAAACGGACAGGTACATTAGTGCATTTAGTGTTAATTGCTTCGAGCGGAATTTTGTGTCTCGTTTGTAGCAATGTGTTGCGTCAATGGCGTGCTCCATGTTCTCTGTATAGCACACCGGCATCCAGGAGAAAGTGGCCACATGTATCCATCCATGTTCACTGGAACTGCTTTGTTACAAATGGATCTATTTTGCAACATTGTTTCAAATTTATTTTATTTCTTTAAATTGCATTCATCTTTTTTTTCATTTATCATTTGAATATGGATATTAGGCTGCACAACTAATGTTATTTTATTGCAGAATTGTTAATTCAGATTTTTTTTTTTTTTTTTTATGAACATTATTTGGGTGCTTTAGCTTCCTAACACATTGGTTTTTTTTATTCGTTTTGGTTGTAATGTGTGCAGCAGGGGGGTTTGTGGCCGCTCTCACTGTGGCATCATGGCCATTTTAAAAAACCATACCACGCCTTTGTTGCCAGATTCAAGAAAGCAAGCCACGTTTTTTGGACACCCCAAAACCCCCAAAACCAACTAATTATAAAACAAGCACCAAATTGGATGAGGGAAGTGTATCAAAATTAAAATAACACACATTGGTTGAGTACACAGGTCATTAAAAGAAGGGTTAAAAAACACAAATTCCTATGTTGTATCCACTATGGCTGCACACTGATCGCCACCTGGCGGATCTTGGTGGTACTGCAGTCTAACGACTAGCCTACTGCTGAAAGCCACATATCTGTCGTCACTCTCCTAGTAACAGATGTTGCTGCAGTTTTTAGCACAATTTTCCTATTGGTTACCAGTTGCATTGATTAAATTACACAGCATGACAGATTTTGCAGGGTGGGGGGGTAGTCTTGCACACACATGTTCATATGTAGGCTACAGATGCATGATTACAAAATCCTTTTTTTTCTTAAATAGCACGGTGATGTGCATCATGTTCAATACAATTCTGTTTCCCTTCCAGGAGAATGGCCACGCCAAGACCAACGGGGATGCCTCTCCCGCTGCAGAGGAGGCCAACAAAGCTGATGTTCAGGCCAACGGCAGCACTCCTACTGAGGAGGCGCCAAAAGAAGGAGAAGGCGAGAAAGTAGAGGTTGCTGAGGCCAACGGCGAGAAGGAGCCCGCCGCCACAAACGGAGAGGCTTCTGCCAAGCCGGAGGAGGGCACTCCGTCCACCAGCGAGGACGGCAAGCAGAAGAAGAAGCGTTTCTCCTTCAAGAAACCCTCCTTCAAGCTCAGCGGCTTCTCATTTAAGAAAACCAAGAAAGAGTCCGAAGAGGCAGCGGTGGAGGAAGGAGCAGCAGAACCAGCCGAAGGAGAGAAGGCGGCATCAGAGGAGGCAGCCGCCGAGGAGGCCAAACCGGCTGAGGCTGCTGAGGAGGGAGCAAAGGCGGCTGAAGCTGAGGAGCCAAAGGTTGCGGAGGAGGTGAAGGCAGAAGAACCAGCAGCAGCAGCAGAAGGAGGCGAGGAGAAACCAGCTGAGGCTTCACCTACTGAACCAGAGACGGCAGCCAGTCCAGAGGCCAAGGCCGCCGCTGAGTAACCCTGCTGAACCAGACACCGGAATGAAGGAGGCGACGGCGCCCGTCTGAAGGAATGCGAGGACTTGTCTAAAACCAGGGATTTTTTTTGTTTCTTTTTTTTGTTGGTGTTTGTTTACTATTCTGCAACCATCTCATCCATAATGACTGCAAGGTCCTTGGCAGTGACGGACAGGAGGTGTACTGGAGAGTGTGCTGCTTCCTCACTGCTCATTGGTGCTTTGCATGCGTGACGTCGGGGCGAGTGTGAAAGTGCGAATGCGAGCGTGAATGTGTTTTTTTCTACATGAAACCATGACTGTGTTGACACGTTGCTGAATTTGACATATTTTATCAAAGTATTTGGTGCTGGGCAATTGGATGTAGCAGCTAAAGCTGTGTCTGCAAGATTTGACACATTGTGATATTTAAAGGGAACCAAGTCTTAAATGTTGTCTTTGCAGTGCACAGTTGTTTACAACTCTTTTAAACTCAAACGCTCCTGTGGACACAACCATTCCTGAATGAAGTAGATTTAGTTAACTGTCAGAACAGTAGGTGCTCATCACTTCCCATTTAGATTCCACCATTTCAAGACTCTGTAGTAATGCACGTTGTATAGACTTTGATATTACTGGTTTTATGACTGAGATGTACCTAAATGACTGAAGTTTTTAACAGATTACCCATTGTAAATGAAGTTTTTCTTGTTTTTCACCATTTGTAAGATTGAATAAAATTGGGAGATGTTTTAAGCAAATTTTGCATCAAGCTGTGATGACTACAACGCCACTTAAAATCGACACTAGAAAGCACACAAATTCAGGGTTTTGGGTGCAATATTTGAACCGCATCTTTTTTGTATATAATAAGGCTTATTCAATATGGAATGTAACATTGCCCACAAACTGGTTATAGGTGTTCAGTTTCTGTTCCTGTGAGCACTGATGAAGAATAAAGGAATGAAGTGGCACACTGAGCTCATTTATTCATAATGTTTAGCTTCAAATGTCCCCCCCTTATTAATCTGTTAACTGAGTAGGTGTGAGATTGTGTTGTGAGACTGAGATCAGCTTCTGGAGGAAGAAATGAACACATTGGTTCTTTGCTTTATAGCACCCTCGTGTGGTGCATTATGGGAAAAGTCTGAGGTGAACAATTGCTGTATAGAAAAGCATTTAAAAAAGAATCTATTTGGAATCATAAGATGGCATAACATCTCCCACGTGGAGGAAATCTAATCAATTGGAGCAATTACATTAATCATATTAGCAAGAAGATAAAATACTGCACAGCCTCTGGAAGGGAAGAATGCAACTTTTTCTAGAATAAATACATTTTCACACAAAAAAAATCTAATTTTAGATGACAGAATAGCTTAAGTACACCTTGAGGCCCCAGTCAACACATCCTAAAAAGTATCTGATCATCATAAGCATTTGTCTTTCTTTAAACCAGCTTAATTTGCAAAGAGACAAATTGAGACGTGCTTGTTGCCCTGCAGTATTTTTAGGATACAACTGACTAACTCGAGGAACAGCCACAGCATAATTATGTCACAATATTCGGGTTTAAGTTGTGTTAGCTGCTGGTTTTGCACCATAAATGATAGTGTGTGAAACAAACATTTTTACGGCGTCTAGAGTTTTTTAGCAGCTGCAGCACACACCTAACCGTTGACGTGTTGGGATTCCTTCAAACCCCATAAAAACACCAGAATAATTTTAAGAGTAGAAGAGTTTGCTGCAAACTCCTCCAGGGTGTTTTTAGACACCCACATCTGCTCCCATTTTCAAACCCTCTTATTTCCTTTGCACCCAGTTTAACCCAGTGTACTGCAGCTTTGGCCACCGCAAGAAGGGTGTGTTTTACACATAATATTTCTATTTTTGCTTCTTGGTCTGCATGTCCATCTTGGTCAGGTTGTTGAGGGATTTGCTGCCCATTTTGTCCCCTAGTGTGCCTCACAGTATCCCATAATGACACACACCACTCTCCATCCTACTCCAAGTTCTTCCAATCCTTCCTTTGTTAGCTTCTCTATAGACAAATGGATACAGTATACAACTAAATACAGACAGGTGAGCCTGCTAAAAACCAAAAATATATCAAAGTGAAAAATATTCCTTTGAGTGCAACAGATAATTTTGGAGTGTGGCTTGTGGAGTGGACCAGAGGCAGCGCTCCCGTCTGTGTTCCTGTCTGTTCCACCTCGTGCACTGACCGCAGACCGTCTCTGAACGGCCGTCCCCTCACATGGCAGTCCCCGGCGGTTTCCTTCAACCAGCTTCCTCTCTCTTCTGTCCCTTGAGGGCCCCTCACCTCACCACCGTCTCGCTCTCTCTCCCAGGAAAGATCAAACGTCCGCTGCCCTACCAAAAGGACCATCCCTGTCCCTCATCCCACATGCTAGCTATTTTCAGCACACCCATATTCAGACTTGCATGGTAGAGTAGCTTTTGTAAACTTTGGCTCCACCAGTGGCCAACATGTGGGGAGAAATTTAAACATTATGATCCTCATCCGTCTCAGCTTCTATACACGGACCAGTGGTGTGAAGTAATTAAGTACATTTACTCAAGTACTGCACGGAAGTCAGTATTTCCATTTTATGTTACTTTCTACTTCTTCAGTACATTTCAGAGGTAGATATTGTACTTTTTACTCCATTTTGTTTATTTGACAGGCAAAGTAACGGCTTACTTAGATTCTACATACAGAACATATCAGCTTATGAACTATGATGCCTTGCTACAGTTTCTATACAGTCTATATGATAAGGGACTGTTTACCTTGGCTACTTGCTAACCTGGTTGACCTAAAACAACTAAAATACACAACAGTTTATAGTAAGGGGGGATTCTGCATTAGGTGTACTTTTACTTTTGATACTCCAAGTAGATTCTGTTGGTGTATTTCTACTTTTACTCTCATAAAAAGGGTCTGAATTCTTCATCTGACTCATGACAATAAATACGTCATGTTAGTATATCTTATATCTGCTAAGTCCATGTGGCTATGTGTAGCTAATATGCTAGCATCCATTATTAACTGTTTTTGACATCTTATTTACTTTTTATATTTTGTCAGTGATGTAATGTTTTGCAGAACTTGTGACAAATGCGCTTGGAAACCAGGTAAATTCCTGGTGTCTTAGTGGATCTTTAATTCAGAGCTGCACAGGAAGGCTAGTAGAAAGGTTTTAATCTTAGTTTGTACCATATTGCAAGCATGAGCGATAGTCAGGTGGAAAAGTTAGCACACGAGCCATTCTTACATTGGATTCATCATCAGGCTCCCATACTGGAAAGCATCCCATCTCTGCTAAAGGCTTGTGTCTAGAAGGTAACCCCCAAATTCTGACGCTGCCAGACAACCTATCCTAACTTTAACCATTCGAGGTCAATGCCTAACTGCAACAATCTCGCGAGAGTTTTGCAATTTGCGGGTTACCTTCTAGACACTACTCTGCTAAAGTGTTCTTGATCTAGACACTGGATTCCTACAGGCCAAAGGAGTATTACTCTGTATAGTTGACCTCTGACTACAATGCATTAGGAGGCAAGTGAAATTTTCTTTAGAGGATTGATGAGGTTTCATGTGCAATACTTGAAAATACACAGTTAAACGAGTTGAAAGTGGACTGACTTTTCTGACAGGATATTCAGTGTGTAATTGATTAATTAAGATCCAATTAAGACTTTTTGTATTATTTCATATGCACCTCCAAGTAATTTGTCTATAAGATATTTAGTAAAATGGTCATAATGTTTTGAGTTTCATTATTTAAAAAAGTGCTTCTGAGACAAAACATTTGTTTAGACATCTTTTATTTTGGTCATTATGCTTTACATGACATAATGCATGTTCAGGGATATAACGATGTTGCTGGTAGTTTGTGTTTGTATGACAGTATTCTGGTGACTTGTTTCATTAGAACGGTCAATTTGACCATTACCATTTCACAATCTTCAAGTCACATACAAGGATAACAGTTACAACATGTTGCACAGAAAGGTTTTGTGTACTTTTTAATAAGATTATTGCTCACCCAAACAAAAACAAGCAGGTACAAAAAAAACAAAAAAACAAAAAGAAACAGACAAACACTAAATTAAGAATCACCAGTTGAAGTCATTATTAAAGGAACAGAGTGGAAAAAGAAAAAGTCAGGACACAACACAGTTATAACACCTCAATTTCACATGCTGTCTCCATTGCAAAAGCTCACTGGTAACTTTGTGGATTGCTTCCCCCATCCCTGATCACCTGTTTTCATAAATTAGTTTTCCTTCTTTCTAAGCACCTATTTCTTGTAGTTTTCAAGTCGAGATGCTACTATTCCTCAAAGAAGGGTGAACTGCCTGTCTGTTTGCTTGAGGAAAAGATGAACAGGGAGTTTACTTTAGTTTGAGAAATAGATGGCAAATTTAGTTGGTTGGCTTTTTGGGAACTACTGTATCAACGTATCACGTTGAGGCAATGAGGAACCCAGAGAAAGAGCAGTGGACATTCTCTGCGGCGAAGACACCGTTGGCCTCTTCGTCGGGGATCTGGACGTAGACTGTGTCCTGCTCGTCCAGCAAGAGGACGGCGCTACCGGACATCTGGTCCAGGAAGCCCTTGCTGTACTCATCATAAGTGAACATAACGGGCTGGCCATTCTTGTACAGAGCCACCAGGGCATGAGCTCCATTAACATGGATGCTGTAGGAGAAATAGTAGACTCCAGGAATCTGGCAAGTGAAGATGCCGGACTCGGGGTCATAGTGATTCTCGGCATTGTACACGATCTGGTCAAACTTAATGGGGGTGCCATCAGCAGGGTAGGGGGTGATCAGAGATGCGGTGAAAGCAGACATGGGGGACTTGACCATGATCTCGCTGACTCCCATTCCCATGCCCTTCTCAAACACAACCTCACCAGGAGGACCAGGAGCACCAGGAGCGCCGGCTGGGCCAGCCTCTCCATCGGCACCGTTCTCACCAGGCTGACCAGGCTCACCCTGAGGTCCGGGGACACCCTTAGCGGCCAAACCAGCAGGGCCAGAGGGACCAGGGAGACCTGGGTGTCCCTTAAGGCCGTTAGCACCGGCAGGACCTTGAGGCCCAGAGGGTCCTCTGGAACCTGGAGCACCATCGGAACCAGAGGCACCTGTCTCACCTGCACGGCCGGGATGACCTTTGGGTCCAGCGGGGCCTGGGATACCTGGGGAACCTGGGGTACCTGGGGCGCCTACATTTCCTTTGTCACCACTGGGTCCAGAGGATCCCCTGGGTCCAGGAGGACCAGCTGCACCTGGATAACCCTGCTTGCCAGCGAAACCCTGTGCTCCCTGATCTCCTTTGTTTCCCTTAGATCCCTGAGCTCCGGTTGAACCTGTGTCACCTTTAGAGCCAGAAGGGCCGGACTCACCTGGGAATCCAACTGGGCCCTGAGGTCCAGCAGGCCCAGTGGGGCCAGTAGCACCAGTAGCACCAGTATATCCTGTGGGACCCCCATCACCCTTTGCACCTGTGGAACCTGTGGCTCCTGTAGCTCCCCTCTCTCCCTTCTCTCCATTTGCACCTGGCTTTCCATATCCGGGGACTCCGGGGGCACCAGTGGCTCCAGCAGGTCCCTGGTGGCCTTTAGGGCCAGCTGAACCAGGCAGACCTGGGGCGCCATTCTCACCTGGTTTACCTGACATACCTACACCTGGGGCACCGGTGTGTCCCTTGGGTCCCTGTGGTCCCATGGGACCTGAGGCACCATCTCTACCTGGCATACCTGACTTTCCTGGCTCACCGGCCATACCTGACTTTCCTGGCTTTCCAACTCCAGAGTCACCTGGCTTTCCAGTTGCGCCCATGGCTCCCTCGGGTCCTGTCTCACCCTGAGGTCCTTGAACTCCCACCCCTCTATCACCCTTAGAACCTGGGAGACCAGGTACACCTGGATGTCCCTTCAGACCAGACTCTCCTCTAGGTCCCATTGCTCCAGGAAGACCTGAAGGTCCAGGCCTGCCAGTGGCAGAGAGGCCAGCGGGTCCAGGGCTTCCAGAGGATCCAGGGGATCCCCTTGGTCCCTGGGGGCCAGCAGATCCGGTGTCTCCCTTCTCGCCAGGTGCGCCATTGCTGCCAGGTTTGCCATGTCCACCTGGGGATCCAGGCTTGCCAGCGACGGAGCGGCCAGGAGCTCCGGGAGATCCAGCAGGTCCTTGGGGTCCAGGGAGACCTTCAGCACTCTCACCGGGGGGGCCAGGGGGACCCTCAGGTCCCTCAGGGCCAGGCTCACCTGGAGCTCCAGGCTCACCTGCCACTGAAACCACTGTGAAGAGTCAAACAGAGTCCATCATCAGTACCACCAGAAACAAGAACTAAAAAGTACTCAAATGAAAACAACTACTTAGAGTTACAGCTTGAACCAAATACATTAAGAGTACATTTCAAAACATCTTTTTTTGTGTGACTGTGATGGAAATGTGTTGGCCTACCTATAGTCTGTGCATATCTATACAATGATATCTTGGAATACAGTGTTTGGTATCTCTAGTAGCTCTAATTATATCCCATTCATGTGACAAAGAGTACAAGAACATGGATGTACTGGCCAGCTCTCAGGTCTGAGAGAGTGTGAGTATGACTGAGCTTTGGTAGTATCTTGTTGACATGGTTGTTCAACAATCAAATGTGAGATGAATAACACATTTTAAGAAAAATGCTCTAATGAACATTGCTCTCATTCATTGCTGTTGTGTATTTCATCATAAAGTTAAAAATGATGAATGCATTATAAAATAATTTAGTCCAAATTCAATGATATTTGATTCCTGGAGGCGGGGCAAGTTTTATTCCCAGGAACCAATCTTGTTGTTCTGAGGTTTGACTACAGCTGATTCACTGGCACAGTTTTATAAAATCCTCCTTCAAATGTTAAACTTGCAAATCCTTCAAAATAAATGTAGAAATTTGTCTTTTGGAATTTTTTAAGAATTTGTTATAAATCAGATGTTTAATAGCTATTTTTCCTACTGTGCAGGTCAAAGAGTTTTAAGAGACTTGTTTGTCAAACAGTAGGTCTAAATGAGAAGGAGTGTGTTTTTTGTTTTTTTATGTGTTGCCTTAATGTGGTCACATGTGTTTGAGTATAAAAGGCCCACTCCTTGGCTAACTGTAGTTGAGTTTGGATGAAGCCAAACAGATGTTTCTACTTCTGTGTGAAGCAGGCACACCCAGACAAACCACACTGCTGGGTGACTGGACTGTAATTGTCAGTGTCAAACTAAAAATAATTCCCTAACAGCTGCTTTCTAAAATAAAAATAGTATGCTGATTCACACAAAAGCAACATTTCATATTTTATATTGCATTTTAGCCAACACTCAAGACCATGCCATAATTAACATTTTTTTAAGTGCAGTAAATCTCTGAATATACTAGAAATATGGATCTTTTTCTTGTTTTGCATGGGGAATATTTACAAAAAGCAAAGTTAAATTATGTTTGAAATGAGCTTTGAGCTGCATTGACTAGCATGAGTATCTGTGAGCAAATGAACAGCCAACATTTACAGCTAAAATAACTAAAATGAGAAACATACATGTCAAATCTAACACACTAAATGTACTGAAAACAACAGTACTCTTACAACATTATACTCAGGAAAACATGAGTGATTCCTCTGAATTGCTGATCATGCAATGAACATTTTGTACAAGATAGTTAAAAAAGGCAGTCTCAAAAAAGTATTTAAATTGTGTCTATCGTGTTGATCATCATGATAACAAAATGCCCCAAAAGTCCCAAAATCATTTAATTTAAAATATGTTGTTAATGTGATTGCATTGGCTGAATAAAAGAACAAATAAAGTAAACTACAAAAAATTGTGAAAACAACACTTCAGTTAGGTGCGTGTAAACTGCAAAGCTCTGCACTGAGTAAATAAGCCCTGTTTCTCAATTCCTAGATCTAGACCATGTGATTGGAGAAGCAGGCACACTGTTTCAGCCAATCAGAGCTCGAGGCAGCTCCAGAGCGAGGTCTTGTTCAGTTTTCAAAGTAAAGTGCAGCTGGCTGTGGCCAGCATCTGCCTGGCTGCTTATGCTGCTCTGATTTGCCACAACAAAGATGCTAATTCGCTAGCCGAAGAATCAAAGGTAAGGCGAGACTGTCACGAAATGTTGCTCGAGTAAAGATCGTCTTTAGAGAAGACAATCTGACTTTAGAGGGAAATTTTGTGAGGAGAAACTAAAGAAAAACAGGGGAAATGCTAGCATGTACTATTGTCAAAAACAGATGTATAGAGAGGCTGTGTTTTCTTACCGTGGCTCTTCACAGAGTAGGGCTGGTACTGAGGGGCGGCCTTTGTCATCACCTTCTTCACCACATACCGGTCCCCATGGGCAGCTGTCAAGGCCACCACGAGGAGGAGGATGCTTGCTACTCGTACGTCCATGTTGCAAAGTAAAATCTGCAAGGGGAAAAGAGGAGACGATCAGCACAACCACTCTCAAGGTACAAAGTGTCAGCAAGCTTTCAATTCTTGAGTTATTTTACGGAGCTTAAAACTTTCTCAGCTAAGTGTACAGGCTGAACATCTTTACAGAAACTCAATGGACAACAAATAATATAGGATAAGTTAGAGTGTAAATTTCAATTTTTGATTCAGCCAGAGCATCCTTCAGGACTCTGAATATCTGTCAGGATGCTCCAAGCCAGCCAAAATTTGCCTCCTGTCCCCAGCCTGCCATAGAAACAGACTCAAGGCCTAGACTAAGCCTAGATATTGACTACACTCCCCCCAGAGAGAGAGCTGTTTAGAGAGGAAGAGAAAACACACATACCTGCTTCCAAAGGGGGTAAAAACAATTTCTTCAGCACCAGAGAGCTCCTGGTACTGCTGTATATCCTTAGGGTAGGAGCACAACTGAGGATATGCTGCCTTCTAGTACAATGATGTGGGTATTTATACCATATCTACCCCTCGCATCATTAAAAAAAAAAAAAAAGCCCCCACCATGCAAGTACCTCCCTCCTCAGAGCTAGGCTGTAATTAGCAGACAGATCTGCCCAAAGCGGGCATGTCACATCAGGGTGCCTCCATGTCTTGAATATCCAGACACATGATTATCACTTATTTCAGTCTTCTTCTGAACTAGAAAATAATCATGTACAAAGCAAGAATAAACAAAAACATAAACAAAGACCACAAACAAGCTCTGTAGGAGGAATAAACAGAATCTAGTAACACCTTTACATTGTCATTTTTATCAAGCAACAATTTACTTTTTTTATGATCACGACATGTTTATATTTTTGAATGCTTATAAGATCTCCTATTAAGGTATGACAACGTCTGAAAATAGTCAAAACATCCATAAAAAACAACACCAGATTTGCAGTGGCACCTGTGTTGCTTCACAAAGCTTGCATTGAGGATGTACAGTACCAGCCACATCTGCAAATTTACATCTTGTCCAGCCGGCTGGACAGTCTGGGCACCTCCACGCTTGCCATGATAAGGTAAACAAGGGAAATGGTGGGGAAAGGTTGTCTAGAGTGCCATGAGGGGTACTGGAGATTTTAGTTGCCTTAGGTTGAAAGCAACTAATTATGTTTATTCCTGATGAATTTAGCTTTTCATATATTTAGCTTTGTGCATTTCCTGGGTATTATTTGGTCAGCTTGTCATTGTGGCTAATAGAGGACAAAGTCGCCTTGATTTCAATCTCTATTTCGGGATGAACACTTTTTCTTAAGTTGTGTATTTTTGTAAGTGTGTCACACTCAAAACAGCTAATAAAACTATATAAGGAGCCACTGGAAAAGACATTTGGGCTTGTTTTCTGTGCAGTCTTGTGAATGCAACCCAGTGTGCAACAGCCCTCATTTGCAGTACGGATGTTTGGACACCAGAGGGCAGGTTTTACTGTTGTACAGTACTCCATGGAGTGAAGTGGTGGTGGTGGTGCTGCTACTGCTGCTGCTGCAGCAGGGAAGGGGCCATGCCGCTGTGGTCAATTGTTATTTTTGGTCCCCTCAGTGCATATACATCATCAGAGGTTTCAGGCTGATTCCTACAATTACAGCTAGTTTTTGTCATGATGTTGTATTTCCTCAATCAGCGCCATCCTCCAGTATTACCCTCCCTCACCCTCCACCTGGCCTGGCTTACTTAGAGATCCTCCAACTGTAATTTCTCAATTTAAGCCTGGCCACATAGGAAATGCATACACCCAAATAATCACATGTTCTCAAACACACAAGTAGCAATAACCGATGTGTAGGGTACACTATATCCCATCCCAGAACATAGGACCATTTATGGCACATGCTCTTCCTGTGTTCTTATAATGTACATATTGCTGACAACATGTGTACATTTGCAGAAATGATGATGATGCATTGCCTGATTGAGGCCTTCACCAAGTTTCTATTTGAGGCGTCTATACAACATGTGACAGGCGTCTTCCACTGGGGGTATAATCAAATATTTTAACACGTGGAGCTTATTTGAACCCTTTTTTCTCCTGTAAATTAGACCAAATTATCTGCAATTTTCTAAAGTGCTACCTTCGCTGGCTTATGGCACTTAATCATGTCTGGCAAGTATTGTTTAAGTTTTCCCTTCCTGTCAAATAAAATATATTGCAATTTGTGATCTTCATTTCCAAATGTTTGAAATTCTGTTCATAACCGAGACAGGAGCGACGGCTCACAGCAGAGGTGCAGACTGACTACCTGAGGCTGTGTGATGATTGAGGAATGTCAAATTACATGTACAACAGATGCGTGCAACTCAAGCAAAGGCAACATCACTTTCGTGACAATATCATAAAAGCAAGTCATATTTTTCATTTTGATTGCACATGTTGCTTCACCAGCTGAGAAAAATCATGTTCATCCTTTTGATATCTTTTAGTTAGACTATATTATTTAGGATCTCTTTATGCCTCTGCCCAGCTATGCCAGTTGTAGTCAAATTTAGATGAAATGACAGAGCAAGAGAGGGTGGAGTTAGGATTTCATATGTTTATAGGTTCAGATAATTTCAGTTTATTTATGTTTTTCAAACATGGCTAAACCACGGCAGAAGAGGTTCTCCGTTTTTAGTCAGACAAGAGACAATGATTCATCTCTTCATGCATGAAAATGTAACAACAACCTGTGTCTGCATGTGAGCCTACGGAGAGGCAGACAAACCCATGCTGAGCTTTGAAACCCGAGTATACTCTGGCTCGAGGAAGACTTGAATTAACAGTGTAATTTAGATGTTGTTTATAACCTTACAGCATCTTTTTTATTTTCTAAACACGCAACTGCAATCATTTGCGAAAGACTCCGTGTCCTTGTGCTTATAGTGGCGAAATTGAAGGCTGTGAAAGAGCATGGCGGAGCCCTCTCTCTCTGCTCAGCTCATTACAGCACCGCAGCAGCTTGATGTGGTCGGCAGGCTTCATTGTAATAACCATTAGGAATTAGGTTAACAGCCTTCAAGCTGAAGGCGGTGACGTCGCTTTGCCCTAATATTGTGGAGAGACCCTCACTGTAAAATACGCTTTCAGTTTCATGTCACTTCATACACTTGATATATGGCATAAAACTATTTTACTGCATTTAGAAGAATAAGAAAATGGTTAATTATGAACATGACACGCCCAAAGTCAATGAGGGCACATGGAAGCTGCACAGCCTCTTGTTTTAGGATCACATTGATTTCAGATTTTGTTGTGTGTGCTTTTTTTGTGGTGGTGGAAAACAACTAAGTAGTGAAGTAAGTACAGTATTGAGTTTTTGAGTGTTTATGCTTCTATTCCACTGCATTTATCTAACAGCTTTAGTTACTAGTTCATTTGCAGATTCAAATTAATACAAAATATACTCAACTGACAAATTATGATGTATTATTATAGATTAAGCTACCCAGCAGTATACTAGCTGCAACATAAAAGTGATGCTTACATGCTGGTCCATCAGAATTATAATCCAATAATATGTTTTATTCTGAAATGGGTCATTCTGCATAATGACTTACTTTTGGTACTTTCAACATATTTTTATGCTAATACATATTAGTTTGCATTGTATTGCAGATTTTGGGTCATGGTTTTGGTTACGGTCCGGTTTGTTTTGCACATTAGGGAGAAGAAATACAGCCATTTCCAATGTGTTTGATCTCCAACAGATAGTAATGAATGATATGTCTGTATTATATGAAGCCATAACACTGATTTTATACATGAAATATGCAGACTTAATGGTCAAGTAGGCCTATGCTCAGAATCAGATAGTTGCCTCTTCTATGTCTCCGGCACCTCATTTAATAATTAGAAAGCCCTGTATTTAATAATGGCTCAACGGTTCAACAAGTCCACTATTGTTTTTTTTACGGTTTGGTTTTGCATCTCTAATACATACTGTAAGTATTTTTTCTTGTGATACAGTATTTCTGCACTGTAGTATTTCTTGTAAAATAGTACTACTGTCACCTGTTTAGAAGGATAACACATTTTTATCATCCTCTACAAAAATAGATTGAAAAATGAAAAACAGGCATGGGAAGTTGTGACAGGGCAAATTTTCTTTGTCTGAGCCGTCTGCAGAGGACATAATCTGGCATTACGAGGTCCTGCTTGTTGTTCAGGCCTTCATCCGCATTTACTAAAAGCCTGTAGATTTCATTAAATTCCCCAGAGAGTACCGCTGGCCAGTGTTACTGGCAATGTTTGTGATGTTTGCGCTTGTACTCTACAATGATAACAGTGTTTGAAAGAAGGGTTTTTGTATTTTGTCTGTTTTTGTTCGCGCCACTGCCCAGGAATTGATGTTTCTGGTTTCTTCGCCATGCTGACCGAGGCTCAACCCACACCCAAGAGGAGAACATAATTGGCGGTTGATGTAAGGGGACTCGGGCCGAGCACGTGAGTCAAGCAACGGCTAAAGATACACCATCACGGCTGGGATACAAATTTAATGTTTCAATAAACTCCACGGACCACTAAGAGCTACTTTAAACTTTATGAATGGCAGACTTGACGGGGGCCCTTGTGAGTGATTGGTGGAGAAATTACAGGGTCCTGAAAACAAACATGGATCCAAAAGGAGCCGGAAGTGTAAAAGTAACTGAAAAATGGCGGTGGTGGTAGCCTTAGAGATGAGAGTTGACGTCTGGGAGGTCATCAGTTTGAACCCCCAGAATGGCAGGAAAATGGGGAGGGTGGATGGATGAGAAAGCAATGGTTGGATGTCCTTCAATAACTCCCAGGTGTGAATACATGT
This sequence comes from Sebastes umbrosus, assembly GCF_015220745.1. Taxonomy (NCBI): domain Eukaryota; kingdom Metazoa; phylum Chordata; class Actinopteri; order Perciformes; family Sebastidae; genus Sebastes; species Sebastes umbrosus. Next base: position 16,829,488 of record NC_051284.1, read on the forward strand.
AGCTGTACGAATGTGAAGTAGTGTGTTGCCATGCACACTTTCCTGAGGTTCAACAAACCACTAAAATGTTCAAAATCTTACTTTAGGGTGTTTTACTGTGTAAACACTTGAAATTAACTTTGTAATTAAGTTGATGACTTGGAGATATTTGTCACACACTTCTTCAGAAAGCGAGAACTTGCTTATTGCCAGTCAACCAAGTCAAGTGCTGTTTTATCTCAACTGTGTGATTTGATTGTTTCGGTTTCCATAGATCATTTGCTGTAAGTTTATTTCTGGAAAGGTCTGACTCAGCTGCTGGCTTGAAGCAGCGTTCGTAGTCTTTCTTTAGCCGAGGAAATCAGGGTTTCGGAGTTGCAGCAGCCAAAAAGTAATTTAACTAAAAGTACTCGGCCAGACAGTTTATGAGGCGATGCAAAACAGCACTTGTGCATACAATGTACGACAAAGGTAAAAAGGTCAGAACAACATATATTGATATTCTTTTTATTCTTGTTTTGTTTTCCAGCGAGGAAACAATCTTTGCTTGCTATTCATGACATTATAACTTGCCCTTATTCTCTGCATTATCTTGCCTTGAAAAAAATCCCAGTCAAACAGAAGGCAGACTGCTAGAAGTATCTGCTTATTGTGGGATCATTGAAAGATATCAAAGTTAAATAAAACCACCACAATGGGATTTTTGGCGCTTAAGTGTAGGTGGCGGAGTCCTGTATTTAAGGATAATGACTAATCCGCTACATCAAGCCTGCGTAAATGTCAGGTTTCACTGTCTGTATCAGGCATCGTCAGCCATTTCACAACAAATGCCCCAAAAAAAAACCTGTCAGGGTGTGTGAAAAAGTCTTTGTGAGAGACAGGAGAATGAAAACGCCTAGCTCTCTTAATGCAGAGTAAACCTCATCAGAGCAGAGGTGGATTTATATTCAACTTGTCAGTTCATAATTACATTTGACTTAAGCACATACTGCAGTCAGAATGCGTGGGCGGAAATGTCCCGTTCTGTGCCTGAAATGCAGAGTGACAACCAAGAAACAATGTTTATACAACACAATGTCACCTCACCTTCTGTATAGTTAGCACTGCGCTATAACGACTTGTGGAGAGACATCACAAGTGTTGTTTCTGTATACTATATTTGGTTCCAGCCATGTCTGTCTCAAAATAAGTGTTGGAGCTGAAACGTTAGTTAGTGCCCACAGAATTCACATATCTATGCTCATGATGTTTGTATATAAAGACATGACCACGAGACGTTAGCTGGAGTTTAACGTACAGTACAACCAAAACAATGCCGAGGTCAAGTCTCGATCCGGTTTGGTTTGGCGGTTTGTTTTGCTGGCTGATGGACGCTGTGTGGGCTGATACTCTGGCCGGAGCCAGAAACAGTGGTCATTACTGAGTCTAAATGGGAATCGTTCCACATTATATAATATACACAAACAACATCATCCTGTCTACTCTCTATAACAACATACAGTACATCCATTAGCTATACTAGCTTTCGGAGGGTTGCGGAGGGCTGGAGCCGATACAGGCTGACAGTAAAAGTAATAATGCATAAAGAGTTCTTGTTCATGTTTTTTTAAGTTTGAAATTGACAACTTACTGTGGGTAGTTCAGCAGTTTTTTTGTACAGTGAAAGACAAATCAGTGAACAGTGAGCTTCAGGTGTTCTGTGGAGTTGCCCTCGGCTTTACGGAGCTTTTAGTAAGTTTCAGCTCATCGTTTAGCTGTCTGGTGCAGAAACTTTACTGTTCTGGTTCACTCTCACCCCTCTAATAATGTCATTTTCAGTCGTAGCTGTTTTCAGCGAAAAAGCCCCAAGTTCACCATATCAACTTAACGGTGCAATGTAGGATTTGGCAGCATCTAGCGGTGAGGTTGCAGATTGCAACCAACTGAAACTCCTCCCGTTTTGTCAAGCGTGGAGAAATACGGTGGCCGTCGCCAAAATGCAAATGGCCCTATCTAGAGACAGTGTTTGGTTTGTCCGTTCTGGGCTACTGTAGAAACATGGTGGCCGGTTTCGTGAAGAGGACCTGCTCTGTATATAGATGAATGGCTCATTCTTAGCTAAGGAAAATACAACGATTCTTATTTGCAAGTGAAAATACACTAAAGAAAACAAACTAATTAATTGTTATTATTTATTATGTTCAATTTCTGCCAATAGATCCCCCTAAATGTTAAATAAAGTTCTTTTAAAGTATGTCAATGTTGTGTTTACAGCTTGTATCTGTTTTGCAGGTTTAAAGTCTTTAAGGCTACGTTCCAAATCATTTTTTTCTTTCTACTTTTAGTACATACTGCAGCTGCCCTTATAAAAGTAGTCAATTTTATTTGTATAGCCTAAAAGTACATACTGTTGCATGCAGTATGCATACAATTGGGGCATAATACTTCGTCAGAACATTTTGCCCCGAACTTTGACTCTCTTGCTCATATATCCACTGCGCAGATGATTGTGGGTCAGAACAGCATGCTAGATTGTATACTGCAAAATGCGACCAGATGGTATTTTTGGCATACTGCATTTGATAAACTATGTATTGGGACATACTAAATCTTTTTCTGGCATACTAAATAATATGGTAGCATGGGTATTGGAACACGCAGAAAGTCTTAAACTTTCTTAAAAGTTTGAAACCGGCATTGTTTACATCCATTTCCTCGCCAGCAGTTCTCTGCCTTTGCTGGCGAATTGCTGCGTTTCTTGGCACTTTACTGCCACCTGTTCATCAGTCGAATAGAGTGAGACCATTGGCAGGAATGTGCATCCTTGTGCACGTACAAGAAAAAAGAAAACTGGGACCAACATGGAAAAACATTGCTCTATAGCATTTCTAGTGGTCATAAACTCCACAGGGTCCCTTTAATATTTGCATCCCTTGTTTTTGCCCTTTAGGTTTCAAGTCTGTTGCACTGAACAGCACCTTAACTACCTTGTGATTGCGTTGGAAAACAAAAAACAAATGCTTATTAAAAACACCTGTTTAACACACTAATGTCTTCAAAATTAAAGTATATGGCAAATATGCAGTTGGTTTGTCAATTGAATTCAGATGTGACCAAGAATGTAACAAAATCTGCATGTGTTTTGCCAAAAACCAAAGTATTCTATCTTATAGGAAAAAAAAATTCCCACAATCATTCAGACGAGTGGCTCGCTGCAGATGTTTTGGAGTTTGTTATTGGTAATCCACAGACACAAGAACATCCCAGAATAAATTGGGATGAGAACGCACAAAGTGAAGTTTCATTCCATATGGTTTGCATGTTGGCTGGCTGGCTTCTTCTTATGTTTGTTTAAAGGGTTGAGGGGACCAGACTTATTTGCAGGATATTTTGAAGAGACACGCCAAAGGTGGATCCTGAATGTAAGAACACTCACACTGTGAGTTTGTCCAGAGCCTCACGTGGCCGGTGATTGTGGACCTGGACAGCTGTCTGACACAGTATGTGTCCTGGGTATTTCTTGCCCTCAGTGTATCTTTTGGACACCCACCATAAAGGAAACCATAGAGCATTACACATGGCTAACCACAGGTCATCTGAGACTGTCCCTGACATTTAGACAAAACAAATCTGAAGTGCAAAAAAGCTCACAGTCTAAGTTTGGCTATGTCGCGTTTGATGGGCATTTACTCAGAAATGTTACAGAAACACAGTGAATGAACTTTAGTGTTCGCAGGTCGGCAGGATGCTGTGAAATTACAAGCGATTTAAACCTTTTTCACAAAGGAAAGTCATGATTGAGCACATCTTTAAAGGACTATTAGACCTGCATTTATATTAAATGAGCTGTTAAACCCCGTCTTTTTTTAGCAGGTAACTCCAGTGTTCAGGATGACGTACAGGACGCGTGCACATTTGTAATCCTCTAGGTTGTAACATTTACATGCACTTGTTAATAAGGTTGAGGCTCCTAATGGGCTGTATCCTGGCTGGGTTTTGTTAAACGATGTATGCGACTCGGCTGCATTACATAGATGAAAGCTATCGAAATGTAATTTTATAAATGAAAATCTTCTTGGGGGGTCTGAGTGAATTTTTTTTTTTTCACAACTTCATAAATATACCAGCGTGGCCTGTTTCTTTCTGTCTGCAAAATTCAGGGGTTACATACTTCTTAGAGTTGATCAACATCTAACGACAAAAATAATAAATGCTTCCAGGTGGTCTGTGGGGCCAATGTTGCACAGCAGAACAAAAAGTTTGTTATTTTGATGAGCCAACAGTTTCTCTGTGGAGAGCCTTTTTTACTGTACCGTCCCAAGCAGAGCCAAGTGGTCTTAAACACAGAAAAAGTGCGAGTCATTGTGCTCTGTAATTTCGGCACACTGCAGCTGTCTTAAGAGACCGCGGCTGTAGACCTGTTAACCAAACTGATCCACATGTAACATTTTCCTTTCCTCTTAACATAATAATTATAATGTCACTTCCCAGAGCTCTCTCCCTAAATTGCAGCATGTATAGGTTTAACTGCAATGACAGCTTGCTGGAAGATCTTTCTAGGACAGGCCTGATGACTATTTTGGGTCTCTGACCTTCTTTCCCGACAAAGAGCTTCTGTTAATCTCTTCCATAATTCCTGTACCAAATCTCCTTTTTCCCCTGGATAATGCAGCTACTGTAAATACCATTTTCCAAGGGTATGGGATTTGCTTTTAAGGCACATCTAAAACCTGTAAGTATATGTCTCTCTCTCTCCGGTGACAGAATTGGAAGTGGACAGTCAAGTCTGGATGGCACAAGGTGAACTGCTAGTTCTGCCGAATGGTTCATACGAGACTTTGAAGAGTTTCCAATTGGTATTTTTCTCAGCTATTTACAGTTCTGTATTTCAAACAAAATCTCCAAATGTGGAAGTTTGAGGTCCTGCGGTAAAAGAAGAGAGCATTACAGTCCTAATAGTGGTGGACTTTTTCTGCCTCTGTGTTTACATTGGTCTAGTCATATTCTGGTCAGATTGCAACAGCTTGTGGTTGAATAAAACTGTGGTTGTAGCCGCTGCTTGAATCCCATCTTATGACAGACAAACAGGTGGACTGAGACTGTGTCTGGAAACTCCTGCAGTAGCATTTAAATGGCAGCAGCTTTTTCAAGTGGCCGTCTACTAAAGGGACTGAACATTTGATCAAACATGTTTTCCAAGATGGAAACAGGCCTCACTCACAGACTGTGCTGCTGTGTGCATCTCATTTGGTGAACCAAACCAGACAATTCCAGGAGGCTATAACCACTTTGGCTGCCGGAGTGAATCAAATTTATTTTTTATCCAAAGCCATCTGTTTCTATTTCCACTAATGATTAGTTTTACAACACAGAGATGCACCCATTCCTTTATTTTCTTAAGGCCAATATGTGTATTTTTTTTTTTTTTTTTAAATGACCATAGCATCTTTCAAATAAGTTTTTCCTTTAATAAAATGAGACAAACCTGGAAATAAGTGCAGTCTACAGTAGGCTACATGCTTTAAGCTCATTCATCTTAGTGTCCCCGGATCGGATTAATGGGGGGTAGGAGGGTAGCGGTGTGCATTGCTTCAGGGTGCTAAAGTGGGAAATTTTGAAATTGTATACATAGTAGCCTTAATCTGCATTAATTGATTCCATTTTTGCTACTTAGGGGCTGAGCAAAAAGCTATAAACATACCTTAAATTGATATGGTGAATGTGTTAGCAGTTGCCTTTTTACACACCCACCAGATACAGATCTGTCATATTAGCATTTATGTAGAGTTGTGTTCCCTGACAATAATGAATGTAATAGTCACTTTTAGCTCTGTTTTTGGTCTCCACCAACTCCTAAGTGAACTATCTGGCTCTCTAGCTGCTAAATGCTACACTATGTTCACAAGCTAGTTGCTAACTTTGTCTGTGGGCTTATCACAGCTGCCATCTACATCTGCAACAATGCTAATGAAAGCTGTGAGAGCGAACCAAAAGAGTAAAGCAGGCCGTCTCCATTTTGTTTTTTTTAGAACCAAAAGTGACACAATAGGGTGGAGCTACTCTAAGTACAACCGAACGCTAAATAAGACATTTTTAGGCAACCAAAAATGTTACAATTAACTTTCATGAATAGAAAACACACTGTAAAAGGGTTAAAGTTAACGAAAATGTGGACAACTCTCAGACCGGACAACGTCGTGGTAGCGACCTATCAATCACAAGGTAACCACGCCCTAAACCATACCCTGCTTTATGGTCTATTTGACTCTAGATGGGACCATAATTTACTAAATGAACATCATGCTGTATTGAAGAAGACTTGGAACTAGCGATAGAAACCATAAACTCATGTTTACAATGTTTACGGAGGTAATAAATCAAGTAAGAAGTAGGGTCATTTTCTCATAGACTTCTATAAAATCAGATTTCTTTTTGCAACCAGAGGAGTCGCCTCCTGCTGGCTATTAGAAAAGAATACAATTTTAAGGCACTTCAGCATTGGCTTCACTTTTCAGACCCTGAGATTGCCCACTGTTTCCACTGAATGTCAAATATTCATTTTTGGTTTCACTATTCTTTTAGAACGAAGACCCAAAGTCACATAGCAAGTACTCTTACAAGGAAACTTCCTGAAAATATACACCTACGAGGGGTTTTCTTTGAATCTGATTTAATCAACATTAAATATATTTTGAAAAAAACCCTTAACAAGAATTTTATGTTGACCCAAACTTAAGGTCATGGTTAATGAGGATTGCACACAGATGCAAAATGTTTGTAGTCAGGTATTACGTCGCATTTCTAATGACAGAGTGTTATCCTCTCCTGTTGCTCTGTTGTTAAGTGTAAATTGCATACATTTACTAACAGATGCGAAATAAGAGATTTTAAACCTAAATGAGATTAGTTTCATGTTTGCACTCTTATTTCAAAGCCCTTCACTTTCACTTTATACACAGTGTGAAGCCCCTCTGTTGATTGCAGAGTTTGATCCCATCTATACCGCACAGACAAGTGGTTTGCTTCATTGAAATTAAGCTAATTATATTCCACGCCTGTACACATGCAGCCACTGTAAGCTATACTTTCACCCGCTATTATCTCTCGGCGGTTTTGTGACTGTGAAACACCCTCTCCAAATTAAAGGTCGGATATGTGCCAGAACCTGACATTATAAGATGGGGAGCTGTTATTCGGAGTAAAAAGCTGCCCAGTCTGTCAGTCTGTCCCGTCCCAGTTTGCCGTCAACTGAGAGCTTAGCATAAGCTTCAGCTTGTGGAAATCAGCCTTCTTCTGCAGTCAGTACAGAGAGGAGGAGAGCTGAGGTGAGCTCCTCCAGACAATTTAAGCTTTCTGCTCTATGATGAAATGCAGCAATAAACTGTAAATGTCAGCAATCACCTGAGGATAAGAAAAAAAAAAAACTAGGAAAGTATGTGCAGTCACACAGAGGTGCACAGACACATGCACTTTGTCAAACAGATTTTCAAAACAGACAGCGGGATGGTATTTTTCTGCCTTTTCAAACCACAACCATCAAAGATAATCAAGCTGTTCTTTTTAATTCATGATTTTATTGAAAGGATTTGATTTGTATAATATATAAACAGTTTGGCTGAAATTATATGTACAAGTGCTCAGTAGATAACCCCCATCCATGCACAAACTTCAGAAAGTATTGAGACTTAAGGTGCTTTTTTGCAAACTCCAAGCAGGCTTTCATGTGTCTTTCACTGAGGAAACTTTCTCCCATCTCCACACAGAATCACCGGAGCTCAGCCAGAGTGCCCATCAGGTTCTTGGTCATCTCTTATACTAAGGCCGTTCTCCCCTGATTGCTCAGTCTGGCCGGGCAGTCAGCTCTAGGAATAGTCTGGTTGCTCCACACTTCTTCCATTTAAGAATTATGGAGGGCATTGTGCTCTTGGAAACCTTCAATATAGCCTTCCCCAGATCTATACCGCCACACAATCCTCCCGTCTCTGAGCTCTGCAGGCAGATCCTTCAACGTCACGGATTTGGATTTGCACTGATATGCATTGTCAGTTGTGAGACCTTATATAGACAGGTGTGTGCTTTTCCAAAACATGTCCAATCAATTTAGGTGGACAAGTGAACTCCAATTAAAGTGTAGAAACATCTTAAAGATGATCAAAAGAAACGGGAGGCACCTGAGCTAGATTTCAAGTGTCATAGCAAATGGTATGTATACTTAAATACAGTTTTTTCTTTTTAATAAAATGTAAAAAAAAAAAAAAAAATCTAAAATCCTGCTTTCACTTGGTCATTATGGGGTATTGAGTGTAGATTGATAAAGGGAAAGTTAATTTAAACGATTTTAGCATAAGGCTGCAACATAACAATATGTGAAAAAAGTGAAGGGGTCTGAATACTTTCTGAATGTCCTGTAGAGCGGCAATGATTATTCAATTGGTTGTCATCTATTAAATTAATTGCCAACTATTTTGATTATCGATTAATGTGTTTGAGTTATTCTTTAAGAAAAAAAAGTCAAAATTCTCTGATTCCAGCTTCCTAAATGTGACATTTGAGGACGTCATCTTGGGCTTTGGGAAACACTGATTGGTCTTTAAAATGTAGAATGATGAATAAAACACTGATAGACATTTTTCACCATTTTCTGACAATTTATAGACCAATCAACGAATCGAGAAAATATTCAACAGATTAATCAACAATGAAAATAATCATTAGTACATAGTTAGTTGCAGCACTAATGTCCCGTATACTTTATGCAAGGTTTAAGCAACAAAATGCTATAAATGGGAATTTTAGATGACGGAATATAGAACAATAAAGATATTTATGCCAGTTCAATAATGTATTAGGTACTATAACATGCATTCAGGTTTCATTATGTATAAAGAGAAAGACTTAAAAGATATTTAAAGCACTTTTTGCCTAAGGATTGGAACGCAGCTTGCAGATGTACTTCCCCCAGTTTTTATGGGCTTAAAGAACATGCTTACTCTGGTTTACTCAAACATATAATAGTGGCTGTTGCCATGGTTTTGTTGCTTCATTAAGCAACATGTTAAGCATACACAGTGTTATGTTATAGAGCTTGGAGTTGGTTTTGGTGTTTAGACAATGGAAAGCTAGAGAGCTTTATTTAGGACGCTGTGATTCACGGTGCAGTCACCACAATGACTGCTCTCTGATTCACTGCTGTATCTGGACCCACAGGGTTTGAACATATGCTGAAAGATGACTAAACACATCACTCAGCAAATCATCCATCATAGATAGAGCTGGTGTCTCAGTGGGAGGCAGGATTAAACAGCGGTGGAAGAAGTATTCAGATCTTTTACTATAGTAAAAATACCAGTACATCGTAAAAATACTCCTTGTGTAAAAGAACATAAGTATTATTTGCAAAATGTACCTAAAGTATGAAAAGTAAAAGTACTTGTTCTGCAGAAAAATGCCCCCTGTAACTGATATTTTGTTATATCTGATGATATCAAATAGTTAATATTAATGCATCAATGTTTAAGCAGCATTTTACTGTTTGAAAAGGTGCAGTGTGTGTGATTTTGCAGCATTTAGTGGTGAGGTTGCTAAGCGTGTAGTAGAAACAGAAACATGGCAGCTGGCTCTGTGAAGAGGACCCGCTTCGTATGTAGATATAAACGGCTCAATCTAAGGCAACGAAAACACAATGATTCTTTTCATCAGGCGATTATGTACTAAAGAAAATATATTTATTAATATTATATTCCATTTCTGACAATAGATCCACCTGAATGTTACACACTGTTCCTTTAACTGGTTGAGGTGGAGCTTGTTTTAAATGCTTTATTCACAGTGAGATCGTTTAGTCAATTGGTTCCCATTGTTGAACTCACAATGGACAGTTTTTAAAAATAGGTTCAAAATCGATGCATCAGAATCAGAGATATCAGCTTTTATTTAACGCATTCTTCCTCCTTATCAAAACCTGGCACCTATATTACCCACAATGCAACTTAACTGCAGACAGTTCGCATAACACACCCAAATTCAGAGATTCAGGTGTGATTTCAGATTTCTTTCATTTGTAATCTTCAGCCCCAACTGTTACTATTAAAGTAAGGGTGTACGAAAATATCGATACACTTAAGTATCGCAATATTATGTTTTGTGATACTGTATCGATTCTCAAAAATGCTATGGATTTTTAATTAATAGTTTACATGCAATGATTCTTGGCAGACTCGCTCAGATTGCACAAAACGTAGTGCTATGATGTTGGATGTTACAGAGACTGTGATGAATGTAGATCCTTAAAATCGCAATATCGCCTTGCTTACAGCATCGCAATATATTGAATCGTAACCCCTGTATCATGATACATATCTTATCGCCAAATTCTTTCAAATACCAGCCCTAGACTCAGGTGACATCACTTGAGGCAATTAATCAAACTTTGCGCAGCTTCCTCTGGAGCCATAAAAAGCTTTATACAACTTTTTTCACATATGCCATAGTACTCTCCAAGACCTGTAAACATCCACAACTGGGACCAAGTTAACAGCTAAAATGAGTAGAAATTAGGGAAAATGTGACACAAAATCATTTAATTTTAAGAACAAATATTTGCTTTTCTTGTGACCTTTTTGGTCAGAGAACATCTTGCAACTCTTTTGAAATTGTTGCTTGCATTTTTGGGATGCAAAGTGATGCTCGGGAGCTCCTGAAATACCCTCAAGTATGGGTATGTGTTGGTGCATGAAACCACAAAGTACCGAGATGTCGTGCAGCTTCACGTCAGCTGAGAATCGTTCTATTCTTCTGCCCTCCGTGGTAGTTTAGGGTTCATGAAAGACTTAATGAAAGCCTTGAAATATCCTTTCGTTCGATGGTTCCAGAGATATTCGATCTGTGGAAATAGAATTGTAATTCTATGCTGAAACACGACATACCTCTAATTTGACTGAGCTCTGATTGGAGCTTTGATTGCTATATATAAGTTCATGATAGCTCATGGGACTTTTTCTGCTCTAAAATACAGATCACTTGAGATTCCTGCTGCAGTAGCTTCAGTTCAAAGATTGCATGAGGCCTTTTGGGGTTTGTATTGGATTTCATGCCCCCGCTGTGCCTTTATTGTGTAGATTACAGCAAATTCAGTCCGAGATAGCAGAGGGAGGGCGTTTTTGACTCGTGCGGTTGATATCAGGGGGTGCTGGGACATTTTTAACTCTCTGGCCCTCCTCTGTTGTGGTGAAGGGTGTGTTCATCTGTGGGGAGGATTGGCGCTAAATGTCTAATTATGCGTGATCCCACGTTCTCAACTTTCCCAGGGTACAGTAACAGTAACGTAATGTGGCACATGCTCTGTAATCAGCGATGTCAAACATCACATGAGGCACAGTCTCGCAGACGAAGCTCAGAAATCGGGACCCTGCGGTGCAGAACACACGTCCATCCTGTCGTCAGAGCTTTAATTATGTTAGTTTTACACGGGACAGACCATGAAGCCATATTTTGTGGTGCTATATTCATTAAATGTAGCTTGCTAAATAGCCCTTTTTGAATGTCAGTAACAGGATGCTCTGAATTAAGTTGTACAGGAGTAGAAATCTAAATTAGGCGCACTTGTAAGTAAGATTTATTGACTTGTGTCTTTTCACTGAGTGGTATGAAATTAATTCTTAATGAAAGTTGATATGATCTTAATTGTTTTCTGACATGTTGTGCTACTAAAAACTGTTCATATTGATAATGAAGTTTATTTGGATGAATGGGTGTGGAACAACGAAGCAATTACACTGCCAGATTGCAGTTTCTGCCCCAACTTTTAAATTAGTCAGCAGGTCCGTTTGTTTCTGTTCCCAGAAATCCAAATGGTCCAGAGATGAAAGGTGCTAGACCTGGAAATGAGACAAGCTTCCAGATTAAAAAAACCCCAGGCGGACAACCACAACTACACCCCTTGGGCCGAGAACTTAACTCTCCACCTGAAATTCACTCCTCATTAGAAAAGGGCAGTGTAAACACACAAGGTTGCCAAAAAAATGTTCCAAAACTGAACTCTCCTTCTTCATCCAAAATTGAGTCATTAGCCGTACGCAGTACCAAGAGATAATTATACTAATGCAACTTAAGTTGTTTAGGAATATATCTATTTATGGTTGACTTCAGGTTGGACAAATAAGTCTTTCCATGTACATCTGAAGCAATATTTCTGTGAGATTTCTGGCAAGTTCATTGCAAAAATTGAAGCTTTTGGAATCATAAGGGATTGTACGTAAATGATTGGGGAGTGGGGATGGGGCTGAACCTTGTGTTTCACCTTTCTTTATATTTATATTTTTATTTGGCTTTAGAGGTGCAGGAAGGTGGATTTTGTTACATTTGGACAGAGCCAGGCTGGCTGTGATCCAGACTTTATGTTAAACTAAAGGCCCAGACACACCAAACCGGCATCAGAGGACTAGCGGCGACGAAGGCCATCTGTTGCATTGCCTCACATCGCCTGTGTCTTGGCCGACAACTTGAACACAGCAGATCGCGGTAGTTCATATTCGTCATTCAGAAACTGGGAGGCTGAGGACGGCGGCTATACAAGCCGTTGTTATGATACGTACGTTAAACAAAGTGTATTTGCCGACCATTTTTAGACCACTCTCACCCACCGTTTAGCTTCATACCAGATAGCCATGTCGTTGTGAAAATATCCGTGTATTGGAATGATCAGACAAGATGAAGAAGAAAAATGAGAAGAGCCTTCTGTGTGTGCCCTCTTTACTTCACTCGTTTGCTTGCTTGGCCGACGGACGCTCACCGACAGCCCGAAACTGGCCGATGGACGACTGTCGGTTTGATGTGACAGGGCCTTAAGTTAGCCGGCTGACGGCGGTGGCTTCATGTTTACTGTTCAGACATGAGCGGTATCGACCTTCTCATCTAACTCTTGGCAAGAAAGCTAATAAGGCTGTGTTAAAAATTAGAATACTTTTCTGACCACCCCTTTCCCCTAACAATTTCTGTTCAGTCCCCAAGCACTTTCCCATATTTGTAATAGTATAATTTACCTCTTAGGGAAACCAATTATCTGAAAATTATATTTTTGCAGTAAGGATAATTACTCTGAAAGTAAGGCAGTTATGTACAAAATTAAAATACATCATATCTTCCTCAAAATGCCCAAACAGTTTTGAGCACTGAAAGAAACAAGCAGTGAACAATATCAGCCCTGTAGACATGGTGAAACTGCTCTCTATACCATGCAGTATGATGTATATAAACCATGCCTCCATGCAGCAGAGCAGGGTGGGTGTCTCTGTGGTCGCCGTCTCTGCCCTCTGTGTCTCCAGTGGGCCATTTCTCCCAGTGGCATTCAGCCAAACCCCGAGGTAGCAAGCCATGAAAATGAGAGCGTTGCCTTGGGAGTTAAAAAAAGATGTGTTTTGATCATCCTCTTCAGCTATTTATTCCCATACTTATTCTGCTATATCTATAGAATTAGTTTTTGCTGGGAAAGTGGAAATTAAAGTTCAATCATTTAGGTTTTCTGCTACCTTACCATTATTGCTACCAAATAAAGATTCTCCTTGTCTCTCTGCAACCACTAAGAGACTGAAAAATGCGTCATAGGGGACATGATACAGTAATTTGTGGCTTTGACTATAAATATGATGCATGATACACAGAGAAGCATTGTGTATTTATTTCCCCCATAGGCTTTATTTAGTGAGATACCTGCTGAGATTTTCATAACCCTGAGGCAGCACTTATTTCACTTTTGTCTTTTTTAAACTTGGTGCCAACGTGTGGAATATGTATCTTTGAAAATAAGGAAAAGTCATGAACTACAAAACTGATAAAACAATGTTAATGTGATTTTTTTTTAAAAGTTGTTTGGGGACAAACAGAGCATTATAGTAAACCATTTTCTATAACTTATGGGCAAAAGAAGTCATATGCGTCTTATAACTACTTTCCTCCTAGTCCATATAAAACAAAACTATGCTTACATGTAAACAATTACATCCTACGGTCCAGGCAGACGACATTTGGTCTTAAATTTAGAAAAGCACAAGAAGAAACTGTTCTTGTTTTCCCTCTGTGGCGGCATGGATATTTATAATGGGAGACCAACGTCTGGGTACCCCACCATACTTTCCTCTATAACTGTTCATTTTTGCATCCGATCCATTCCCCTCATGTGTAAAATGTCCATCTGGCCGGCAGCCCAGAGCACCATGCAATGACCAAGAGCCCACGCCTACTCATGCACTGAACTCCAGATTTCAACAGCTGTACATCCACATCAATATAAGCTACTGATATTAACTTCGTATATACAATGAGAGGGGGATGTAAGTGCTTCAGGTATGAAAAGTAAAAAAAAATAAAAATGTAAATGCACCAAATAGGTTTACTGGAGTCTTAAGGTAGAAGAAGGTGTACTTGTCCTTGTATCTGTATATTTTTACCTTTTATTTGATTATGGCTGTCGGTCAACATCAAAGATGAGAAAAACTTTATTTGAGGCACAGCATAACCGCAAGTGTACAAAACAACATTAATACTCCCTAAGGACATCCGTGAGAGGGAATCAGAGGACATAGTCCCGGCCTCGGGTCCACCCAGTGGTCACTGGTCATCAGGCACGGCCCAAAGATCAGCCAGTCAAAGAGCAGCAGCCCTCACGGTCAGCCTATATAAACTACGAGAGGCTCCTTCACATCGCAGAGCGAGTCAGAAAGAAGCTGATGCTTTGTGATTTTCTCTGCACTGATACCCTTCAGCTGTATATCCAGGAGTGCTTACAATGACTTAACAGTAGATTAAAACTAAATGCATATATATTATCAAAATTACAAGGAGACGATGTGGAGGAGTGGACATGGTAATCTCTCCTGCAACCTCATAATAGAGCAAGGTTAGGAAAGTGGTTTTCTTGGGTTTTCTGGGATATGAGTCAGTTTATTTAGCCTATATGAGTCATAGGTTACGTTTATACACTCCAAGTGGGACATTTTAAATCGTAACTTGAATCAAGTGTATTTTTGTAAGCTTTAAGCTATAGCGGACCGAAAGCAAGCAGTGCAAGTCTAATCAACTATGGACGGCCGAGAATACAGAAGGGTCCTAGTCCCGGCCCACAACTGTACTAGTTAATGAGTGGCATGAGATGGGCCCTAGGATTTTATGTGAAACACAGCGACGCCCTTAGAGTACCCATTGCTTTGAAGACTGACGTTTTGAAGCCTTGAGTTCGGCATTTTGGCAGTCGCCATCTTTATTATTTGCAATCAGAAGTGACACAAAAGGGTGGAGCAAGTATAACTGACATTTATAGGCGACCAAAAAGGTTATAATTAACATTCATGAACTGGAAACACTGTGAAAGTGTTAAAGTTGTAAAATGAAAACATGGACAACACCCGGACCGGACAACACTGTGGTATCGACCTGTCAATCACAAGGTAGCCCCACCCTAAAGCATACCCTGCTTTTTCATCTATTTGACTCTAAATGGGACCATCATTTACTAAATGAACATCATGCTGTATTGAAGAAGACTTGAAACTAACGATTGACTTCTTATTGCAGCCAGAGGAATCGCCTCCTGCTGACTATTAGAAAGAATGCAAGTTTGAGGCACTTCCACATTGGCTTCATTTCACAGACCACGGGTTTGCCCACTGCCTGAGGGTTAAACGCCCAGGTGAGGTGGTGTGACCTACCTTGTATGTACCCTTCCTATGCAGCCTTACTCTGGTAAGTGAGAAGCCCCTACCCCAGAGAAGATAGCTCAAGCTCAACTCTCAAAAAAAATTATTCACCAGAGAATCAGGTTTACCATATAATCATTTAAATCATTTATTAAATGACTTCTCCTCTAATACAAATACAATATACTTCTGTTCAATATTTCATTACATCTCCTATCCAAGGGATCTAAACCACAATATGACCGGGGAGTTGATCTAAAAGGGTTAAAAGGAATTTTTAATTTCATCTTGACTAGAGAGACTTGACTATGGATTTTTAAAGGCCGATACAAAAACGATAGTTTGAAAAAAATCAGGAAAAAGCTGATTCAGTCGATTAATTGGCCGATATCTTCTTTACTTCTGCAGCAGCCTAGTCGGCTGCTTTTGCATTTGCCGTTTTTAATAAATCTGTTTTTTGTCACTCCGGATTAAATCATTTGTAAGAGAATACCAGGAAGTGTGATTTGGTGGATTACATCATTGGAATATGCTTCTATTTATTTGCAAAGGGTGATGCGCTGTTTTGTGGTTTACAGTTTGACTGGCCATGATTACTTCTGTTGCGTGTCTCGTACATTGTTAAATGCCACTTAAATTTGAGAGAATGCCAAAATGATACAGTATGCAAGTTAAAGTAACAGTGAATGATTTCTTTCCCTCCCTGTCTGCCTGTTTTGTATCTAATCTTGACTTTAAAATGATTTTAACCCAAATAGTTCTCTTCAAAAAGAGCGGGTAGAAGCTGCCATTCAGCGAGAACAAGAGCAGCTAGAATTCATCAAAGAAAAAGAGAAGGTAATTTTGAAGCTGCAGGAGGATGCAAAGAACTTCATCACACTGGAGAACTTGGATCAGCGTATAGAAGAAGCTGGGGATGCACTATGAATAAGGACCAGTCTGATTTTCATGCAATGATTTGTACATTAGCAGGGATATAGCACATAAGTGAAAGCAGTGCTCTGTTTATATAAAATGTGAAAGTTCCATAAAAACATTTTGTTCCTAAAATCAATAGATAAACGGGATCTCAATATTGACATAAAAAATCATGATTATCATTTTGGGCATAATCTGCAGCCCTACAATAAACTACCTTCATTTGAAACAGTTTAAAATATTAAAGTGCCTCTTTAACACTCTTAAAGGGACTGTTTGTAACTTCTTACACGTATAAATCAATCCCGGTCGGTGTGCCATGTGCGCTCGCGTGTGGCTACGCTGTTCAGACAAGACTCCAACACAAACTACACAGAAGCACCAAAACCGCAAAGTTATATCTAGTGAAGCCCGTCTGTTAAACAGTTTTGGCCGCTGTCGGAGGACGCAGGGGAGACCATAGCTTTGGTCTCCAGGGCCAGAGTCTCTGCTGTACTCTGCTCCGCTGCCTGCTTGCCTTCACTCACACACACCGCGCTCGTTCTCGCTATTTCACTCCACTCTCACGTGCATGTGCGCACACTACACACTGCAGAAGAGTTAGTTTAGCTCTGAGAATATCTAGTGAATGTACAGTGGACGTTTGTGCAGAAATAAATGCTGCAGCTCCTCCAGACCAACAGAGGTTTCCCGTGTCTTGTGAAGTGATGGGAAACGTTATCGAGAAACGTTATCGTCTCCGACCAAATCTAAGGTTTCTCCCCTGTTCCCTCCGTCCGCTGTCGGGAGGCTGTAGCAGGAAAAGCCAACACTAGGATCAGCACTGATTCATTGAGAGACCTTCGTCTGCTCAGCTAACATTACTGCCAAGCAGGTGAAATATAGTGATATTGTGGTTTTAGCTGACGTGTCGCCTCACTGTTTTGAGCGATGCTCTTTCATGTCTATGTAGCGAGCACAAGCGCAAAGGCCACAGGTGTAGCTGTTAACAAGCATTTCTAATTCTTACAAACAGTCCCTTTAAAGTGCCTCTGTAATACTCTTGACCTCACCACAGTTCTGATGTAAAGTAAAACCATGACTCTTATCTCAACTTTGAGATTTTGGCAGATTTAACTTTAAAATAAAATGTCCATTTGTCCTTTTAACTAGACATAAAAAAACATCAGTCTTTGCAAACATAAACAGGAAATTGGTACCTTATTCCTTGAGCATCACCTCCATCAGGGGACCCGGTGGATGGAGAAGCATCACTGGTTGGAGAAGATAACCACTGACCTTGGAAGACCTGCTGATAACACACCACGCTGTCTCCACGTCCTGTCTCTACGCATTTTCTCGGCAGCTCGATGCAGTTTCTCTCACCCTATAACTTGACTAGTGATGACAGGCGACCCAGTTGAACCATCCACTGACTGAACGTATCCCCTCTGTCTCCATAGAAACACACAACTCAGTCTCCCCTCTGTCTCCATAGAAACACACATCACGTAGCAACGCGGCTAACGTTGCTAGGCTAGCTGTCATTAGCACTATGCGGCGGCACAACCCGTTAACCGTTTTAACGTCCGTGTTTAACCCAAAAATTGTCCTCTTCTTGTCTTCAATGACAGTCGCCATTTTTTGCAGCTAAACTGACCTCGAAAAGTAACTGGAATTTACTCCCTTTCACTAATATCGATCTCTGTTTTAACAGGTACGAGAGCTCTTCCGTTTATTTCTTTTTCACCGCTCTCTCGCTCATTCTACTCTCGCGAGATTTCTTTCAGGTAGACGCGCTCTCTCGCCCATCCACTCTCGCGAGATTAGAATAGAACAGAATAGAAAGCTTTATTGTCATTGTATTAAATACAACGAGATTCACAGTTGCCACTTCTGGTCATGTGCTTTAAAACAAATACTTGACAAGACTAAACGAGGCAGATAAAACACATAACAGGTAAAACACACACAGTTATATAAAGCAAATAAAACAGGTAGAGTAGATGTAATAAATAAATATAAACATAGGTATAACACTAGAGGAATAAAATAGGTAAAATAGATGTAAGGTAATTGCACTTGTAAAATAGGTAGGGTAGATGTTATCAATAAAATGTAAACAAAGGTAGTTGCACTTGAGGTATATATTGCACAGTCAAATGTATTTCACAGTTAGTGTATTAATATTGCACAGATTTATTGTTTGTTCAGTGTCCGTATGGCCCAGGGAAAGAAACTGTTCGCGAGTCTGGAGGTGCAGGCTTTCATTGACCTGTAGCGCCTGCCAGAAGACAGCAGGTCAAACAGGTGATGAGCTGGGTGGGAGGAGTCCGTGAGAATAGTTCTGGACCTACTGAGGCAGCGGGAGATTCTTGCTGCTTCCCGGTGTTACACCGAAATCTGTGACCACCGAAATCTGTGACCGCAGAGAAGCATTTCTGACGGCTGTTGTCAAAAAATGTGACAGAATACGTGACAGAAAACACACAAAATCTAGAAAACATACATGTATTTTAATAATTTTACATTAAAGATGTATTCACACACACACACACACAAAAGAAAAGCACAAGATAGCTACAGTGGGGGTCACATTTTCAGAAATGGTGACCTCATGTTGCTGGCTCCTCTGCGGTCACAGATTTTGTTGTAACACCAGCAAATGCAACACAGTGATTGGACACAGGAGTCTCCCTTATAGAGTTCATTAGATGTATACCACACTCCATCAATGATAAAGACACATTTCACTCAAAATTAAAGAGTTAATTTCTCTCTGTTACACTAATCCTAGTTACACTCTCAAAGGGCTGCACCACGATCACCACTATCAGACCTCAGTGAAAACAATGAAAAAGTCCCACAAAAAACCTCCTTAGTAGAGAAAAAATGAAGAAATATTGGCAAGGGCATAAAGACATAATCTCTTCCAACATGCTCATAATTCATTATTTATGTACACTGCAATTAGTCACTCACCCCAGGCCAAAAACTTAAACCAAAAACGTGCAAGCGGTCCAGCAAAATGACCAAGTTCAGGTATGTTTTGGGTCTGTTCTTTTAAGTGTTTTTTTCCATAGGGCTGGATCTTAAGAGGTTATGATATGTGTTTAAGTTTATATACATGTCCATACTGTACATGTGGACACACTGGAGTTTGTGTGTTATTATTTGGAGTACACGTCTGTCATGTTCCCTTAATGACAGGGAAGATGTTGGTAAAAATGATTCTGATTTCATGTTCCATACACAGCACAGACATGTCATTTGGTTGCTTGTTAAATTAACAGAAATGACCCCAAACTCTGCACTTCCTCAACCTGTTTGCTTTTCATTTTTAAGCCTGTAATTGTGATTTTTTTTTAGTGGGTCATAAATGTATATTAATGCACACAAGTGGAATGAAAAAAAAAAAATCTGTCTTTCACGTGCAGCCTCTCAGTTGTTGACTTTCTATTTCCAGCTCTAAGCAGACAAATATACACAGTCAGTGGAAACCATGACGGCGGGGATGCATATATACAGCTGTGGAGGATGGTCAGATTCCCTCTGGTCATCAGGTTGACCACAGGTGGTTTCCATGTTAAACACCACTGTCTGATCAGTGAATATATGTATATCTCTGAGTGTCCTCCACTTTATAGCTATTGCTGTCTACAATGTCTCTAGGAAATGGCTCAGACATGCCGCCCTGAAAAAGAGCACTGCTTGCTCTTTTGCTTTTTGAAACCAGTTATTTACACAATGTATTTTCTTTTTTTCTAATTAGGGAAAGTGTCTGGCCCATGAATCAAATCCTTGTGCAGAGTTTGTCTAGAGGACACAGTGTAATCTAGGAAAATATCGGGTTGGAAGCAGACATTTATCCAGTTTGAAATGAATGTGATTCTCTGTGAGTGCAGGGATGTACACATTTGCATAAACAGACAACAGATTGCTGTATTTGGTGTCTTTACGATGAGGAAAAGCCAGTACAGCTTGTGTGCATCAGATCACCGTGGAGGTTACTGGCAAACTGGGGATCTGCAAGGTCTCTCTGACAAACGTTACACTTCTGCCCTTTGTCCAGTCTGAACTTTGTTTTTGAGGCCTGCATCTGCAGAGAGAAAGAGAGAGATTCAGAATAACAACAACAATACACTCAATGTTCATGGAGCGAAAAAAAATGTTAACTATGTCGTTAAACTCACCCAAATGACCTTGTGCCGCATGAGCTCTGCCTGGCCCAAAGCCTTTTGCACCCTCGCCATCCGCCTCTGGTGGAAGGTCTCTCTGAGGGAGCCGACTAAGAACTGGGAGACCAGTTGAACAGACCAGGAATCAGGAAGGAGCTGGATGATATTCTCTGCTGCAAACACCAGAGGGTTGTTGTTGAGCAGATCCACGGCAGCGCTGGTGAGATCCTCAGAGCTCAGGTAGATTTGGAGCAAGGTGAGCAACAGGGTCTGCCTGAACTGAGGGTCCCGGCCCTGGGCGGCCCTGCAGCAGTAGGCCTCTGCAGCTTGGAGGTCTCCCTCCTGGTGAACCAGCACTTGCAGAGCCTGAGAGTGTTCACCAGTCCTACCGAGGAGAATGGCTTTCTCTACGTGCAGGGTTGCTGACTTGACTCTCTCTGCAATGAGAATATAATTTAGTAACAACTCAGTCATGATTTATTTTCCTCATAAGGCATCCACACACCATATACAGTGGAGGCGTCATAGAATTTGGATTCCCATAGCAGCTGCTGCAGCTTCACTCTGGTCTTCCTCAAATCTGCTTCCTCTTCCTCTCGCAGCGTCTCAGTAACATATGCCAGGGCCAGACGGTTGTGATGTCTCTCCTCCTGGGGGCAGATTACACCAATCATGTCTCGGTGTATTTAATAAAGGAGTCAGGGATATTAGATTAGGTAGCTGCTGCTGTACCCACCTCGCTGTTTAGATCATGGATTAAGAACTCAAGATACAAAAGCAACGCCAGTGGGTACTTCTCCAAGAGGGCGAGGACTGCTTGTGTCTCAAAACGATCATCTGGTGAACGCTTGTTGAAAATCTGCACTCCTATCTTTTTCAAATAAAGAAAAAATGTTATTCATTACCAATAATTGTCTTATAAGCAAAGCAATTAAGGTGGCATTTTGCTGCGTTTATAGCCCCAACACATAGTTGTTTTGTGCAACTCTGCCCTCTGCAGTTAAGTTGAGAGCATGAAAAAGGGAAAAAAAGCACCTCTTGGTTTCTTTGAAGAGTCCAGTCTGCAAATTTCCACACAGCATCTCTGTCTTGCAGCTGACTGAGAGTCCACACAATGTGTTCGTATACATCTGAGCAAGAGGGGTCTTTGTGAAGGCCATCTTCAATTTTCACCCAAGTCTGGAAGAATAAAACTACTTTTATACATCAATGTTTTATATAAAATGTGTGGCGTTTTTGGGGAAATGATACCTGGATTGCATCAATTTGATTTCCATGGCTTTGATAGAGGGAACCTAATGCAAAAAATCTGTAAATAAGACGAGATAAAACAGGAAATTTGTCATTCAACAAAAAATCACAATCATAGTTTCTAGTTACAAATCACCTATTCAACAAATACTCATTTATTTTCACCTGTTGTGTTGCTCCAAAACAGGAACACAATGGTCCAGCCTGCACACATTCGGAGATGTAACAAGCTGCTGCAGATTTTCACTCTCTCCCAGTTCTACGTACAGCCTCAGGAGGGCGCAGTCCACCTCCTTACTGCACTTCAGGCCTTGCTCCATCTCCCTGACTACTCTGAGGAAGTCTCCCAGGAAGGCCAGGTAATGATGAAACTTGTTCCTGTTGTCTTGGCAGAGCACCTGGAGATCCCTGCCCCTGTTTACTTGATCAAACTGGGATTTAAAGTCCTCGCTGAGGCACGATTGCGTGTCAGGAAAGAGGCGGATGATTTCTCTGGGGTCCAGCTCACCGGTACTGTTCAAGTGGGTAATGAGTATTGATTCGTGTTAGACTTAAGGGTGTAATTCAGCAGAAAAGACACACAAAATTCACATATTGCACAGTTTGCTGTGGTTTATTTAGTGTTGTGAAAGGGGTTTCACTCTCACATGAATAGATCTCTGGCCTCAGAAAAACCCTCCTGGTAAAAATGAACAAATCCAGCCAGGCAAGTGATGGCCTTCTGCAGCTCCTGCCAGTAAACAAAAAAACCTCTTAAAAGCAGGCACGTAATGCATGAACATATTTAAAGCACCAATATGTGAGCTGGAATCAGTGAGGCAGAAGACTGTGTGACTGTCCTTAAATCTCAAGGGCACACTTTAAGATATTCAAAAAAACACAAAACCAGACAAATAATAAGGTCTGACTCATCAGTGTGTCACCTCTAACCTGTAACCTGAGATATGGCACAGATTACACTAAATCTCAGACAACAGCTGCTGTCCTCAGTTGCATTCATCCAACTGGAATACACCTACAATAGCAGCTCGCGACAATATACTCAGTCTGCCCGTCGACAGCCTGGTTCAATCTGTTCTACACTGATGAAATATTAAAGTCAAACACTTTGATGCAGTGCCAGCTGTGGTTGTAATGCATGCAAAAGATCTTCACATCAGTGGTGTGTGCGAATCTATAAAATGGTTAAATTAAAGCAGCAATGAACGTTGCCTTGTAAAGTCAGACAATACAGGGAAAGGGAAGTTGAGAAAAAAGGGCTTGACGTTTGTAGGCTTCTTTGTTAAAGTGTGTGACAGCTATGTCAGTTGTAAAACCTTAATTGTATACTTTTTTTAAGATGAGTATACCCCGAAAGAAAAAAAAATGTGGCGACTTGTACTAAAGGAATGTAAACTCAGTTAACCTAAACCAAGTCCAATTGCTGCTGATTTAACCCTTCCTCGGATACCCTAACCTGGATGACTGAGAACCTTCACAAACATACTAAGCTCAGTTAGTTAGCTTTTAGGAAGAATTTATCCATGCTACTTATTATGATTTAACTGCTGAACAAATTTAAAACTGAACTGTCCATCCAGGCAGAAATATCTCAACAACTACTGGATGGACTGCCATGAACTTTGGTGCAGAAATTCATGTTCCCTAGAGGATGAGCCCAAGTGACTCTGGTGACCCTCTGACTTTTTGTTCTTGCGCCACCAGCAGGTCAAAGTTTTCACTCATCCTGTGAAGTATTTCAACATCTGGGACATGGATAGGCACAAACGTTAGAACAGACAGACCATCATGGTTCCCATATCATTTATGACTTTGGTGATCCTGTGCCTTTTTGTCGTTAGCGCCACTATGAGGTCGACATTTGTGGTTTTGAGTGATATATTTCAACAACTATTGAGTAGATTGCTATGAAATTTGGTTCAGACATTCACATCCCTCAGGATGAATTGTAATCACTTTGGTGATCCCTGACGTTTCATCCAACGCAATCATTAGGTCAAAAAATCTCTTTGTCTAATGCTGTGGTTTATGAGCTGTAGCCTACATTTACATCAGCCTCAGTGGTAATTTGTTTTTAGTGATAATTAGCCAATTTTAGCATTATAACACGCTAAACCAAGCAACGCAATCTCATCCCAACTCGTCACATACTGACGCTTTGTCAGACCCCTCGGCGTCACTTTTCGGTCACAGTAAACGTGTACTTAATGTTGTGAATTAAAATCACTATAGTTAGGTTTAGAAAAAAACAACATGTTTGAGCTTAAAACAACTATGTTTTTACGTGAAAATGACACAAATGAACAGCTGATTGTAACGTGAAAGTGAAACTTAACGCACGGGACACAAACTGAAAGGCTTGTGTTTGTTGGACCCATCCACCCCCCTTCCCGCCTGTCCGGTGTGTCTCTTTTTGCTCTTTAAACTACGCCACCACAACTCTTTCTCTGAGAGTTTAATGTTGACGCGAATGGGTTTACATTGCAGTTAATGAAAAGCCCGGTGCGTCTCATTCTGACACTCAAGGGTGCATTGTGCGTCGGTATCGAACGTCGACGGCTGTGACAAATGTTGGTATTTGACTGAGAACGGGCTGAACTAAGATGGGGTAAATGGAAAACATTGTACCTGTTTTGACATCAGCATCAGTTAGCATTGTCCGGCCCAGTCGCAAAGCAGTTTGTGAAATAGCCACGAAATTTAATATATTGATTCGTGTATATAGACATGAATTTCACTCTTTTTTTTCTTGTGATGGTCAGCACGAAATCAGTTCGTATGTAATCCAAGTAATTGTGAACCGGCAAGTGTAAAGTGCGGTGAATGCCACATAGGCAGGAGGTCGGAGTGGATGGATGGGTCAAAAATCACAGGACTTTCACCCATGAGACTGGTGTTTGTGTCCCGTGTGAAACCAGAAGTCAAAGTTGATTTATTTGTCACATAACTTCCGTAATAAAGTTACGGCACTTCCGGTGTTATTTTAATCCAAACCGTGATCTTTTCCTAAACCTAACTAAGTAGTTTTATTTTGAAAAGACTGGAACGGAAATAAAAACGCACGAAAAATACGTTGTTGAAAGTCGGGAAATTTGTGTCTATGTACACGAATCAAATAGATTCAATTTTATGAATCACGAACTGCCGTGAGACTATGTTGCATTGTCATTGTGAGCATGTTACCTCAAAGCACGCTAAGCAAGTTTTATTTTTTTTAAATATACATATTTCTTTGGCATAATAATTTCATATGGTGAAACAGCTGTTAAAAAATGGCAGATTCTGGTCTAAGCTCAATTTTGTATTCTGCGTTTGTAGGGCATTACAGTTGGGCGGGTTGGAAAGAAGAGAGGAGGAATACTATAAATGCATCTGTCTCATTTGGTTATCCTCAAAAATTGTGTTTTTGTAACCCTTGAGAAGTAGAACGTATTTGTCAGAAACCTAGATTTCAAAGCGGGGATGTGGTTGCGTCCTGCTTTGTGTCTATAAATTAAATTTCACCTTGTATGAGTCAAGTGGACGCTGGGCTTGGACTCCATCCAGCAGCAACAAGGCCTCTTCGACCCTCTCATGCCGTACAAGCGCCTGGATCTGCTCTTCGAGTGGCACCAGACGTAGGCTGAAAATGTCTCTCTCTGTGAACACCAACACACCATCTGGGGGAAGATTTGTTTTGGGTTTTCAGAAACACTCGGTGAGTAGGAACAGTAGGTGTAAGGATGATTGACTGAATCAGTGCAAACTGAGACGACATCTTTTGAAAACAAAAAAACAGTTTGACAGCCTCTTCGGTCTGCAGTCTGCCAGGATTAGGTGATGGACTGATGTTGCCCGGTTTTTACCTGATGTGGAGAGCAGACCCTTCGCTCCGCTGAGACTCGCAGTCTGTTTGCGCTGCTGATCTACCATGCTGTAGACAGACAGCACTTGGGGCTGCAGGGTTAAGATGTAAGGGAAACATACTCCGGCTGCCAGCACCTCCTGAGGCCACTGCAGGGGAGGGCGCTGGCATATCCCTGTCTTCATCACAAACATGCCTGAGGGATGAGGATGGAGTAATGATATCTTGGCAAAACAAACATCCCCTGGCTACATGGATATATGGGGGAGTGATATGAGATTATTAACTGTAAAGGAAGCATGTCACATGTGCTCGACAGCCTGTAGAACAACATGTACCATAAACTGGCAGCTCTTACCCAAAGATTCAGGCCCGTTCAGGAGGAACTCCCCTCGTCCCACTGAGGTAACAATGACACGCTGCCGGCTGTGATTGTGAGGAAAGAGCTCGTCACAGCTCCCAGTCTGAATATCACAGAGGAGATACCTGTTGCTGGTGGCTACACACACACTATCACCATGTACCGCCAACGCCACGGGGTCCTGGAGCAGAGGCACTTCCTTTACAACGTCCCACCTGTCCACGCCCACCACGTGAATCCGGATCACCTTCCTGCGGCTGGAGGAAGTCACTATCTCCACACATGCTTCCTGCTGCTGGGCTGAGTCGCACACTTCAAGCAAAGACACGTGCTGGATCTTCTTCAGCGCGGGAACGGGCTCTAAGGAGAACATGTTGAGGGCAGTAACGCTGCAGTCCCACAGGACCAGCAGATAGTTGAAAAGTGGGAGTACCCTCAGTTGGGTTACGTGGTTGCCTGAGCCTAATTTTCTCACCCTTCCTTCTCTGAGTTTGCTCTGGCCTGGACTCAGGTCTCCCTCTGTGCTACTGGGAAAGATGAGATGCTGAACTGTTGCATCCTTGGTCCCTATATACACGTTTCGGTCGTAGCACTCAAGGCACTGGATGCTGGATTTGTTCTTTTCTTTTGGGGCTGATTGCTTTTCATAGACATGCGTTTGTGTAAATGCTCTAAAAGCCATTGCAGATATTTAAAAAAGGTAAAATACAAAATGTATCGGCCTAAATTAAAGCTATAAATCTTCTGTGAAATACCAAATAAGAAGCCCCTACCTCTCTGCTCTTCTCTCTGATTCCTCCACAAGTTAATGAAGCGTAAAGTAGTTTCACCATGTGACTGTATCCTGACAGGAAACCTGTGTCAGCGTTTTTACGCCGCTCATCCTGCCATGTAAGGACTCTTACACAACTCATCCAACGGTCTCGCCAAGAAAACCAACTTTTACAAGTGTGTAAACAATACGTATGGGGAGGAAGACAGATATTTTGAGGTGCCCACAGTTACGGTCGCTTGTATTCTTGGCTTTGGTTAGTGGATAATGGACAAGTAGAAGAGCAAGTTACCTTCTGATCAAAGCATATATGGTCGCTCTCTCAATGTCTCTTGTTTACAGCGTGAATGAGCTGGGTGCGATGAGGTCAAGAAGCACTGGAAGCACACCAGATGTTTGTTTTACGGCAATGATTGTCTAAATGGTGACTCTCGTAAAAAGATGTGGATTTCAAACCTACCATCACATCTATATTTGTTTGCACTGAACGTCCCTAAAAGTCTGCCCTAAAGTCACGTACGCAGACTCCTCCTCTATACGGCATCGTCGGAGCAGAATAAGACAATTAGGATGAGCATGGAGGAGGAGCATGATATACTGTACATAGAAAGGTCTTTATTATTGGAACAACCTTTAAGTATTTCACATGAGAGAAGCATAAATCATGCATATTTTTTTGTTTTCGCAGCATGAATACATTTATAAAGGCAATCATCATCATGTAGCCTATACTAAGCATACAGAAATATATGAGTAATGGAAGTCAGACCTGTATTAAAGGGAAATATGTTTTGGTGCTGCAACTAACTATTGTTTTCTTCATACATTTATTTTTATTGATTTATCATTTTGTCCATAAGAAAATAGTAAAAAAAATAAGCCCAAAGTGAAATCTTGAAAATGTTCTTTTTTTATCCGTCCAACACTCCAAAATCCAAACATATTCAGTTTACGGTCATATAAGAGAAAAAAAGTGTCAAATCCTAACTCCTAAGAAACTGGAACAAACAAATGTCAATCGATTGATCCATTAATTGACCAGTAATCTCTAATATTTTTGCACCATAATTTTATCTTTGTCAAAAATTGAAAGGTTTATGAGTAAAAATCTGTGATTTTTTCATTTCAAGAAACAAAGAAAACATCAACAATGGAACAATGGCGCCCTAATTTTAAAGATACATGTTTATCTTTATGGAAACATCACACTTTTCGTGTGTGTGGGCATTGTGAGAGAACTAATGGTCTAATTTATAACACCAAAATAAGAAAATATCAAGCATTTGATATTCAGAATTTGTGTACCGGGCATGCGAAGAAGAAATATTCATGGATACACAATATCTGTATCAGAACAAGGAGCTCTCGTTGTCAGTGGGACAAACCCCGTGACCCCTTCATGGAAAGGTCACTTCTCCCTGCCACAGTCGGTGCACATGATGTTGTCGCGCTGGGTGAGGAAGCCGCGTCCCACCAGCGACACGGAGCATTGGATGCAGGTGAAACACTCGCTGTGCCACTGGCGCTCTTCAAAAGAGATGTACTTAGCCCCAGCCAGACCTGTGCACATCAAACAGAAATCAATGTATTTCCATAATACATTAAGGTTAATGCAAAATCCTCACCTTGTTAATCTGACAGGTCCTATGCAAATGCAAATAAAGGCCTTGAATATGTGCGTGTGTCAATGAGTGAATGAAAACATGAGCACAGTCAGTGACTCACTGGTGATGGGCTTGGTGCAGCCCACACACTTCTTTGCATACAGGTTGCTGAAGCATTCAAGGCAGTAGGGGTAGTTCTCCCTGGAGGTGAAGCGCTGACCCGACAGCTGCTTTCTGCAGCTGATGCATAGGAAACACTCACGGTGCCAGGGTTTGTCCTGGTAGGTCACTCCACCTGTTGTGATGGACTAGAGGTAACACAAAAAAAACACAAAAGATAAGAGTGAAAGACACATTCGTCTTACTACGCATCCTTTTGTTATGTGAGTAATTTTAAAACACCAGAGTCAGGGGGATTTTCTGCAGCAGTCAAGCACTCAGCTGTAACTCTACCTTCTTACAAGCGCAGCACTGGTAGGCAAACTGCTTCTCGAAGCAGGGCACACAGAAGTAGCCGGTGTCTTTTGGGATGAAGGACTTGGTTCCTATTGGCTGCTGGCAGCGGTGGCACAGGAAGCAGGTCTCATGCCAGCTGTTCCCCTTGTATTCCATTTTGCGGGATCCTGGCACAGGGGACGAGAGCAGCTTAGTCAGCATATGGTACCTCTGACGGAAACACACCGTGGCTCAAAATAGTGCTGCTTTATCTGTAGGGAGAACACGATGCAATCTTAATAATCTTGGAAATTGCATCGGTCTAGTGTTTTAAGTGTTTATATTTTGATATTAATTAGTTTTGGGGGTCTTTTCTGCACATATAATATTTTCATACAAACCTTTAAGCCAACATGGATGAAAGGACCTTAAAGTGCTCAGAAAATTTCAACATCTACAACTCTGACAACTCCATCTACTGAGGAAGATTGTGTTCTGTGATCGAAAGCTCCAGAAGAGCTACTAAATGGACTCTGTGATGGGATTTTCTTTTGTCAACTACTTTTTCCAAAGTCAAGAATGAACTTTCAATCTCAGCTCTTATTTTCTTATTTTCTAAAACATATTAAGGCATGGTCACACAAGTGCGAATACAGACGAGTGACCATCTCCTGCCGAGGCAATATTCGACTGAAAGTTCACCAAAGTTGAACTCCATGCAAATTCAACGATGGCTGAACAACAAACCAAATGTATTGGATTAACAATATGGATCTCTTCCAAACCCAAATCCACTTACAGTACATCCCAACTTCAAATAATGTCCAAATGCCATATAAATAGACTGAGAATAGCAACAAAAACCCATGCCATCTAACCAGAGGTTTAATCAACCAATCAGCTCAAAGTCTAGTCCAGAAGTCTTAGCTTTAGAGGTGCTGGAAGGTGGATTTTGTTACTTTTGGACAGAGCCAAGCTAGCTGTTTCCTCCTATTTTCAGTCTTTCTGCTAAGCTAAGCTAACTGCTGTTGGCTGTAGCTTCATATTTACCGTACAAATATGAGTTTTATATCTTTAATTAGGAAGACGAACAGTAGAAGTGAAGCAACACAAGTAAGAAAATTAAGCTTATAGGGCACTCATGGTCAATGGAAAATCTTGCGCGGCAGCTGGATTCTCGCATTATCACCAGATCATGTGAGAATCGCAGGATCACATATCACAAGAAAATCCATCTTGTCAGGCTTCAAGTAATGCCTTCAAGCCAGTGGCCGGACCAATCAATGTCCTATGAGGAGCTACTGGGAGATACGGGCGTAGTTTAAGTGTGTGATGCGACACGGAGAGGCGACCGTTCATTCTAAACAACAGTGGCGGCTCCTAAAGAGGTTAGCGTAGCTGCAATAGCATCAGTTATATCAGAACTGGAGAGTATTTCTTCATTGAAAGAAGAGCAAAGAACGGCACTGAAGGCTTTTCTTGATGGCAAAAATATTTTGCTCTTCTCCCGACTGGCTTCGGTAAGACTTTGATTGACAGATGGTTCAACCAATCAGGTTAAAGGCTAAACAGTTTCCAGTGACGGCTTCTCACATGGTTCTGTGTGAACAAACCATCTGGCGTGCCAGGTTAACTAAATGGACCACGCGGAGAAAAGTCAACCCGTTTTCTAGGTCAAAAATTAACTTTCAATCTCATTAATGGATTTATGTTTTTTTTTTTAGGGTTATCATTACATTTATTTTGTTTAATATAAATGTGACAATGTATCGTTATATAGCTTTTAGGTGATATCAATTTATCACAATCATCATTATCATCATCATCCCAACATACCTGGCATGACGGTTTTCTTGCAGGTGGTGCACTTGGAGGAGTAGTCGTGGGCGTAGCATTCAGTGCAGAGCAACACATCCTCCTTGGCAGCAAAGGCCTTTTCCACCAGAGAGCGGTCGCACTTTGCACACTTGAAACACTGCTCGTGCCAGTGGCGATCCTTATAGGACAGGTCCTGTTGATATTTATCACATTATTTATTGCACTTTTATATTCTGTAAATTAGGATAATTATTGAGAATTTGCATGTGAGAATAACACTAGTAATGAGTTGGTGTTTTTAAAGGTCAAAATGTGATCAAAATACATAAAAATAGCATACAGTCTTATTTTAGACATTACTGACATCCAACAATGGTGCCTCCTTACCTTACAGTTGCAGCCAATTGCCACAGAGCAACCCTCACAGCTGTTAGCGAACAGGTTCTCGTAGCACTTAGTGCAGTACTGCGTGTCCTCTTTCATTATGTACTTCTTCCCCAGCAGGGAGTCCTTGCAGTAATGGCAGTCGAAACGCTCGCTGGACATTGTTGTTTGGTTTCTTTAGCTGCAGGTCAAAGAGAGCAGGAGGAGGAAAAAAAATTGGACAATACAGAAGAATAGGAAAGATGGAAAGTGCCCTGTAATAGTCCAAGCAATCTCTTCCCCCTCTCATCAAGCAAGTAAAGAGGCCAAGCAATTTTCCTCCTTCTTTCAAACGAATCTGAAAAAAGCAGTGTTGTATTAAAGAAGTCTCTGTACCTCAGTTGATATGGGGAGATATGGGTGAGGCTGGAGCTGGGGGCTGCAGAGAGCAAACGGTCCAGGCACAGGGATGAAGAGGGGTGAGGCAGGATTAGAGGTATCCACTGGGGGGGATCTTCTATAAATACTGGCCCTCTTATTAGCGGTAATCTCTGGGGAGAATGGACATGCTCCACTGCATCATTCTGCACCTTTTAAGGGAGCTGATGGTGCACAGATCGCTAAGCATTTGAACTGATTCAATCATTGCTTTATCCAGGAATATGTAAAAGTAAAGCAGTTTTAGGACTAGAAGATAGATTAGTGTTGTTGAAACATGATCAACATGAATGTCAGTGCCCAAATGTTTGATAAATTTCACATAAATACACAACATATTTTCTTTCCACAGACTAATATCCGTTTGGATATTGGTGCCACAGCAGAGATATTTGGCCATTTGGATGCTGTGACATGTCGTGTCAGAGCCTGCTACACACTCAAGCAGTTGCAGATGGCTTATGAGAGGTAGGCGCCAGGAGCTTTGTGGTTGCCAGGTACTGAACTATATATTGCCAGGACCTCTCAGAAGCTATTGAGAGAGCATTGGCAGCACTTCAAGGGGGAAGCTGCATGCGGGCCGTTGGATGTCCAATCCATCCACGGCAAAATAAAGGAGGAGAAGCAGAAATCACAGTTTGATGGTGACCAACTTGTCGATAGCGATACTCTTGTAACTTCATTAAAAACACATATTTAGTGGGTTGCTCTGGTACAAAAGATAATGCACACAGTAAAAATCAATGGGTTAAAACGCACTAACACATTGGGTCAACATTAAAAAGTACCAATTGATTGTTTTCACCCAGAGATTATTTTTATGGTTACTTTGACATGACAAGCTCAAGCTTTGGCTTAAAATTCTCACAAATGTATTGTTAGTTGTACAAAACAATTTTCCTATGACATCTGAAACTGCAAAGGAATTAGTGATAAATAGTGACATGTAAGTGAGTAGATTATAACAGTTTGCAAACCGGGAACACTGGGTAAATAACAGTGATATAAATAGCACCAACACTGGGTCATAAGAAGTTGTCACGTTGGTGCGATATTGACCAAAGTTGGATCAATTTTGACCCAGTGAGTGTAGTGTTGTGCAGATCATTACAGTACAATATAGAATTCAAATGCTTCTGATTTGTCAGTGTTTTTCTCAGTCACACACACCGAGTGAATGTACAGTTGTAGGTGTCAAAAATGATGCCTGAAACAGTACAAATCTTCCTTTTCCACCTGAGAAAATCAGCATCTTTGATTGATTGTCGACTAATTACATTTGAATCTTTGAACATGTGCTCATATCAGTTTTCCAAAAGGATCAGGGGGTGGACATCTTCATAAAAATAGCCCGAGAAGACCCCCAGCCCAGCCCACAGGCCTAATCCCTCGTATACACTCACAGGAAGGTCAGCAACAGGGATGAGGCCGAGAGGAATGCAACTCTGTCTAGATGAACTCTCTGTCTTTAAAGTAAATCATCTTTTTGGAATAAATAATATGAAATCCATTTTTGGATCAGCAGATGATGCTGGAACACATGTAGGTGGTATCTACAGTACAAACCTTTGAGGAATAATGTGTTATTTTTTACCTACACGTTGGGTGTTATGTAAGGCTTTCAGCACAAAATAACCGTATCATGTCAGGAATTTAGGTGTTGGAACTAGTTCTGATTTGAAGTCCTGGCATCCTTCAGGTTTTACTTATTTGTAAGTAGGTGGATCCGCCGGATTACAAGGAGTCATCTGCTGCTCTGGATTAAATTACCGCTGCATTGTACCCTCACTCCCTGTTGGAGTCCAGCTCAGCGGCTGCAAATCTCGAAGCCATGCAGACCTTAAATAAACCCAGAACCAACTGTAGGGCAAATATAGTCGTTGCCTCTCAAAAAGCTTCTAATCTTTGTTGCTGCTGCACACAGTATGTCTGTCACCACGTGACATCAAGCCAGGGGTGGAGGTGACCTATATTCACCAGCAAAACAAAAACTCTCATCTCTTCGAGTGTATTAACATGATATGAAAGTCGTGAAAAATGAATTGCATGTCAACAGAAGGCGTTAGTCACTGAGCAGAGATTATTGTGTTCGTCAGTGTTAATCTGTATTCGCGCATGCATGTTTGCAATTTTATCTGATTTGCATCTGATGGATAACAGGTGCCGGTCTTTGTCTCACGGATTATTAACTTCTACACCCGACAGTGCCAACTCTGCGGAGCAAAAAGCTTGCTGATCTTGCGTATTCCTTTTTGCCTGCTTAATCCTCTGAAGTCAACTAGTGAGCAGCTGCCAACAGATTTCGTATGCGGCCTGTCGAGCCCCAATAAATAGGCCTTTATTTGACCTGGACTCGGGTGTCCTCTTATCTTGATGCATTCAGTCTTTACAATAAGGTGTCAGTGGCCGTTTTTTCGCCCTCTTAATCGAATGATCTCGGAGAAGAAGAGAAGCATTTACTTTGGTGGCTCCTTTGAGGTGGCGACTTGTTGTAGACTGAGACAGATCAACGCGACACAGTTGCATCTCTCTGAGGCACAAAAGCCTTGCCGCACCAGAGTTGACAGCTGGTTGGCATGGTGATGACAGCATAAGTGGGACCCATTAGGTGGTGATGAGGGGCGGCTCTAGTAGTTAATGAGAGGACTCACACAAAACTGGCCCTTTGAGCGGGCCCTCTGCACTCTACTGCGACGTGGAAAGCTCGCTTTCAATGCAGCGTTTTCTACTGAACAGGATAGCCACATAGGGGGCTGCCGGGGGGCGAGGTGATACAATCTACTAAATCTACAATCTCGCAAAACCTTACACCCCTTCAGGGAGGCCCTGTGAGCCTCCACCGACTCTGCCCCCAGTTCTCACCAAAATGAGTCATGGTATGAGTGGGTGACAAGACCTGTCACATAGCCAGACATATGATCTCCACTACTAAAGAGGAGAGAAAGTTGTCTGCTCCTAGGAATGCACAACCCATTAAAATGTTCTCCTGTTCGATCCCTCGCCTCCTCCCAGCCCACAGATTTATTTGGATTACCTCTAGGCGCTAGCAGCAGCAAGTCAGAGCACAAACCTCAATATGTCACCTATATAAGAAATTTATACCTAGAATTTTGATCAATTATTCAAAGCCTGCACAACAGAGATAGCTGAAATCAAAAAACTGAAATTCTAACGGTGAAAAATCACAATCTTTAGTCAATCTCAGACAGCTTCAGAGCCCCAAAAGACTTCCTTTATTCTATATCCTTCAAGGACACTTTCCCAGTAATAATAACTTCATCCTCAAACACCTCCTATTATACGAATAGTGCAGCACAAATAAAAATGTTCACTATAAATGTTCCAGATTATTAGATGGATCCAAAAATGCCCAGCAGTCAGTAGTAGGGTAGAAATCTAATCTGGGCCTCATTTTCTGATCTGCTGGATTCAAAACAGGATTTAAATGACAGAAAAGGTAAATGGTAAAATGTTTGTTGGCATTATTACAGCACTGATGTGACTTTATTTTTAGGAAGTTGTTATATTTGAAACCAGCAGTAACGGTCACTTGGGTGCAGCGGAACACCGCTAGTGTACGGCTGGTTTTTAGAGACTTTTCAATGAAAACAGCTGCTTGGAGCGTCCGTAAACGATGCTATGAGAGTGGTTAGAGTGAACAAAAACATTAAAGTTGCATGCAGGCCAGAAAAAAAAGTAAACAATGAGGGGAAATACGCTCTATAGCTTTGTCGTGCTGAGAGAAACTAGAGAGTCAGTTTATAATGTTCTGTGGGTTCGTCGCTACGAGACACACCTTTGACATTACAATGTCTGTCACACCATCTTGAGTTCTGAAAACTGGAGGCACAATGAATGCCCCCCTGCCTTCTGAACTTTAACATTAATCCCCAAATGACATCAACGGAGTATTTGCCCCACAGATCCCGCCAACAAAAACATTTATCACACGTTTTGACCCGCAGGGTTGAGCAGAGGCAGTTGACAAAGATGCGTCATCTCTGCGTGACGGAGGCGACGACTGTAAATACCAGAGTGCTAGCGAGGATATGGGGTAACTAACAACAGCCAGAGGATCGAGGCGTAACCAACACAACACACTCTCCTCACTCTCACCCATCACTTATCAAGGCTTTTGGATAGCTATTTATACCTCCGCCTGCATTACATGGCACTGGAGCACAGTGTGGGCAACATCTGCGGAAATTATATTTGATATAGATGCAAGAATACTATATTAGGTGGCATCGTGTTAAATGCGTGAAGACAAACTAACTTTGTATAACCTGAAGAACTCAAACTTTCAAATGTAGGCCTGCAAAATAGGCCTACATGTGAAATGGTGAAGATACTCAAATTTAAAGGAAGAGTTTGACATTTTGAGAAATGCCCTGACTCAATGTCTTGAATTAGACGCGATCAACACCATTCTCAAGTTTGTACGGAAAATATGAAGCTACAGCCAGCAGCTGGTTAGCTTAGCTTAGCTTAAAGAGTGGAAATGGGAGGGAAACAGCTAGTCTGGCTCTGTCCAAAGGGAACAAAATGCACCTAGCAGCAACTTTAAAGGTGCATATGTATTATGCTAAGCTAAGCTAAGCTAAGCTAAGCTATGTGGCTTCTGTTTTTTTCTAATACCCTCAAATAAATGTATTTCCCAAAAATGTCAAACTATTCCTTTAAGGTTAGCAAGCAACAACAGAATATTTTTTTGTTGAAAAAAATGGTTTCAGTGTAAGATTTCAAAAGTGTACCCTCAAATACTTCTTCAGCTGTCAAAAAAAATCTACATGCTCCACTCACGTTTGCTCATTTGTCCATATCTTTATTTTCTTTGACACTATCAGACATCTACAGTTAAAACACAACATTTGGCAAAATACAATGATTTGGCAAAAAAACTTGTACTGATTGACTCACTGATTATTTCAGCGAACTGGCAGAAAATGAGCATTTCTGGAAAAAATCGTCATGTTCAACCACACACAAAGATTTCATCCCACTCAGTATACAGTGTTTTTTAAGGACAGTATATCCAGAGACATCCTGATTCACTCTCTGGTGCTGTGACACACTCACAGACTCAGACAGGGAGGGGGGGACAGAGAAGCCACAGCTCTCCATGTTTGTTTTTGTGCAAAAAAGAGAGAAAGGGAGAGAGGATGAAAGAGACAGACGACACGAAGAAAAAAAAAAATGTTTCTTAAAGTCACCAACCACATTGGACAAGAAACCTTTTGTTTTCTTACATGAGATAGGACTGTACAATATGAAACCATGAGTGGCAGTTTCATAGTTAATCTGTGGGACAGAAGAGGTCTTGGATGACAGTTTCTGAACTCACAATAGCTCCATCTAAAGACAGCCACTAGCACAGTGAGTCACACAACTCCACATGAATAAAAGTGCTATATCTCTGCTGCATTTTGACACGACTTTTTCAATAAGGTCATGCCAACAGATTACCGCCTAATAAAAAAAATTGCCTCCCTTGATGAAAACCGCCACCTCCCAACACCATTGTCTCTGACGATGGTTATCCTTTTCAAGTGTCTCCTTTCTTGTTTCACATCCTCTCAAAGCACCAACATTACCCACAAACGCGCAGCAAAATCACATTCACCGCCTGACAACACTTGCATGTTATAAAGAGATTTGAACATTAAAAATATATACAACATATTGTTTCTTTCCCCCATAAATGCAAACGCTGTTGGAGCTCCCCCAGTCCGGTGCACATACAGGAATGATCAGTGTTAGCGGGCTGGTTTGATCCAGACGATGATTCAGTTCACTACACGGTTTATATATATACAGGTTTCACTATGGCATTTGGAACCATACTCCATAAGAAAAATAATCCTAATTTACATCGATGGTCCCTTTGACAGTGAAGAAATATCAAAATTATAACAACCTGAAACATGTTAAGAGTACTTTGACCAAGACACCGGCTTATCTTGCATAAAATGTTGACTTGGTTTTTCACAGTTCTTTCTGTAAAAACTCAACCATCACGTCAATAGCTGCTGAGTGCTGTTGAGATGCATTGTTCAGCTGTTCTAACAACATTTAAAAGTGATGTGATATTTACAGATGCTGATGCTTTTTGTAGTGTGATCTTGAGTGGTGTAGGTTGGCTGGTGAGCCACACAACTGTAAACAGGAGTGTAAACAACAAAAAAAAGAAAATACAGAAAAAATATCTTTCACATGCAGTCCTCTAACTGCCCACTCAACACTGCGATGTGATGATTCAAAGATGCCTAATCTTGCTGTAATCTTTTTCTTAAGAGGTCCTAAACATGTGGGCAGATACTTGAAAATATCAGTGCAAATATTTGATGTCACATTGTGGGATGACAGTACAGTTCGCACAGCTTCAGTAGTATGTTCATTTTGTGCTATTTCCCATTGTTCAATTAAAAATAACAGATCAAATCAGAATGCAACATAATGAGGTGTCTAGGGGTTTCATATTGCAGTACAATGGCTCTGTACTGTACTATCATCATCCACACAGGATCTAACTGCACCGTGTGACACGTCACATGTGACAATGAACAATTCACAACATAATTAAAATAGTAACCTCCCTCTTGCAGAGCAAAGTCGCATCTGCTGCCAGAGACTACCGGGGAAATGATCACCATATGCCACCTACAACACGACGTCCGTCTGTCTCACTGTACATATGTAGAGATAGGTAATCGTTGGATTAGCAGTGCAAACTTCCAAAAAAAATATGGGAAAAAAATTACAGCTACATAATTCCAAAAATACACAATATGTACATGAACACAATTGAACTACTTTCACATTTGAGTTCAGTAAACACTGCATAGGTGACTGCATCACTAGCACAGATGACATTGTTTTTTTTTTGTCATATAATGCCTCACTTGAATAAATATTACATAAATAT
This sequence comes from Sebastes umbrosus, assembly GCF_015220745.1. Taxonomy (NCBI): domain Eukaryota; kingdom Metazoa; phylum Chordata; class Actinopteri; order Perciformes; family Sebastidae; genus Sebastes; species Sebastes umbrosus. Next base: position 16,868,021 of record NC_051284.1, read on the forward strand.
TTGCACTTTTTATGTCAGTCTCCCTTCTGCAGCCGACACTATTCCGTCGTCATGAAAAGGTGAAATTTAAAGAAACAGCCTTGCATCATGAATGTCGTCTGTTATACAGGGACATCCATACAATCGCACATTCGTACTAAGAACAAAAGCATAAAAAATAGCAGCAAATGTTAAGCAAAACATGGGTTGAATTAACAATAACAAATGTAGTGCATTTGTAATTCATCAAATTTAAATAATAAATGAACACAAAAAGGCAAAGTAAGGCTTAGCAAAATTGGCTTGCAAATGAAATTAAACAAGATGGATGTCTCGCTGGGCCACAAATAGAAAACATAATTCGGGAGCTCTGGACACGACCGTAATGAACCTTCATGTTAACTGAAGGACAAAAATCTTAAAGCACTGCCTTTAACAACACAACAAGCACTGCATAGCCCTTCAAAGCACTATCCGCCCCAGTACCACTTGTCAAGGTTATTGAATGCCTTGTACTCTTTGTGCCTCCGCAGGTAATCACAAGCCAGGCATGTGTGCTCTGCCCAGAAATAGGCCTTCTTTACTTTAAAGTGCCGCCTCCACTCAAAGTACCTGAGGTACATTTCCTCGTTCTTGTCCAAGAGCAGCAGGTAATCGGCCAGCTCCTTGGGTGAGGTGAAGTCGTCCACGTGGATGAAGGCGTCCCCCTGGATAAAGTTCTCGTAGTTCTGCCGGGGCGGGCCCAGAACCACCGGCACCGTCCCGACAGAGAGCGGGTTGTACAGTTTCTCAGTGATGTAGTCCTTGTGGATGGAGTTCTCAAAAGCCAGGTAGAACTTGCAGCTGGCGATGGTGGGGAAGTAGTCTTGGTCCGAGATGTACTCCCCGAAGGCTTGTCCGTACGCGTGAACCTCGATGTGCTTGTACAGCTCATTGTAGTATTTCACCCGCACGTGGTCCTGGTTCCAGTTGCTCACGATCCAGCAGATCAGCTTGTTTTTGCTGGGCGGGACAAAGTCCTCATCGCCCTCCGCTGCTACGATGGACCCATAAGGCACTTCAATGTCAGCATCCTGACGGTAATTGAGAGTCAGATTGAACATGTTCTCGATCCCGGGCAGCTGGGAGGAGTGCGACGGCGACTCCAAGTTCATCCATACCCACTTCTGGAAGGATGGTCGCTGGAGCGGCGGCAGGTTGGACAGGTCGGTGCTGATGTCTCGGTGATGGATGACGACGCCATCCGACTTGTTGTAGAGGTTCCTGTCGGCAGTGATGAAGCAGCCCTCTATGTTGAAGAGGGAGCTGCACACGCCCAGGTCGTAGGTTTGTCCGAAGGGCCAGAGCCAGATCAGCACGGTGGTCACGTTTTTGTCGCTCTTGTTGGAAAAGAGGTTCTTGACCCGGTCTGTGGATACCGTGGACTCTACAGGACCGGTTAGCCAGCTGGTGGATGGTTTAAAATACATTAAAAACAGAGTCACAAAGCATCCCAGTATGAAAGTGCCGAGCAGAAGGGGTCGTAGGATTCTGTGAAAAGGTGCAGATGGCATACTCCGTCCTGGAAAGAAGAAAGAACCAGAATGAAGTCAATAGGACACAACATCCAGATTAATACATGTATAATGTAATAATACATGTAATACCACCATGAGTTTATGATGCCTATAAAACTGGATCATTGACTCGTAACAGCATTTGCAAATACAGATGGATTTTGAACATCTGCATGTGAACACAGTGTTCCCATTCTTGCTATAATCTATGTTGCACCCTGCTGTGCGTAAGGCACCCACTACTTTAGATCAATACTCATATGTTGCCTCCTCAGGCTCATTATAATACAAACCTGGTGGATTTGACTGAATGCTGAAATCCAAACAAGAGTTGTGGGAATCGGAGGGAGCAGTTCCTACATCGGGTCGACGGTGGGATCAATCTTCTTTGTGATTCAGTGCTCATAGGACAAAAAAAAACTGCAGGTCACAGCTACGAGATGCCCCTTTGCTCTTCTTACGCAGATTAACAATGATCCTTAATGATCTAATGAGGCGCGTTTGATCTTGAACGTACAGGTCTTCTTAATGACGCCTCCTTTACGTGAGCAGAGAGAGAAAGAATCAAGAAAGAATCAATTAGGAGAGAATGAACATCACCACAGGAAAAAAAAAGCATGCATGTGAGGTTATATATGCAATCAACATGCAGAGATATCGAACAAATCTTTTAAATTAGCTGGAAAATGAAAGGAAAACACTCAGGTTATTGCAAAACTGCCATGTTAATCATGGATGTTATTTCAAATCTGTTAGTTAAGCATGGATGTAAGCTTCCAGCTGTTATTAGTTCTTGGCATATTGTGAGAGAATGCTGCCATCTTAAGGCTGAGGAGAGTAGAAAGGCCCCCCCCGACCCTCCAGCTCTCTGAGAGCTCAACACACCTGCATGTTGCATAAAGAGGCCATACAAGCGAATTGACCTTATTCCACACATCCCTGAGGCAGATTTAAATCAATGAGACAAGCTCAAACACTGATTTTTCCTTACATCATCTACATTATGACATACGGGGAGTGATATTTGGCCTCACGTATGACAGCATCCCTTCATCTCTCCCATCTGTGACTACAGATCTGCACCCAGAGGCCACATGAGCCGGAGTCAGATGAGTGCATTCCTTTTAAAAGCTTGCGGTATCAATACATTTCCATGTAGGCAAATCCTCTTAAAAGAGCTGTTAACGTGTTTTCAGTGGGAAAGCGGTGATAAGCTCTTTTGCTTTACAGATGAAGCAGCACATGCATACCTTAATATTGAGATTCAGAAGAGATCAAAATCCCATTAAATATGCAGTGTGTGGTAAAGTTATAGTGTCTCCATGGTGATGGATGGTGCTGAGGTCAGAGTATAAGAGAGGGTTAATATGGCTCTCTCACACAGTCACAGTTATTTTTCCTCTCTCTTCTTTCCATCTATGAGACCTGAGTGTGCAGCTCAAGCATTGCATTCATGTTTTAAATAACACAACTGGGTTTTTTTTTTTGTCAAATGCATTGTGATGTATTTGGGACACTGAAAAAGAGCACCGCATGGGTGAGTAGTCTGCAGAGAGAGGCTATAGAAAATGACTGGAGAGAGGCAGAAAAAAAAAAGCAAGCACAGATTTTGGCAGCATCATCATCATCATCATCATCATCAGTCACAGAGATGCATCAAATCCCTGATGTGTGGTTTTTAATAACAGGTAAAGGGTAAACGCTCATGTCCTGCAAAATGACACTATATTTTTGATTTATTCTAACAGGAAAAGGCCACACATTGTAAAAAAGGACACTCCATCCTGCAGGTGAGGATTCATTTCTGCAGCCACCGAGCACACTGAAGGTCATTTTTTTTTCATGCTATAGTGGAGAGGCTGTTTAAAATGGTTGTCTTTTTTTTTTTAGGCGTGACACTGCATCGAAGTTGAATATTGAGAGAGATTCACTGGGAATTATTTCATGCGCCCCTTTTGCGCACCAAAAACGCGCAGAATATAAATAATAGCGTGGAGGAGGATGCTGCTGGAAAATGAAGCCTACATGCAAACACAGCTGAGAGAGCAATGCAAGATTTCATTCCCCTTATGTATAAACTGCAATGCATTGGAAAATGTATAAATGTGGTAAAAAATAACCGAGGAAAAAAGGTTTTTTGCGCCGGTCAGTGAGAGAGATCATTTCTAATTAGCTGGTGAGGATTTTGCGCGTCTAACCCTGCAGGTACCGCTGCTCATCCTCATCCATTGGGCTGCAGGAGGGAGAGGAAAAAACACATAACAGCCATGCATTTTCACTCACCATCTCGACAGGCGTGAGTCAAAATAGACCCTTCTTCTCATTTCCTCCAGAGGTCCTGTATACCCTTTTTTTTTTTTTTTTCTCTCAAAGACACCTTGCAACATAGGGAAGATGCGGATGCGTTTGGAATAAAAAATCCGCCGTATTTGCAGGAATAGATCCGGACGAGCCCACATCCATCGTCAAAGATTCAGAAAAAAAAATGACACCAAACTGGAGCAATGTGCGCTGAATCTCCCTCTCTGCTGCTGATGCTGCTGCTGCTGCTGCACACCGACGCAAAGGAGAATGATGGCTGCAAAAAAAAGAAAAAAGAAAAAAGAAGAAGAATTGGCGGCTACCCCGTCAGCCTGCACACTAAATTCATGGCTCGGTGTGTGAGGACGCCATGGATGCTCGGTGATGTGATGCGATGTGGAATAATTCCCTGCTGGCTGCCCATGCGCTACCTTGCCTCTGTTTACCGTCAATGCAGCTGCAGGCTGTGGCGGAGCTCCAGTGTGTCGGTGTGTGTGTGTATGTGTGTGTGGGATGCTGTGGTGCTTCAGCGTTTGAGCATATTACACTTCAATCATCTGCTTAAGGCTCTCCTTGGAATAAACAGGTGAATCATTGCTGCTGTGGATCAGAAGGTTTCCCCCTCTCTCTTGGTGTGCATCGACTCTTTATCCTTATAATAAAAATAATGTTGGGGGTCTATGTGGTATATAGGCTACATGGCTGCCTTTTAGTGATATAGGCTGAACTATGACCGCCAGTCAGTGGTGACAATGCACCACAACCACTCACTAAATCAAACATCAGATAAGTAAGTCGTTTATGCCAACTTTCACAACATTTTCATCACTTCATCACCAAAGAGGCACTTGAGCTTCCAAATGTGACCATCCAGCACCATTAAACCGTTAAAATCACAAGTTATAAGCCTATTAATCATTTAAAGGGGAACTCTGGTGATTTATTATTGCACTTCCATAAAATTGGGGGTATTATGAGAGAGACCACCCGATTCGACTGTATAATCGGGTCATTAAATAGGTGTTATCAGTCGCTATAAGCACCATGGTTTTTACTACCTTAAAAGCAACATTGTTCTAACATGTTGCAAAACCAAATGAAATGTCATGTTTTGAACACTAACAGAAAGGCTTCTTTATGTTTAGGTAACAAAAACAGTTAGGTTTAAGCAAAAAACTACAACTTCTTTAGGTTTAAGCAGCAAAACTAAAATTTCTTCAGGATCAGGTAACAAAAACATTTAGGTTTAGGCAAAAAACTACAACTTCTTTAGGTTTAGGTAACAAAAACATTTAGGTTTAGGCAAAAAAAACTACAATCTCAGGTTTAGGTAACACAAACAGTTAGGTTTAAGCAACAAAACTACAACTTATTTAGGTTTAGGTAAAAAAAATGTTAGGTTTACTCCAAATAACTACAACTTCTTTAGGTTTAAGTAACAAAACTACAACTTCTTTAGATTTAGGTAACAAAAAACATTAGGTTTAGGCAAAAAACTACAACCTTAGGTTTAGGTAACAAAAACAGCTTTAGGGAAAAACATTGTGTTTTGGCTTAAAATAACTATGTTTCAAAAGTGAAACTCATGAACACTACACATTGTTGGTTTCACACGGGATGCAAACTCCGGCCTTCTCGGTGAAAACCCAGTGATCCATCGCAGTCCCGTCCAACACTGGAGAGAAATAGTTTTTAAAAGAACGGTCGAAATCGAAGGAGCAGAGGCTGAGATATCACCACTTTTTGTCCCTTCTATGAGTCAAGCTCCTAAAAACATTTGATCCTCCAATTCCCATAATGCAACTCAATAGGGTCTTTCATTGCACCCCCTCTCTGCCTTTTAAATGCCCACGGCATTCTAACTAAAAGCTCTAAAAAAAAACTGTACCCTACCTACTACCTACTCAGCACCAAATAGAGCAGACAGACAAAGTTAGCAACTAGCTGGTGAACACAGACGAGCATTTAGCAGTTTAAGAGCCTGATATTTCCCTCAGCAGTTGGTAGACCAAAAACAGAACTATAGGAGAAACAATATTGGAGTTTGCCATGTCTATAGAAGATGAACTGTTTTTCCAAAAAAGCAACTTCTGCAGCAAAGAAGTTCCAAAATAAAACCAACAACACATACAGACACTATGACAACATGTACCCGGCATGTACGATGGTGTCAGACCATTAATAAGAAGGTAAAGTATTCCACAGACAAAAATAAAGGAGCCTCTATTTGCACCCAGGTGAGAATATTCACACAGCAGCTATTCGGCTATTTACATACGGTAATATATAACGAGCAACAAACTATATGACAGGTGTAAGTTATGGTGGATGAATGGGTCAGACTCAGGGCTTTTGCACAGAAGACCAGGGTTTAGCCCATGCTTATTTTTACACTCAGTTGACTTATTGTTTTCTGTTTCTGAAATTATTATTTTCAGTTTTCGGTTACAGTTTGGTTAGGTTTAGGCACCAAAACTTTAGGAAAAATAAACATACTGTACATATACACATACAGTCAGGGTCTGAAATTAACTTTTTTCACTTCCTGCCACTGTGGCAGGCACGTACTTTATCTGCCACTTTTGAAATCTATGTGCTAAATGAAGGAATAACATTTTAGGTCTGATGTCATTCAATTTTCAATATATTTTACATTAAAAAAAATGATATACATGGTAAATTACAGTATTCGAATTACACCGTGGCTTCCGGGGGAGTCCTATTTTTCAAGGGCAGGGAAGGAACTGTACACAGTGCTGTACTGTTCTTTGTTATCCTCATCTATAGAGGTTGTTTGCATAAAAACACACAATTCAAATTATCATGATTATTTAAATATTTGCTTTGATTAAAAGCAAGCTGCTTAGAGCTAGTGTTATGAAGTTAAACATGTCACAATTCTCTCTCTAATATCTATTTTATATTGCAGTGTAAACATCTCCTTCAAAGAAACTGGATTTATTCAAGTTTCTTGGCAAAAACAATACATTATACGAAATTATATTAGAACACATCATGATAACGTTGTCATTTACCTTCGCCCTTGAACCTCTCATAATAACTCAAAGGCACCTCAGTTAACGTTCGTTATCTCCATTATTTATCCAAGCAGGACTGTGCTGCTCACCGGCTGCTAACAGGTGACGTTACTACCTCTCCTCCTCCTCCTGCTGATTTCAACACAGATTTGTTGTTCTCAGTGTAGCATTATCAGGGGACGAATAAGGTGTGTCCCTCAGGTTTAGCAGCGCCATGCTTTTGAGAGGTTTTTTTTCTCTCCACCGTGGCTCCGGTCCCAAAGAAACTGAAACATATTAAAGGCAGTGTGCGTAATTGTGCATGCGTAACTGTGGGAAAGCATCCATAAGAGGAATCCATAGTCACAGAGTCATGAGATTCCAAGGAATTGGAAAAGTAAGAACCAGTTCTTAAAGATACTTTATGTAACATTTTACATTTATTATTCACTTTATATTGCCAATGTGTGAACGGATTGTAACATAACTTAAAAACTGAGACCTTCCTCGACTTTCTCGGTTGCCTATAACAGCCTCTGGACTGATTTCTATGTAATGGACTTGGGACTGCCATTGGTTGCTTTGTAATGTTAGCTGATAAAGTAATTTGCTAACTACAAGCTAGTTAGTATCGTGGAGCAAATGGTCCAAATGAAATATAAGAACATCACAGAACATTATGTAAGGGATAATGCCCGACGAGGGGTCCATTATCAGGAATTAATGGACGATGTGGTGTGATGTCAGGACTAAAGTTCACTTAACGGCCGCAGGTGTCATTAATAACAAGGATTTTCTGAAAGTTACATACAGTACCTTTAACGGGAACCGATTCTCTTCTCCCATCCCCAGCATTTCCCCTGTCTGCCAAAGTGGCGGATGGTCTGACGATTTTACCTGTCACTACCAACAATTTACCCGCATTTGGCGGGTGCTAATTCCAGACCCTGCATACAGCATCTAATGTGTGCCCGGGTTGGGTGCAAATAGCAGAGAGATGAGAGATGAGAGAGGGTTACGGAAACCTGGGTGCTTGTCTCTGCTATCTCATGCTATATACACCTGGGTGTAAATAGCCACATCGGCGAATCCGTCCCAGGTGCAAATAGTATTATTGGCTACTGACACCTGGGTGCTAATAGCATCTGCCTAAAAATAATCTTCATTTTCCCCTGCACTCTCTCTGGGCTCTTTGCCTGTTTTAATAACTGAACTCCTGTCCTGTCATCCCTTTTCATCACTATGATTCATCTCAGATTCTAAGTTGACACGCCTTTCAAATATCAAGGTCTACGTTGTGCTTTTTCTTGTTGTTCTCGGGCTGTTGGAAGCAGAGTGAGGCGACAGTTTCATGCCAGCAGACTGCTTTGTTTACTTTCCTTCCTTTCCAGGACGCACTTTATTTATTTCTATTGAGGTTTAATATAGGCACAGATTACAGGACGGCAAAACATGCCTACGCACAGTTTCAGCTGGATACGGTGGAGTCGGTGATAAAACATGCTGATTATGTTATGACATAAGTAATTAGACATCAGTTAAATTAACAATAATTTACCCAAGTGTAAAAAATCACATCACTGCAGCCAGAATTAAGATAATTTAGTCCACTTGCCCGTGGCCATAAAAATCATTTGGCTGTTCTCATACAATTAATCATCATTTGCATTTTGTTGTGCATTCAGCAACAAGAACTTCATTTAGTTTTCATGGAATTATTTGTACATATTTCCTATGGCTCATAGTCGCATCAATCCTGCCATTTTCGCCGCTCGCCGCCAAATATCGCAGCCCATTTACGAGTGATCTCTAGGTAGATTGCAGGCTTATTGGGCAGGTAGTCCAGATATACAGTTTGACTTGTTTTGGGAATCGCCATTTCAATCTGAGAGCCCTCGTGCCATTCGTTAAAAGACGTTATAGAGATGAAATCGGGCCTGGCTTGTAACGCAGCGCTCAGCGAGGTTTCATAGTATTTGCCGTTGATGCGGTTTCGGGTGTTCTGGAAGTTCCAGGGTCGAATGCTCGTGTCAATGTACCCGGGGCCCACACTCGGGATGAATATCAGGTTGTTGTCTTCGCAGAAAGCTTTCATGGAGTCCCAGTTCCGCTGAGTGGACCCATAGGAAAACCCATTAGTAGCAAAGTAGGTGTAGACGCCATCAAAACCTGCGGTCAGGATATCCCTCTTGTGTTTCTCCTCAACCAGCAGGGCGATGAAGATGGCATCATACGGGGTGTCCCTGATGCTGTTGCTCTCTGTGTGTTTGAGCAGTTTGGCCCACTGCTCCGAGTTCATCAGATACGAGTCATACACATAGAAGAGTGGAAGAAGCTTGCCAGTGTTCGGTGTCCGGTACTTGAAGAAAGCAGGGTGCTCCCCGTATCTGAGAAGAGGAGGCATACAGCCCAAGCACAGAAAGGAAAATGTCACAGGAAATAAAAAGACTGATGCAAACATGACAACTATTGATTGATGCATTATGAGTCATGACAGAATGATTTCCAGAGGGAGTGGAAGATTACGGCGCTGACATTTGACTGACAACGCCAAAGAAACACACTCACTTCTCAATGATGTATTTGACATTAGTGAACATGTTGACTTCATCTCTGTCTTTGTATGGCTCAATGTGAAACGCTACCTGTAAACACAGAAATGACAGCAACACAAGACATTCTTATAGACGTGAATTTCTCAAAACATTTTCTCTACATTTTAAGAATATTAGATGTTTTTAAGGAACTCTGCACATCAAACATTTAGTCTGCAGCTAAATACGAAACAAAAGGCTGCTAAACTCACTACTATCTCCGTACAGACCTTAATATGGTATTTATGTGCCACTTCCAGCAGCAAAGGCACAAAGTCATCCATTGGAGCACCATTATCATCATTCTTATTAGGAGGATACCAGGAAACAGCAAGGACACCTGAGTGTAAACAGTTCAAACATGAAAGAAAACAATAAATATCACATCAAGTAATTCATATAGTGTAAATGTACTGCAGTGGTATTAAATGTGTCGTAGGAGTAATACAGTAGAGGCAGAAATGAACATGCAGACAATCGTTCTCCTGATATAGGTCAAAATATGGATTAATGTATGTTATAGGTGCTAAATCAATATCCAGAGCGTTAATATAGCAGCAAACAACTATTTTCTTTGTAAAGATATAGAGGAGTAATGTCTACCTGAGCCGGGAAGTTGCTCTCCCTCTGTGTGTTGTAATCAAAGCTTCTCTGTGCTTTGTTGACATAGCCGGGCCGGCCACACATGCTTTTAGTGCATGTTCGTGCATGTGAGCGTGCTCCACTGGCTAGCTCACGACCGCCGCTCTGCACTTCTCTCATACGGCGGTTACAGCTAATAACGCTGTCCGGACCGACAGCATCATCGCGGAAGCGTAACGCCAACCCTCCGGTTTCCCCCTCAGGTAAACACTGTTATCTCTGGGTGGTAACTCAATATTATCGTCATATACGGCAAAACCATAAAGCTGCCATCACATGATAAGACATTTGTTCTTCACTCTCCGTGAGGAAGGGCACAGAGCCCTGCAGATGCAGCAGGTAAAGTATGTCACCAAAAAGAGCACAAGGAACACCATTCACTGTTTCTAGGCAACAAGAACAGTTGCAGCTGTTCTCATTGGTTGTGCTTTAAAAGGTTAGCAGCAACCAAGGTCAATTTCGAGCAGTGCGCCACGCCAAGGGTAACGCTTCCACCTAGTCGGGTTCTCCACATAGAAAAACAATGGCACAGATAGCGCAGAGCGATTTTACGGCCGATCATGTGTGGGCGGCTTAAGCAATGATAATAATGAAAATGAACAACATTTTTGTGATTCTTTTTTTTTTTTTGCCTTATACTGTAGGTAGGATTTTGTCAGATTGATTATTTTACATGTGATTTTCCATACATCTGCTATATCGGCGTATATTTTACTACTGGAAAGTTTCCTTATTAATACTGTCATTGTGATTTTCAATAAGGACGCACCGATTCTACTTTTTTCCCTCACAATTTAAATTGGATTACCTCAACTCAGGGTGTCTGCCGATACGGAGTACTGATCCTATACCAGTGCTCCCTTCTCCCCCCTCATCACTTTTATGTACGCTAACATGAGGACAGGGAGCTCGGCTGAATGATAATAACTCAAAGCAGAAACACTGAATTTTATAAGGATGCTGATGAAGAAACTATTAAATGTGAATGAATCAGGTCAGATTATAATATCACATTAATGGTAAAAGACAAGTAAGAATGTTGAATAATTGTCCAGCCCTGTTTAGGTTTAATTTCTTACCAATGGCTGCTGTGCGCAGCTGCTGCATATGAGACTCTATAATGGAGGGATCCCTGGAACTGTAAGCCCCTAAAGAGGGGTAGAAGTTGGACCCGAGGTCATCAGGTGGGACGTGTCTCGCTTGTGGATACCCTTGAGCCACCTTATAGTCCCAGTGTGGCAGCTGCGGGTGGTCCCAGTGGATGTATTTGCCATCAAACTTGGGGTTCCCATACCATGCATAGTAGAAGGCATGGATATAGTAGTTTGGAGGAGGGAACTTCCTCAGTGTAGCTTTCAGTTTGTCTGACTGAGCAGATTTGTGCATTTTGGTCTGGTCAGGTTTATTGATGTTTTCTTTCTGGATCTGATTGTCATTCTTTCTGTCCAGGATCAGCTCCGCACCATCAGGGCTGTCGAACGGAGAGTCGTCTGGTGTCAGCGCCTTCAAGACCACCGTTACTATGAGCACAAACAACACCAAAGCAATTAACGTGATGCAAGTTTTGCGCCTAAACCTTGCCATTCTTCACTCGGTGCTTGAGGCTTTCCACAGTTCATTGTTGAGAGGGATTGTTGTTGGACAGGATCCCATGGAAGCTCTGTCAGCGAGGTTTTGTTCAGCCTGGAGGTTTGAGGACACAAGGGATATAAGTGTGTTACAAAAGAACATTCGAGCTGCAATTAACAATTATTTTCTTGATTAATAAACTGTGGTCTATAAAAAGGTAAAAAAAATAGTGAAAAATGCCCATCAGTATTTCCCATAAACCAAAATGACGTCTTCAACTTCTTTGTTTGTCTGACCAATCCAAACCCGAAGATGTTCAGTTTAAAGGGACTGTTTGTAACTTCTTACACGTATAAATCACCCGGGTCGGTGTCCAATGCGCGCTCGCGTATGCGCGCTCGTATATGCGCGCTCGTATATGCGCGCTCGCGTGTGGCTACGCTGTTCAGACAAGACTCCAACACAAACTACACGGAAGCACCAAAACCACAAAGTTCTATCTAGTGAAGCCCGTCTGTTAAACAGTGTTGGCCGCGGTCGGAGGACTCGGGGGAGACCGTAGCTTTGGTCTCCAGGGCCGGAGTCTCTGCTCCTCTGCCTGCCTGCCTTCACTCAGCTCGCTCCATCTCACGTGCATGCGCGCACACTACACACTGCAGGAGAGTTAGTCTAGCTCTGAGAATATCTAGTGAATGTACAGCGGACGTTTGTGCAGAAATAACTGCTGCAGCTCCTCCAGACCAACAGGGGTTTTCCGTGTCTTGTGAAGTGACAGCGAGAAACGTTATCGTCTCCGACCAAAACTCCAGTGTCTCCCTCCGACCGCGGTCGGGAGGCTGAAGCAGGAAAAGCCAACACTAGGATCAGACCTTCATCTGGTCAGCTAACATTACTGCCAAGCAGGTGAAATATAGTGATATTGTGGTTTTAGCTGACGTGTGTCACCTCACTGTTTTGGGCGATGCTCGTTCATGTCTATGTAGAGCCCGACGCTGACTTTCGTTAACTTAACGACCACAGGTGTCGCTGCAGTGCGTAGAAATCCGGAAAACGCAAAATCCTGCATCCCCTTGAGCTGCTCTCTCCTCTCTCTCCTCTCTCCGCTCTCCCCTCTCTGTCCGAAGCCCCTCCCCCCACACGAGAACGGGCATATGCACGCGCTTCATACGTGCTCGCTACATCTGAGGAGGCTACCGCAGCGAGCTACACATTACCTTCTAACGACATCAACAGTTTGGACTGTCTTTTTGAAAGTCTGTCTTTCTTTTTTTGGGTTGTTTTGAGGTGTAGGCAGTTGCTGCCAATGCTGGAATAGCAAGCTTTCCAGTAGGTTGTTCCGCCATTGACCGAGGCTTTCACTATCTGCAGAGACCAGACGTGAACGCGCATCTCCTTTTGTGGAACAGCCAATAGGAACGCTCTCTCTGAAATGCCCTGTGATTGGTCAAAGTCTGCCGTCACGGGCAAGATGTTCTAAAGCCTGTAAACAGAGCCATGAGGAGGTGCAGAGGTGTAGTTTTCTCTCAGATCACTTGAATTACAATATGCTGAAAGGTTATTATGGAATTTTTGCCAAATTATGCCAAAATATTGTTGCCTACTGCCACTTTAACAAGCATTTCTGATTCTTACAAACAGTCCCTTTAAGAGTGAAACTAACAAGTATTTTCATAACTATTTTCTTGATTAATAGTTTTATGTATGTAACAGTGAAACATCACCCATCACAATTTGTTAGAGTTCAAGATGATGTCTTCAAAAGTCTTGTTTTGTCTGACCACTAGTCCAAAATACAAACTATAACGTTGAAACAAGGAAATGTAGCAAATATTCACATATGACAAGCATTTTGTTTTTGCTTGAAAAATGACTTCAATGATTAAGAGAATATCAATAATGAGTTTTTCTCTGGAGCGACTAATCGACTAATCGACTAATTGTTGCAGCTCTAGTTCAGTTTACTATGATGTTAAGGTAAAGAAAAGCAGCTATTCTCCCATTTTAAGAGGCTGCAACCATCAAAATGTTTCGCAGTTTGGTTGGAAAACTTGTAATCAGCTGCTCATTAATCTCTAAAAACCATAGAATTAAAGAAAGGCAGAAACTGAGAGCTAGCTGGGTTTGTTATGAATGACTGCACACTGTGCGGAAGTACTGTCAGGTGCACAATTACAACCACTTACAGTAAACTAACTGTGCTATGCATCATATAAGCTACTAGAATACAGTTTATGAATGCATAAAGACACAATTAACAAGCTAACAACGTCAGATACCTCGACTCTATAACGTTACCTGAACTTTGGACTCTTCATGAATTATTTTCGGTGCATGAGCTGCAGAGGACGCTTCTGCTTCGGTGTCTTGTCCCGGAAAACGTCGCTGTAGATCTGTAAACTGTCCTGCAGCGCCTGCGCACTGACTGTGACCCATCCATGCTGTATAGGAGGCTGATGTTACGCACTGCGTCATCACGTCGTCCTGTCCAGTCAAACAGTCAAAGAAGCAGTGGAAGTGATGCTTATCGCCGCCACTCGTTTGGGAAGGTGTATTACACAAAACAATCCTCACTAAAAGGACCAATGAATTGATGCCATAAAAAGGTATTTAATTTATACATATATATATATATATGTATAAATTAAATACTTTTAAATAAATTAAATACCTTTATATATATATATATGTAAATTAAATACCTTTAAATAAATGAAATACCTTTATATATATATATATATATATATGTAAATTAAATACCGTTAAATAAATGAAATACCTTTATATATATATATATATATATATATATGTAAATGAAATACCTTTAAATAAATGAAATACCTTTATATATATATATATATATATAAATGAAATACCTTTAAATAAATGAAATACCTTTATATATATATATATACAAATTAAATACCTTTATATATATATATATATATATATATATATATATATATATATAAATGAAATACCTTTAAATAAATGAAATACCTTTATATATATATATATACAAATTAAATACCTTTATATATATATATATATATATAAATGAAATACCTTTAAATAAATGAAATACCTTTATATATATATATATATATATATATGTAAATTAAATACCGTTAAATAAATGAAATACCTTTATATATATATATATGTAAATGAAATACCTTTAAATAAATGAAATACCTTTATATATATATATATATATATATATAAATGAAATACCTTTAAATAAATGAAATACCTTTATATATATATATATACAAATTAAATACCTTTATATATATATATATATATATATAAATGAAATACCTTTAAATAAATGAAATACCTTTATATATATATATATACAAATTAAATACCTTTGTATATATATATATATATATATATATATAAATGAAATACCTTTAAATAAATGAAATACCTTTATATATATATATTTGTATATTTCTCATTCAAACATTATAGTGGTTTACATGTTCAAGAATATTTCCCAAAATTTCGAAACATTCCTTTAAATACTTTGGTTGGTATTAAATATCATGTAATGATATTACTCATAATGTCACAACATAATCGCATGAATTGTGCATATTTGTATTTTGAATGAGCCAAAGTATTCAACTGGTAAACAAAGATTTTTGTTCTATTACCTCCTGTTCAAAACCTGTAAACTTATCAAATTAATTTTCCGTATACAGTACAGCACATTCTCAGACCTGGATAATGAGCTACCTTATTTGTGTGTTTAAGCATTTGATCCCTCTCAGAGAGAGTAGAGCTGGCAGCTCTATATATATTTTTGTTTTTTGTAAGGATTTTTTAAGTGTAAGTTTATGTAAGGGATAAAGTACAGTGAGCCGGTCATTGTTGCTTGTGAACCAACATCATAACCTGTTTTTATTGCTGGAATCATAAATGCATGTTAAAATTAATGCATTCAAATCTTTCCTCATGGCAACGCCATGTTGAGCTCACAGAGCATCATCTACTACACTCTCCTCTTTCTAAGACAGAGTGATCAGGAAGGCCAGCTCTGTCCTAGGATGCCCCCTCAACACAGTGGAGGTGGTGGGAGAGAGGAGGAGGATGATAGCTAAGCTGTCATCCATGATGGAGAATGACTCCCACCTCATGCAGGACACCATCTCAGCACTGGAGAGCTCCTTCAGCGACAGACTGCTCCACCCAAAGTGTGTGAAGGAGCACTATGACAGGTCCTTCCTTCCTGCAGCTGTCAGACTCCACAACCAGCATTGCTCCCAGTAGACCACTTACGCACCAAAAAAAATGACAATAACTGCACTTTACTGTACACCAACTGTCTATCAGTACTACTCAGCTGTAATTCATACTGTGCAATATCATTTTCCACTTGTGCAATTTTGTTAATAGTCTGTTTATTGTCAATACTGTATATACTGCTCCTTTTTTATACTTCCTTCTATTTAAATGGTTCATATTTTGTTACACTTTGTTTAGCTCTTTTTTTTAGTGTTAGCTGATGCATCTTGTTTTTTGCACTATCCCCTTTGTTGCTGTACACTGCAAATTTCCCCACTGTGGGACTAATAAAAGGAATATCTTATCTTATCTTATCTTATCTTAAAAGGACTGTGGATCCTCTTTGCTTGGATCTTGTCCCACCTCTACCTGGGCGCTCCATGTTTATTCCTGCCACTGTTCCTCTGGTTGATCCTCGGGCCGATGCACTGAGCTCTGAACTGGGCTAAAGAGCGTCTGCGGGTCAAGAAAGGGAGTCCCTTTTCTGTTTAATCATTTCTACCAGTGAGACACCTGAGTTTAAAGTATCAGTTGTATGTTGAGATAAAGAAGTGTAGAGAATAGCAACTTTGCAATGTCTCAAAATTCCTTGACACTACAGAGACATACATCCATCCAAAGACATCAGTAAAAACCGAGGGGAGCAACAATTTTGGTTTCCATCCATTTTATTGAATTTATAGACTTTCAAACAAACTTGTACAAATTGCAAAACAGCTTTTGGTAACACCTTATTGTTTTCTTATTATCAGTATTAGGAAATAAATTAACTGAATAAAAAGTGAACAATGTGAATAGAGAACATAGAAATACAACAGAAAGATTAATACCACAAAGAGCAGAAAAAAAACCAGAAAAAGAAAGAAAAGAGGCAACCGTTTTCCACAAAAGGTCAACTGCGTCTTATTCGCAGTGGACTGAAGTCATCTACCAGTACCTCCTTGTGGTGAATGACAACATTTAGTACTGGATATGTAATGAAAAGCCCATCCTGAGCTGTCTAATTTGAAATTCACATCGGATTCGTACTGTACTACTGTATTTGTACACCAGGTGGCATCACTGTCACATAGCGTAACGGCCTGCTGGTCCTGCCACCCACTCCTGACTCCTCCAGTTTTTAGACTCTGCACCAGAACAGATTGGGTGATGTGACAGGAGGATAGCTGGCATTTTACTTCAAAGCTTCCAAGAGCAAACTTCCTTCATTATGTTTTTGTTGTGTGCTCAGCACTAACAACTCAAATACTGTGGAGCATTTTGTGAAGCTTGCTTTTTTAAGTATTTGGTCTTTTTAACACTGTACGGCTTACTTATAGATACATTAGAGACTTGCAAAATTGCAACCAGTGCTGTTAGATATTTTCTATCCATAACTGCTTCTTCATACAAAGACTAGGAAAGCACTTTTAGTACACCATATATCCAGAGGATAAGAGGATTATATGGGGGAAATTATCTTGATGAGAACAAATAATAAATAGACCCAGGAAAATGTCGATACCAGCTCTGTGTGAGACGAGCGGCATGTTTTTGTGTGGGTGTGGAGTCGAGGCACAGGGAGGCATAACAGAGTGGAGGAATCAATGCCCAGAGGGCGTTGTGTTCGGGGAGAGCGTGTCCACTGCCAGTGGCGTCCGATTTATCCTCTATATTTCATTCAAACCGGTCACTTCACATTCTTTGTTACTCACGGGGAGTTGCACTTTTTCAATGGTTAAATATATAAAATGTGCGCCAACACAACAACCGCAAGTGCACAGCGAATGCTGTAATGTGTTTAAACTGTTAAGCCGGAATATAAGAAATGTTATTTGTGTCAACGGATTTAGCACAGAAACCTCAGTCTCATTGGAAGGATTCTCTCTGTATTTTGAGAGGTCAAGGCAAAAACAATGTTCAATCTCTACTTGTTAAACTGAAAAAGAAATTCCTCTAACTCAGTCACTTTGCTCCTCTACACAGAGATGACACAGAACCTCAGAGAACCTCAAATGGCATTTGGAAGTAAAACCACAAGAAAGATTATCTGTTAATAATATCAAAAATACCAACAAACAGGCAAAAAATAAAACAGATTGGTCACAGCAAATTTATGTACACATACACATTAAGAAAAGAGCTGTCAGTGGAGTCGGGGAGGGGGTGGGTGAGTGGGGAAGAAAGAGGAGAAAGATTTGGGCAATTAGATAAGCCCTGTATCTTTGCTATACAGGGGAGTTACAGGGGTTGCCGTGATGGCAGACCAGGGACGGACAAGGGGAGAAGGAGGGTGGGGAGAAGCCAAGGCTGCACGTTCACCTCTTCTTGGGGGCTTGGGTGGTGCGGGGTGGGGTTACAGGCCGACCAGAATTTACACCACCGTACTGATACTTGGCCTTCTTCTCTGAGGGCTTTAGGATCTTTAAATAATGACACAAACACACAGAGAGAAGATTAAGTTAAGACAAATATCAAAATGAAATTAGCATAAATGTACATGTGTCCCTATGTTTTCTAGACTACCTGGAAGGAGCACATGAGGGATTCGTCGACGCTCATCATGCCGCCTGCGTTGTCAAACTCCCCGCAGTAGTTTGGAGCAGAAAAAAGTGTGACCAGTTGGCGTTTGGCAAAGAACTCATATCCATCCTCCACAACCTGTTAGAAGACACATGACATTATTCCACCGCCCACTGCGATCAATAGCAAGAAAACAGATCTCCAGCTAGTTTCAGAATCTAACTATGCCATCATGGTTCGAGTCTCCATGATAACCACCCACACCTGAAATCGATATGAAACGCCCAACGCAGAGCCGAAATAGCGAATGTATAACAGAAAAGTTATACATTCCAACTGCTTTTAGTCATCCATCAGGTAAAATATACTTGATGCCAGTGTCCCAAATGCAAACAATAGTTTCGCACTCTCTGTTTTATACTGTCTTACTTCAGCAAAAAAAAAAAAGATTGATAATAACTGAGAGCTAAATGAAGTTATAATGAATGATACATGGGGGACAAATACACACAGTGGGCTACACTACTGCACAAGGACTATTAATACGTGGTTTAGCTCTTGTGTCTGTGTCTTTGCATCAGCCACAGTAATTACTTGTGCCAAAGACACACAAAGTAATGGAGGTCAGCTATCATTAAAGTGCATGGTCAACCAATTTTAAGTCTCTAAGAAAAAAAAGAAAAAGAAAGAAACCCAGTTTGCTGACCATGCACTTCCTGCATTGACACATTCCACATCCAGGCCTTCATTCCCTTCATAATTACCTGGTGGGCTCTGCAGATGAGGTCCAGGTCGTGGCGGTTCAGGAATTTGCTGACCACATCTGCTCCGAAGGTGAAAGAGACCCCGCGGTCGTTCTCTCCCCAACCTTGTACATCCTTATCTGGGTCTGACCACAAAAGGTCACACAGCAGGCCTGAGACACACACAGAGAGGAGGGATGGAGATTAAAAACAAAAAGAAAAGAAGGGAGGAGGGAAGAATGTGTTAAAGATTCAGCCGACTTTGCTGATGCAACAGAGGAGATCTATTGATGAAATAGTCATTCAATCAGGAAAAAATTCCAGGGAGAAAATCCAAAGGAAGTGAATATTTTCAGTACTAAATATACGAATGCACTTAAAGGGATAGTTTTGGTGTTTTGAAGTGGGGTTGTATGAGGTTCTTAACCATAGTTAGTGTATTACTTACAGTAGATGAAAGGAGTTACCACACGGGAGCAAAGTAATGGACGGGGCCGGCAGCAAAATGTATTTTAGCCATCTAAAAGAAAGGCCCACCTAAAAAATTTATATTTTCACTGCTTTACCTTGCCGTCAGACAGCCCTTTCGGTCAGGGAACTGAAGTCGTTGTATCCATCTATGCTCTCGCTAAAGCCACCAGACTACATTGAAAAAAACTGTAATTTTACATTGCAGAAAACGGGGGTTGCTGGTCTACCGCTGCCTCCATCGGTTAGTTTGTTTGTGTGACTTTGGAGAATCCGAACAAACCAAAGTCACACAATAACACAAACAAACGAATCAAGGCAGCGGTAGACCAGCAACTCCTGCGTTCTGCGAGGTAATATTACTCTTTTTTTCCCAAATGGAGTCTGGTTTCTTTGGCGAGAGCTTAGATAGCAGCTTCAGTTCCCTGTCGGAAACATAGACGGTTTAGCTGTTTCACGGCAAGCTAAACTGGCGAAAATATTCTAATATAGCATACACTTAACTGATATTTATTTATTTATTTTTAGGTGGCAAAAATATATTTTGCTGCTGCACTCGTCCACAGCAGTACATTGCTTTGCTTCCGTGCAGTAACTCCTGTCTGCTTCTCCAAACTGGGGGCGTGCCGACCGTCATGTACTGTAGGTAATACACTGATTATGGATAACACCTCATAGAACCCCACTTCAAAACACCCGAGCTACCCCTTTAAGTATGTACAGACACACATACAGTACCTGTATCGGGCACGTCTGTTGGCCTCATGATCCTGCGAATCTGCTCCATTGACTGCAAATCAGGCGATAGCCCTAAAATAGAAAAATAAAAGAGGTTACCTTTGTTTGGAGTTACTACTACGATTATATTTCGAACCAGGGCATCAAAAAGTCCCGGTACACATTTGGGACGAGAGGTGGAAACATGTGCCAACAGTTGTCTTACCTCCATGGCAGCAGAAGATCTTCTCATCAATGATAGCAGCGATGGGGAGGCAGTTAAAACAGTCAGTGAAGGTCTTCCACAACTTAATGTTGAACCTGCGCTTGCCTGGTGGGACACATAAACATTATTAAAACCAAACTATTATGTGCTGCAGGGCTGTTTGTTTGTGTGTGTGTGTGCAGGGTGAGTTTATTTCAACTCACACTCATCGTAGAAACCGTAGATGCGGTTGATGGAAGCACACTCGTGGTTGCCCCTGAGCAGGAAAAAGTTCTCTGGGTATTTGATCTTGTAGGCCAGCAGGAGGCAGATGGTTTCCAGGGACTGTTTCCCTCTGTCCACGTAGTCACCCAGGAAAAGGTAGTTAGCCTCTGGAGGGAAACCACCGTACTCAAACAGCCTCAGTAGGTCTGTGTATTGCCCATGGATATCTCCTAAAAAAGGGGGGAGAGAGGCGAGTTAGTTTGACTATTGGCTACGGCTGTCAGAGTTAACGTGATAATAACCCGTTAACGCAACTTCGTTTTAACGTTTTTAACGCATTAACGCAACTTGAGATTTTTAGGTTGTAGCAGGTTCAGTTTTAAAGCTAGAGTGAAGATACTGGTATCATATGAAACTAGAAAACCTAAGGAATCCATTGGTAACAACCATGTCGCAAAGGAGGCTAAATAATGCTGCAAACCTACGCTATATTTTGGTGAGGAAAAACTGGCATGGCCAATCTCAAAGGGGTCCCTTGACCTCTGCCCTCCAGATATGTGAATGAAAATGGGTTCTATGGGTACCCACGAGTCTCCCCTTTACAGACATGCCCACTTTATGATAATCACATGCAGTTTGGGGCAAGTCATAGTCAAGTCAGCACACTGACACACTGACAGCTGTTGTTGCCTGTTGGGCTGCAGTTTGCCATGTTATGATTTGAGAATATTTTTTATGCTAAATGCAGTACCTGTGAGGGTTTCTGGACAATATTTGGCATTGTTTTGTGTTGTTAATTGATTTTAAATAACAAATATATACATACATTTGCATAAAGCAAGCATATTTGCCTACTCCCATGTTGATAAGAGTATTAAATACTTGACAAATCTCCCTTTAAGGTACATTTTCAACGGATTAAAAAATGTGATTGATTTGCGATTAATCCCATTTATCTACGGACAATCATGCGATTAATTAATAAAATATTTATCAATTGAGAGCCCTATTATTTACTGTAAGTGCAGCCACAAGAACAGGCTGCTTAACATACATTAGTACAGAAAGGGGGAACTACTTAGAGAGGAGAACACTGTGTAGAGTTAAAGATAGTGGAGCCAAAGGGAAGCGATTTATCAAAAAGAATGGTGGTGCAGTTTGTGGAGAAAAAGGATAAGACATATTAATCAAAGCCAATGCAAGACTTAACAAAACTTTTTCTATCTCCAAAACAAATATTCACCCGCACATATATACACACACTAACTCCTATCTCTCTGAAACCATTTTGATTTTCAGAACACAGCCAAACATGTAGGTTGGTGGGGATATATGACTCTGCCTACAGCAGCAGGTATACACACACTAAATGAGTCATTACAACTGCCACCAGATCAATGCCATGGCCCATGGGAAATGAGCTGCCTCGGGAGAGAATGCCGACAATCCAGGTTAATCACAAAAAGAACGCACATACACATTATCCACATAAAACTAATTTTAATTTGAACAACTCTCCCAGGAATCAGGGTCAACCTCGTCTCTTTTTGACATCAGTCAGGCAGCTCTTACCAAAAGCAAAGGAGCTCTGCAGGGGAGCCTCACTTCACATCACCTAGTCAAGACCTGCTTCCTTTTATATCCTCTCGCACCGACTCGAGAGCCGCTCTAATTTGGGCTAAGTGCTCCAGACAGAGATGACAGCGGCAGTGAGCCTCACCAGAAAGACCAGGACAATAATAACAGGCTATATCGTGACCGAAATGGAAAGCAAATTCATGTGCCACACTCTTTTCACGGCAAAGCTTTCATTACAAGATGGCACCAAATACAAATTAAAGTGAAAGAATAGGGCTTGTTAAGATGTGCAGCTGTCTGGCCCTGAGATTAAAATGACCAACAGAAATTACCACTTTATATCATGAGAGTGGCCGGCATGTTTTTTTTATTTTTTCTATTGCATGGTGCCCGTCAGTGATCTAGGCACCAAACCCAAACCACGACTGGCATCTAACCTATATGGCAACAGGCCTGTACTTATTTTTGCCTGTGTCTTAAGATGGCATGCAAAAACACATTTTTTCCCGTGCAAATGAATGATTAAAGGGACAGTTCTGAGTGTTTGAAGTCTAGCTCTGTCTTCTACTCAGCTCTCGTGTTGTGCTTAGCCAGCTGGTTTGTGTTTTCACCATCAATCATTTCCTTCGTCCCGGACACGCAGCCCCAGCTTGCCATCTAGAGATGCAAGTACTGGTAATGTTCGACAACTTCACAATCCTTCACATCAATAATAGAATATCAAAACTTCAATGAAACAAGTCTTTAAGTATTAAGGCGGAGATCCAGCAGCTCAGTCCGAGTCACAAGCTGTCAGTGTGAAATCAGGAAAGCTTTTAAAATCTCTTAACTTCTACTTTAGTGGCTGTTTTCAATCCCTATTTTGAGTTTTAACTTCTTATGAGACAGTGAAAAGGTGACGTGAGGTGAAAAGTAGAGATCCGTGTGTCAGAAGTGTTAGTTTTATACCTATATACTGTAGTTTTTGCATTTCTTTTTGTGTTCCAATTAACATTATTTTAATGTAATTTGTCTACCACAATAGCAAAATGAGTCATATCTTTATATATGTTTTGTCTATGGACATAAAAACTGTATAAATCTGCGTTGTGCTAAACTAAGTAAAGCTGGGAACAGATCTGAAGACTGTAAAAAGCTACAAATACTACATAAAAATGACAAAAACATGTTTTTTTTAGTTTTGGCAGGCTGAAAGCAACACATACTGGACGGACAACAGAGTAAATACAGAGGACAACACACAGAACAGTAATTCTTGCTTGTGCTTGCACCAAAACCGAAACGGACATGAGGCGTAAACAATTAGCGTTTATGTCGCAGTTTGCTCGGGAAATTAAATTTGGATAAAATAGTAACACAGAGACATGGCAACATAGCCTGTAATCTCTGCAGAGGCAGTTGGAGGTGAGTGAACTTTGTAAGAGCAGGGCTAACTTCAGCTTGAGCTGTGGCTCTGTAGTGAAACCTGGATCAACTACCACCATTTTCTGTTTGAAAAAAATGTCTGCCTCCAGAAAAAGGCGCCTCAGGTTAGTTTCAGCATCCTAACTATCCTCAACTCCACACTAAGAGTTGCTGCGTGACTGAATGTGAATTTGTGAGCTTCACCGAGACTGGCTTTTTTCGACGGGGCAGCCCCCCCGCTGCCTGCCCTCTCAAAAGGAATTGTAGGATGACAGTGAATTATTTACTCAGCACTGCCTCTGCAGTGGTAAAACAGTCTGAGAATAGCAGCACGGAGATTTGGGGTTTTAAAAGCTGAGCAAAAAGCTGAGAGTTGGGGAAAAAAGTAGTGCCGGACCTGAGGCCAGTGTTATAAATGAGCATGATTTGTCTCAGAAGACAATACGATTTAAAAACAATGGCGATAGAACTCTACAATAACAAAAAGGATCCAGCGGTGCGTCTTGTGACCCCCAACTATGCTAAGCATGTGTGATACAGCAATATTTAACGTCATGCATCATCACATCAAGATCAAACCACTGGACAAATCAGATTAGTAATAATTAAACAATGTCTATGCATGCACAATGTAAAGTCCATTAGATTATTATCCTAGCATCAGGGCACTGGTACAAAGCTGTTATCAAGTGCACTGTTGCATGACCTTGTGTAGCCAGATAATCAACAGGTACTAAAGCACCCACATAAAAACACATCACCACCGGTGGGAGGAGGAACACTGAATAATAATACTGCTGCTGCTCAGAGCACATTTCAAGATGAAAACAACAAATTAACACTCAGCAGACGGGCTGACTGTCCATAACCGTAACGTAGTCCGTCTTTGCTGTTCTAGACGGCATGACAAAATATTTTAATAACAAAGGATCCACTTCACACACTAAATCAAATAGGCAAACGTTAAACAGGGCAAAAATACTATAAACTATATGAAATAACAATATATCCAGTATTGTATTTCAAGTGTATTTTTAAACTTATAAACGTATCTTCTTATTAATACATACAGTATAACCTTATTATACACATTTCAAACTAAAAGGAAAAAAATAAACAACAACAATAAACGGCACCAATACTCAGAGGCCTGATATAACAATGTGGAAAATAACACAGGCTGTTAAAGGTATTATATAATCAACTTTAAAACAAAATAACAAACTATTAAATAATAACTTTTGCATTCAATATGTGTTGTAGTGCACTCTAAGACGTTTTCACCTCATTCCCTTCAGTCTGTGAACTGTTTGTGCCACTTTTCAGTCAGTACTTCTGGTCAGAAAATAATTAAAGGTTCGACTCAGACATAAACACGCTGTGCCCAGAGCTTGAAAATGTACAATAAAATACTACCACAGAATGCAAACCTACACAGAAACAATATAAACATAGCGCACATGCTTGTGGTCCTTCTTCAGCCGATCCAACACATCCTCACACAGAGGGTTTGATTATTATGTGTCACTGCACAAGGCACACCATTGTCATCAAAACTCTAGTAAAAAAATCAAATTGTATAATATTATGTTAACATAAATGCCAAACAGTGTCAAAGCTGCCGGCTTGGGCAAAAAGTATGCCAGTGGCATTAAGGTTAACATGTGAGGGAGAGAGTGTAAGAGCAGAACCCGATCCATGTGGCCCTGGTAAATAATTAAAAGGCGTTCACGGTTTGGTGTTTTCATTCAGCGCTAGTGCTCTGAAAGCCTGTCGTCACAGCCGCGGGTTAAAGGCAACTTTGAGGATAGGGGTTCAGCAACAAACAAAGAAAGTAAAGGAGAGACAAAGAAACCCCACACAGTGACAAATAACACCACCTCAGTCTCATGCATATTTTAGAGTCATGTGCCACGGTTAGGTCTACGTGTTTGAAGGAACTTTAAAAGGTCAGTTATTCTAATGCAGACCTGTGCATAACATCATTATCTTCACGCTCAATTTGACGAGAAACATCATCAATTGGACTTCATCAAAATTACTGCTTCCCACTTGAAATACAAACGCTGCCATCTGAGGTTGACACCAGTATTAGGCCTACATAACAACAATCTCAAAGTAAATGTGTGTGGGAGGAAAAACAGCCACAAATGAGCTGTGTGTAGGCTTGAGCCTATACGTGAGCTTGTGTACTGTATTTTCAAGGACTGCCACATATATTAGACCGTTCTGAGTTGTTTGCAGTTGCAGCGCTACGCTGGAGGGAAGAGATAGAGCATGTGGGAGTGTGCAGAGATGTGCCGGAGCCAGCTAGAGATAGTGATACTGGTGGCATTTCAACTGTTGAGAGTCTGTCTGTCCATATATTATGTGTTCATGTCCCCTATATGTATCCTTCTATAACATACACAGGGTAGTCGAGAGTGACGGTGACTTAATGTGACCCCGGCTGGGCTGAGGCAGTGTTATTCGGCCAGACAGAAGTCAACTTTTAAACCTTTTAGAGGAAATGTCACAGTAGAGTATGTTATACAGTGCAGAGGGTTACGAGAGAGTAAAAATAAACACGAGGCCGTGAGAAGATGGTCTAAAACAAGGCCAGAAATGTAGAACACTGACCACAGATCTTCAGAGGCGCCTCAAGCTCCAGCAGGATGGGCTGGCTGAGGAAGATCTCCCTGGATTTGATGCAGAGGCCCCGCACCTCTGCCTCGGTCATCTGGACTATCTTCCCCGGGCGACATCCCCGTACTGGACAGGAGAGAAAAGATACCGTCAGTGTTATCAACAACAGCACCAGCAACACCACACAAACTTCATCAGAATGAGGCCATGATGCAATAATTTTTCACCTAAGGGGGGAAAAAAAACACTTAGAGGAGAATCACAAGGCGATCTTAAAATCTGATGAACTGTGGGCGTAATGGTTCTGTAGCTCATAGCTGCTAAGTCTCAGCCATACTTAAGAAACCCACTGCTTAGACTATGAGAGCAGCTTGCATCTTCAGCACTGGTGTGGGTTTATTGGCTGTGTAGTTGCACTGTTAGCTTAAGCCTACTTTCTGGCGTTCTGCCACAGCTCTGGGAGCAGATTTATCTCACAACGATGAAAAGAGGAGTGAGAATTGCAAACGTTTGGCTACAGTCAGCAGTTGAAATAATTGGAGATATGAAAAGTGAGATTATACATAAAAACGTCTTCCTTGCTGTTGTACGTTGTGGCTTGCAAAAGACGAGTTCGTTTCAAAAATCTGCATTTTATATATTTGGGTTTGATTTAATATCTGGACAGCCCGGTTGTTGCAATGTATCTAAAAGATGGCATCCCACCGTCACATGACCTAACAACTACGCAAAAAGTGACAAAAGGTAGACAAAGGCAGAAATTCAAATAAATAAATATTAGGCTGAAGAATGGTCTTATGATTTACTTTTAATTTTCTTATAATGTTATGGTTTTTAAAAGGAGTATTTCAGACAGTTGGTCCAGACATTGTAACCATTAATAACTGCTCTCTGTCTACTGGCATTTTCCACTCCAATTATAAACATGCCACTGTTTACCCGCTCTTATAGAAACCTTCTCTGGTTCCCTCTGTTTTAACTCATTTTAGACCTAGATCTCTAAGCTGCCATTTTTATCCAAGATTTTAGAAAAAAATGTCTCCACACAAATTATTTCTTTTATGAACAACTATCAAAGTTTCAAAAAGAATGTCCCAATTGCAACGCACTTTTTTTCTGTTATCAGCAGGCAAAACATCCAAAGACTGTAACTTATGCAAAGTGCTGCTGCCAGGCTTATGACTCGTACTGAGAGAACAACATCACACCGATCCCTGCTGCCCTTCACTGGTTACCTTTTAGAATTGATTATATGATTTTACTGCTTGTTTTTAAAGCTTTGAAACTTTGTTTCAAAAAGGTACTATGTAAATAAAGTTATTACTATTATCATTATTATAGTGGTGACATAACAGTGACTAATTGTGTTTTGTCACTATATTAATACATGCATGGTAATAGGACGGCACTTATATAACTATCTTTAGTCTCAGTTTGACGTCACAAAAAGCAAATCAAAACACTGACTGCGTGAAGATGAACCATTGATGATGGAAACAAAAGTGATGAACAAATCCATGACTGAGGAATTATGTAATAACAAACCATCTTAAAGCTAGACGCCCACTAAAGACTCCAATACAGGATAGCGGAGCCTAGTGAAACCAATGTGTGTTAGTCAGACACTTAAACACTTTTCCTATTTGTTGCCTTTTTGTTTCCTTAAAGGATGACAAATTAGCCTAGAACGACCAAACAGGGAGCAGTTCAAAATGGATTACCGGTAATGGATGTATTGGTGAGCAATTCCTAAAGCTTAGTGCATGCTTTTTTTGTGCATACATAAACGCACACGTGTGTATACGCACGCTACTTACACACTGTACTCACCGTCTCATTAGTCATGTAATCCAACCAAACCTGAGAGAAGTGAATGAACCACCAGAGGAATATGGATCCTAACAGATGGTGAATCTGAGCGCCAAAAAACTATTCTAGCCGGCTCCACCAACCTTATAAGTGTTGCTTTACACCATCAATTTCACACCATCAGTTTTCTTTATCATCCATCTACAGTGTCTGCAGTGCTTCGTAGACCCATGTGCCACAGTGTGAAGCATGAAATTGCAGAAGTAGGGCTCTTCACTCAGGCCTCATCAGAGCTGAGCGAGTTAAGCTCGGATGCTGCTCTGCCCGCCCGGCTTTAACACAGACAGAACCTTTCACTGTTTGCACTTCTGCAGCAGAGCACTTTGAAAAAGAGATTACGCTCTTAAGAACATCGAGGGGCAAAGGCTAAAATGAAGCAATGACAAGGATTTGCAACCATCATAAACCAAATCACTGTTTGTGTGTGCAACACTGTACACAAATCTGGAGAAAGTGGCACAGTGTTTCACAAGTTTTAATTCCAGTGAATAAGCAGCACTCTCGCTGACACTCGGCTTTTCCACAAGACCAAATTTTCTGAGACAGCAAAAAATACAAAAAAGCTATTATGTGATGTTGGGATGCAAAATAAGGGCTCAAGACCTTTCAAATTTTCTGGTTCAGGAGCTAAGCACCAGGGAATTTTTACTCTCTTGTTATGGTGACTCTGTGCTGAACATCGGAAAATAATATCAACAAAAATATGAGCATGTGTTGGAGACCAAAACTGGTTTTATTACATATAGCTTAGGCTATATCCATGAAAGAAAGACTGAAATTTTGTTGGTTAGTACCAATAAACCCTTTAGCATACATTTTAGACTGATCCAGATTAATTTAGTAAACAAAATCACCACCCCTGTCATAGTCACCAAGAGAGTATTTCACTAGTAGAAATGTTTTACCTCCAGACAATCAAAACAGATGCCAATTTGTAATGGACATTTTTATCATAATCCTAAATGATTTGCACACGTGCTTGATTCTAACTCTTGAGTAAGTTCGCACCATTAACTACAAAGCTAAACTATTATGTAAGAAGCCTATGAGATGACAACATCCAATCAATTAGTCATGTGTAGTCACTTGTTTTAAGAGTCATCTCGCACCAACAAGATCTGACCACTTGTGAAAGATGCCAACTCGTATTCAAAATATGAGCAATCAACAAGTCACTGCAGTCCAAGCTGAGAAACAAGGAAAACACAGTGTGTGAAGGATCAACAAGCTTTCCAGCTGAGAAAAAAAAAAACGTTTCACGAGTGGAAAACAAACAACAAGTTGATTACAGGCTGTGAAGCAATGATATCATTTGTTTTTAATTAATTTCACTGTTTGGTGGCAATGTTAACATAAAAATGAAACTGCAAGAAACACAAGGCAGCTGCAGTGTGGCGGCATTTTCCAGCAGTTACTATAAATAACAAATCTTAGCATTTCAATGCTGGCATGCTGGTGTCTCATCCCTCCATCAGAGTCTCAGATATACTGGTGGAATGTATGCCAAGGACAGCTGAATTTGCCTTTAGTGGTCTGGTCTGACTCAAAGGATATATCACAAGGGAACAGAAAACTCCCCGCCTTCTCTTTGAGCAGGTGGACGGCCAACACAAAAGGATTTTTGCACATCCCTTTCTCTCTCTGCCAAAACCTGCTCCTAAAACACCAACACAATTCAGTCTATTTACCAAGTATGAAAGCAATAAAGAGATTGTGAACACAAGATGACACAATTTAAACTGTAGATAAGAACATCTTTGTGGACAGTGTCAGAGAAACACACAGCATTTCTTTCATCCCTCCTGGTTTTGCAATGTCAATTTGTGTTGTGTTATTCACCTGTACAATACTTAACAGATTTAAAAGGGAATGTCTTTGCATTGTTACACTGAATCCCAGCAATATGCCCACTAAAAACACACAAAGCCAGTTAGTTAAAAGTTCACATTACTGCACAAAAAGCAAGCTACCTCACAACAATTCAAATTAGTCTAGGACATAGTCATACGGGCATCCAATGCCACATGAAATCTATATATTAGTGTTTTCATTTTTAATGTAGACCTATTCTTATAGCTTCAATCTGTCAAAGACTCCCCTTTAATAGAAATTGAACCACTGAATCCCAGCAATATGCCCACTAAAAACACACAAACCCAGTTAGTTAAAAGTTCACATTACTGCACAAAAAGCAAGCTACCTCACAACAATTCAAATGAGTCTGTGATGTAGTCATAAAGGCATCCAATGTCACATGAAATCTAAATATTACTGTTTTCATTTTTAATGTAAACCTATTTGTATAGCTTCAATCTGTCAAAGACTTCCCCTTTAATAGAAATCAAACCATTATTATCATAGCTACAACTTACAGGGAGCAAAACTCAAGGGCAGGGGTGGCTGGTGAAAATCGGTGTTCATGCCTTTAATTATCAAATATTAACTTACTTAACTTACTTACTATTAACGTAGGTTAACAGTCACAACCGGTAGACACATGCCAGATGATTCTGGGTTGTATTTTAATGTCATAACGACACAGGACAAACGTCCCCAGCCCCTTCCTTCCTTTCTCGATACATACCAGCTCGTCCATCCATATAATTTGGGAAATAAATGAGCCAGAACACAAGCAGAAAGTTTAACTACATGCTAAAGTAAATGCCACGACACAGTACAATTACTTGCCAAGAGTAACGTAGCAATTACTGCGAAAAAACTGAGAGAAATGTAGGCGTTCACCCGCTGCCAGTGTTTATAAACACGGCTAAGCTAACAGAGCTATCCGGGGGATACACCGTTAGCCGAACATGCTAACACATTTACTGACGTTTTCTGTGAGGCAACCGCGCTAGTTTACAGGATACGAAACAGACCGGGCTTAGTGAAGGTAAAGAGCTAACGGTGTGTTACATTATTAGACTGTATTTAAATTGAAATCACCTTCCAGGAGCCGAGAGATGAGGCTGTCCACGTTCAGTTCACCCTCCGCCATCTTCACACTGATGTGGTGGTGTTCGATCCCCCCTAGAGACAGGAGGAGGCGCTGTTGTCAAGGAAACAGTAACCATGGATGAGAATGGGAGAAACTATAGTGAAGAGGGACCAATTCCACTTTAACCACCTTTATATTAAATGAAATTAGTTTATTCGTGACTTTAAGATAAGATAAGATAAGATAAGATGAACCTGTATTAATAAGGGAAATTCAGGTGTCAAAGCAGCAACATCATCAAACATCAGCAAACACAGTGAAACACAGGAGAGGTAAATGTATACAAACATTATAAAAACAATAATAGAGATATAAAAGATACAGAGTGAATAGGTGTACAGTCCGTCAATAAATAAATGTAGTATGTACAATAAATAAATGTAATATGTACATATGTGCAGTCTATAAAGTGGTATATAGGATGTATAGTGTAAAGTAAGTGTATAAATGAATAATATACAGTGCAGGAAGAGGCAAAAAACACACTGGGCTTATCTGAAGCCTCCAACTAGAGACACAAGAAGTAATATGACTACATAATAGTAATAACAAACAATTAGGACAAGTTATATATAATAACAACATAAAAATACAGTAAATATATTATAAAAAAAAGTGTGTGCGTGTGTGTTTACGTGTGTGCATGTGTTTCTGTGTGTGTGTGTGTGTGTGTGTGTGTGTGTGTGTTGCACACGTTATTATTTTGAAACTGATCTAAAAAAATAAATTTAAAAAAAGGCACAATTTGTGTGAATGTTTGCCGTGATGGGAGAAGTATTCAGCCATACAACAATATACAAATACAAATTTACAAGTAAAAGTCATGCATTTAAAACCTTGCTTAAGTAAAAGTATTATCAGCAAAACGCACATAAAATATGAAAAGTAAAAGCAGCATAACACCCCCCTGTTACAGTAGGTGTTACACTGAAATCTGTGACCATCGGAATCATCGTGACCACCAGCAACATATGAAGTCACCATTTCTGAAAATGAGACCCCACTGTCTTTTGCTTTTCCTTTAAAGTTTTGTGAATATATATTTCAATTAAAAAAATTCTAAAATACCTTTAGGCCTATGTTTTGTAACAATTTAGTTTTGTGTGTTTCCTCTCATTACACAGGACAACAGTAGTCAGAAATGGTGACTTCATGGGTCACAGATTCCGCTGGTCACAGAATTCAGTGTAACACCTGTTCAGGTGGAGCTAATATTAACTATTTTATATATTGTTGGGTAGTTTAATGTGTACCATACATCATTGCATAAAGTGATCATATTTTTTGTTGGTAAAAATCAAAATCTTCAATGTAAGTGACACAGTGGGTCACATTTTCTGACGACAGTAGTCAGAAATGGTGACTTTAAGGGTCACAGATTTCAGTGTAACACCGGTTCAGGTAGAGCCAATATGAACTATTTTATATATCATTGGGTAGTTTAATGTGTACTAACACATCATAATGCATAAAGTGATCATATGTTTCGTTTGTAAAATCTAAATCTGCAATGTAAGTAATAACTTCAGCTGTCAAATAAATGTAGTGGCACAAAATGAAAATACTCAAGTGAAGTACAAATACCTCAAAATTATACTTAAGTAGGTGAGTAATGTACTTTCCACGACCGTATTCTTGTGGCATAATCACCAGAAGTGGTCGGTGGCTTTCATCACTCTAAGGAGGTCATAAAATAACCCCTTTTATGTTTTATCACTGGGCTATCTCACTGGTGGTAATGATGACGGTAATGCATGCAGGCTGATGTGTGCTGTGATCCAAGCAGAATCATTTGTGCATGGGTGGTTTGTGTAATTTATGATATACTGGTATTCTGTATTCCCTGCATATCTAAAATAAATACCATTAAGGTGTAATGGTGGTGATTTCCTTGACAACATGTCAAGACTGGTTGGTGTCTGTCTGTCCGGATGTCACTTGAACAATCACACTACATCAGAGTTTATATGAATTATTGCTAATTATTTATTCCAAATAACCAAAACATTTACAATTATTACAAACAAAGGCATTAAGATAAAAAAAAGAAGACATATAGAATTACATTGTCTTTATAAGTATTTATCGTTGCGCAAAATAGCCACACAATGTTTGATTCATATTTATATCTAACAAGTATTGACTTCAAATACTTAATTTCTTCTACTTCATTTTAAGCAAAGGCACAAATTTGCCTCAAGGGGCTTTACAATCTGTACAGCAAGCAACACCCTCTATCCTTAGACCCTTTTAATACATTAAATATATAACAGAGGTAACAAGTTAATGTGCAGCCAGTCATTTTTTCTTTTGCACATGTGTTGATTTGTAGTGCTTGGTGACTGCATTGTCTCATTAAGTCAAGTTGTTAGACCAGCTACAACATTTAAATATGTCTTTAACTTCAATGAGGTTTTAATGCAGGACTTCTAATAGAGTGTCATTCTGTTGTCTTATTTATTGCTTTCTTTAGGTGAAGACTGGTGTACCCTTTCCACCTCTGCATCCAGTAAAATTACTAAATACATATAACTATCTTATCATGTCTCGATATGAAAAACCACAATCACTTAAAATATGTTGTTTTACAGTTGTGGTCCTTTGTATAGTCCGGTGCAAAAAAATACAGTAGGTAGCACTTTAAAACACGGTGCCCTTCATCTCCACTGCAGCCGTTAACATCTGCTTGCTCCTCTTGGCTCTGCAGGAGAGGAGGAGCCAGGTGACAGCCCAGCCAATCAGAAGACCTGTCACGGCCAGCACAGCAGCGAGCCACACTGGCACGTCCTCATTGCAATCACAGCTGTGAGGTTGTGAAGTTGTGCTGTGCGTTATGGGTGCTGTGGTGGTGGTGGTGGTCGAACCGGGCAAGCTGTTCACCATCGTGAAGATGTACGGATGCTCCTGCAACACACAAGAGGGAAAGTCTTCTATTCAATCACACCCACTTGTATGAACCATTCATGCAGATAAATCCCAAGTGGGTCAGTGGCAGCATGTGAGACGTGCCTGTGTGGCAGCTTCCTTACCTCGGTGGGGCACTTGATGTTACTCCTGGTATTTGTGAAATTGCTGTATGTCTGTTTTTTACCCACTGGCTCCAACTAGAGATGAAACAGAGTACATCTTTGCTCAGCACATGACTAAATTGCAACGAGACTTATCCACAACCCTTCCCCCTGTCAAACAGTTAGCCATTAACTGTTGGACTCACCATGTTACTCCACAGAGCTGCAGCCATGTAAGCATGTCCCCGTTCACTGAAGTGGAAGCAGTCCTCAGAGAAGTAGGTGGTGTCAGGTCTGCCGTCCTGGAGAAGAAATAACACAACATCAGTGTTAGTATGTGCTTTGAGGGGAATGGCTGGGTTACCGTGTGTAAAGTGTATATGTTTGTATATGTAGAGTGCAGTGGAGGCTCATGGGTACACGTAAGACTTACAGCGTTCAAAGGGACGATGGAGTTCCTAAAAAAGGGCTGCACGACCACAGCAAAGTCCTCTCTCTCTTCGTAACGGCCTCCATACACCAATTTTTCCGTCTCGACCTGAAAGAAACACCACAAAATTTCAATTAGTTAAAACAATTCAAATTCCATCTACTTCTTCTCCCTCGTTGAAAAATCCCGAATCTACGAAAATGCAAATATTTTCTGCACAGTGTAGCTCAAACGTCTGAGTGAAATAGCAATAAGCAAAACCCATTATTGAGTAGAGAGGAGACTTTAACTAGATGCTGGTCACATAGTTCCAGTCTGCTAACCTGTAGTTCCCGATTAATCCGTTTTACTTCAGCCAGCTCCGGGGAATCCTCTCCTGGCAACAAAAAGCACGGGCAGATATACCTGTGGATCAAGGGGTGAAAATGAACAGCTGATCTAGGAAAAATAAAATGCTTTTATACATGTTAAATCAGCACTGAATACATTTTTGTATTAGATTCAGGGATGAGGCATCCTTTAATAAACACTAAATTATTATACATTTCTTTGCTGGATTGACGAGGTGTTAGATCAATATTAAGAGAAGTGCTGTTGATTTAAAGGAGCAATCTGCCTTGGACTCTGTGGTCTTAATTCAAGGAGAATTGATTTTGCCCAAGTGGATCGATCAAAAGCGTACTTTTGTAACACACTGCACCCGAGACTATCCCTTTTGATCCTGCGAAGACCTTCAATTTCTAGGACCTCCAAGACGTTGACAATTGTCCTGGGAACCTACGGCCAGAAACAACATGACCTTTATGCACTTTCAGAGTGAAAAGAGAATTGATTCTTAAATCAATGATAATTTACGGGAAGAGAAGGGAAGAAAATGTGAACCTTTATAATCTGGGAGGGAAAGCTGCACATTTTTAATTATTTTATAGTCCATTATGGTATTTTTTTGCACAATCAACTGTTATTTCTTGGTAAATAACATCATTATTTTACCTCTTTGTACAGCATATCCAAGCTTGCCATCATATGACGACTGTAGTTCTGAGGTGACATAGAGGCCTGTAGTTTTGAGAACAAAAGAATAATAAAATCACACGCAATCCACAGTGAACACATGTACTCTTGTGCTTTTTCTTTCATTGACAACCCTCCTCTGTTGTGGCCACAGACAAGCAGAATAATTAAAGCACATTTCAGTGGAAACTGGCCAAGTTTGTTGCTAAAAAGTGCATATCAACCGAAAGAGCCGCCAACGCCACGCCATGCAACATGTATGAGCGTATGAGCAACAGCTAAGCTGTCACTACCACAGTCTCAGAGCTCATCTTAAATTGATGCTGTGCTTTGATATTCTGCTTCAAAGCACAAACATTAAAAGAGAGACTACACTGAGGGGAGTAATGTAGAGAGGGAGATAAAAAGGGAAATGGAGGCAAAAAGGAGAAAGAGAGAGAAGAAGAAGAAGGAGGGAGTGAGACAGGATGAGTCTGGGCTGACCTCTGTGTTGTTTATGCCTCTTAGAGAACAAGGCCTGTCACTGTGCCTCGTGTGCTTGTTTCATGCAGACAGAGGCCTGCGATAGAGGAGGGAGGGGGGGCGATTTGTGTGACAGAATGTGGCCATTGAAAAGAAACCATGTCTGCTCTCATCTTACTCTGACACAATAAAACAATCAGGGGAGGGCTGCTCACAAAGCTTGATTATTCTGCTCCGGTGCATCGTCCCGTTTGGACAGTGATATCATGAGACGGCTC
This sequence comes from Sebastes umbrosus, assembly GCF_015220745.1. Classification (NCBI taxonomy): domain Eukaryota; kingdom Metazoa; phylum Chordata; class Actinopteri; order Perciformes; family Sebastidae; genus Sebastes; species Sebastes umbrosus. The sequence continues at coordinate 16,904,492 of NC_051284.1, forward strand.
TATACACAGGGCATCACACAACACTAGACGGGATGTTTGGCCACTGTGAGATTCTTTTAAGTGAGGGGAATGTCCTTCATCCATTGGATCATCCTGCTTTTTTCCATGTGACGACTTCTTAAAGCAACTCACCCGATCGTTGCAGTACTGACACAGGTCGTTGCCTCCAATGAAGAGGGTCACCAGCTTCCAGTCATTCTCAAAATCCACCGTCTGTTTTTGTTGAAACGATGGCGAGAGGATCAGAAAGAAAGAGAGAGAGAGAGAGAACAAGAAAGATGCAGATCAGATTTGTGGCCACAAAACAACATCAGTGCATGCATTAGTAGGGGCACCCTATATTAAACTCACAGAGGCATTCTTCATGGTATCAATCAGGCGTCGGACCTGCCCGGGGATTCCTCTGTGTGAGATTTTTTCATGAGTGCAATTTTTCACGAGTGCAATGCAAAATGCACATAACACATGAAAGTGAAACATGATCAGAGAAATGTTTGAACTCACGATATCTTAGCTCCTGATACAGCCATGTTGAAGCCAGTCTGCCATTTCCCTTGACCCTTTGACACCCCTTTGATTTTAGGATTGAACTTCTTAAGGATATCTGATGTGTAAAGAAGTAGGGAAGTTTTGTTACAGTCCAAATCTGCCATCTAGTGGTGCTACTGTACGACCAGAAGGGCTTGGGACTTACTAGGTAATGTTGTGACAGTCTCAAGAGTTTTGTCTCCTCCAATGCTTTTAAAACAAACAATTCATAAAATGATTACAATGCATAGCACATAAATGTGTTATGTGTATAGTTTGTGTGCAGTCTCTCACCTCCAGGACACCCCTCTGTACTCAGTTCTTAGCTGCAGGAGATTCTTTGCCTTGGCACCAAAGCCGGCCTAAAAAAAGACGCAGAAGTAGATGGTTATACTATTCAATTATTTCTCTGTTTCTCTCTCTGACCCATTCAACTAATAATGCAAAAGATGCAAAATATGACAAGCTGGATTTTGCAGAAATGGTGCGTAGAAAGTGACGCACAAGACAAGAAAATGCTATAATAGCCCTGACTAAAAATAAAAATTGGTAATTATTTATTTACCCAGAATCCCCATTACTACAAAGGTAGAAACTACTCTTTCTGGAGTCGGTATACAAACACAACATCACAATTTAAGACCAAATATATAATTAAAATCCAAGGCAAAAAAGGAGAAAAAACACTACAAGAAACAATAAATCAACAACAATAAAAACTGCTAATGACAATAACAACAACAAATGACAAAAACAAAAAACAAAAGGAAAACAAGCAAACAAAAACAAATAACATGATAGATATAATAATAATAATAATAATAATAATAATAATAATAATGATAATAATAATAATAATAATAATAATAATAATAATAATAATAATAATAATAATAATATTTGCACAAACTACTCCATTCTATCTCCCAGTATAATTATTACATTGTTTGTTAAACCACTTATGATGTAATAAGCGGTAACATAATAAAGAGGTGCTGTTACATTTAATGTATCTAATTCTTTTTATCTAATTTAATCTAATCTGTAATGTCATTTTTAGTCTATTAACAAGAAAGCGAGCAAACTTTTGAAAACAGAAAAGTTCTTTACAGGAAGAATAAAAGGGAAATTCAGAAATCAAAAAGGCAGAGACTAAACATATAAAAGTAGGAGAAATAAATATATCAAGTGGGCCTCGGGTTAATATCATTTTATCAAGCAAAATGTTTAAAATCCTTGTGTACAAACTCACAGTTAAAGAGTCCCCCACAGCAGCCACCACTTTGATGTCTGCTGGTCGTAACCTGTGAACTAACAAAAGATCAACATGAGCATATTTTACATCTAACATTTATATTTTACTTTAGGTAATAGTGAAACCTTGACATGCTTACCTGAAGTGGGCACAGAGTTGGATGGAGCTGTGTTAACGCAGGAAAAGTCACTGCCCCAATTCTAAAGAATGGCAGAGACATATTTAAGGGATTTATAGTTAACTTGGCATCATGCGTTAATAATAATTACTTACCATTTTGAAGATGTGTTATGTATGAAACATAGAAACTATGACCTACTGTGGCAGGAGCAGAAGTGGGTGGAGGGCCTGGAAAGGTGTAGTTGCTGTTGACAGCAGTCCTAATAAATGGGTTGGTCTGATAAAGAAATAATCAAAAACACATGAATACACACAAATGATTTAAAAAAGCATGTAATGTATAGTTTTTGATATAATTGTGGACTCAGTCACCTCAGAGGGACACTTCAGGTCGATGCCAGCTGCGAAGTCTTGTGTAAACGTCTTGTTGCCCACTGGCTCTAACTAGAGATTGTGAAAGTCATGTGATTTATTTTGTATCCTTATAAGAGACATAAAAACACATGTGCCAAAAATATAAATATAGGAAATGTCTTGTAATAAAGCAAATCTTTACCATGTTGTTCCAGAGAGCCTGAGCCATGAGAGTGTGAGCTTTCTGACTGAGATGAAAACAGTCGGGTGAAAAGTACGAGCGATCAGGCCGGCCATCCTTTTAAAAAGAAGGGATAGAAATGTAAAAAAAAGTACTAACATAAATTAACAAAATATAACTTCCTTAGGTATATCTAATGGTTCAGGTGTGTTACCTCTAACTTGGGAAGGATAACCTCCCGGACAAAGGGCTGTAGGACCACAGTGAAGTTGTGGTGTGTGTCATAGCGGCCAGAGTCAATTAGCTCTCTCATAGCATGCTGGATGGAAAAAACAGCCAAAAGATAAAGAAGTCTTTGACTTTTCATTGAAAGATATTTTGTGTTGACAATGTCATAATGATGATGTAATGATGATGATCTGGCTCCTAAAATGGGGGTTAAAAGCTGTTTTAGGTGTTAAATTTATGTTCTCAAAGTCAACTTAAAGGTACAGTGTGTAGGATTTTGTGACATCTAGTGGTGTGGTTGCAGATTGCAACCAACTGAGTACCCCTTCGCTCACTCCTCCCTTTCAATGACTGCGGTAACGTGAGCCGCCGAGTGCAAAACCGTGGTAGCGCTGTTAGCCCCGCTCAGAGGCCATCCTTACTATAATAACACTACTTTAGGAGCAGCGGAAGTCAGACGGCATCTGGTGCTAACACGGTTTTGCACTCTGCAGTTCACGTTACAGAAGTTTGCGCGTTGGAGAACTACGGTGGCCTTCAGGTTACGTAAAAACGTGAAAGGCTCTCTGTAGAGCCAGTGTTTGGTTTGTCTGTTCTGGGCTAGTGTAGAAACATGGCGGAACAACATGGTGGACTCTGTGAAGAGGACCCGCTCCCTATGTAGATACGAACGGCTCATTCTAAGCTAACAAAAACACAACAATTCTTAGTTTCAGGTGATTATACACTAAAGAAAACATAGTTATGAATGTTATATTCCATTTCTGCTAATAGATCCCCCGAAATGTTACACACTGTTCCTTTAAGACTAGTGAATTTGTGTTGTAGCAACAGAAATTTGTAAAGCGCTTAAGAATATATACAATAAACTCTTAAAACTTCCTATAAGCATCCCTTATTCTTATCCCCTACCATCCTCTATTTGTACCTGATAGGCTTTATTGACGTCGTTGACCTTCTGGAGTTCAGAGGATCCCTCTTTAGGCTTCAGTATGCAGGGGCAAACTAAACTGAAACATAAACATAAAAACTGTTAAAGAACGACTTGGTCTGTTTTTTCTTTACTTACACAACCAAAAATCACTGACCTTACAAACCAGGTGGGACAGCCCAGAGTTTTATCGTTGTGCAGATCACGCAACTGTACAATGCCTAACAGCTCTATCAGATTGACAATGGCACGGGGAACCTGGATGATACAAAACATTAAGTTGTAGGCCGTCTCTCATTCGCGTTATGACTTTATGAAATTGCCAACATACAGTGTGGTTGTATGTTTGTGCAAGAAGATGAAAACATACTTCACTATGGAGTATGTCCAGAGCTTGGCGGATACGACCGATCACGTTCCTGGGTGAGAAAAAAATCTGTGGAAGTACACGAGACCCAAAGCTTGAAATGGAGCCTGTGCATACATAAACAACTATTTCATAACTTTTCATAAATGAATCTTTTGAGTCAAACATGTGCTTGTTCCATCTCAAATGTTAAGATGTTTTTTTTTTTTTTGGTCTTTTATGATGTTTTGGACTGTTGATCGAACAAAACAAGCAATTTGAATATGTTACTTTCAGCTCTGGGAAATTGTGATGGGCATTTTTCACTATTTTATGACGTTTTATTAACAAAACAAATGATAATGATTGTTAGTTGCAGCCATAAAACACATTGCATATCATGTTTTGGATTATCGTGGCTATCTATATGACAAGGAAATTATAAAACAGATTTTAAACATAATTTGATCGTCAGTTGTTGCCCTAAACAATATTGTTTGACATGTCAACAGATCCTAAATCTATATTTTTGTAGATAATGTAAAACAGTTCAACAATCAAATGAAAATAAGCAAAGGATAATGCCAAAGTTAAGGACAAAATATGACAATTATTGAAAAAAAAAGAAGTGCTCACGCTGTCGGTGCAGAAGTCACAGATGTCATTGCCACCAATAAACATGGTGATCACTTTCCAGTCATTGTGGAAATCGATGCCCTGTAAAGGAGATAAGAGGTAAATGTTCTGTTCTAATTTGGTAATTGTGAACATAAAACCTGAGACAAAGGTTACATGAGAGCATAATTATCTGCATATGTAGTTTACCACTGTTGCCTTACCGAATCATTTTTCATTTTGTCCACTAGGACATGCACCTGTCGTACCATGTCACTGGAAATAGAAAGGTTTGATGGTGAAATTCTTGTTCTGGTGTCACACAAGTTCTGCTGAGGTTTTATTTATTAAGATTCCAAATGGAGTAAAAAGTCAGTAATACTAAAATGATGACTGACCCACTCTTGGCTCCGGCCACGGCCTGATTGAGGAAGGCTCCTGGAGAGTCCTCTTTACCTATTCCCTCTGAGAAGCCGGTCAGTGAGGGGTTAAACTCCCTCAGGATATCTGCAGACCACAAACACAGGGAAGATCAGAAAAAAACTCAAATGGAAATTGATACACATGATTGTGCACATTCTGTATTTTGTAGTAGATACGGTCATTAAAATCGTATAATTTTGGTCACATATGAGAAGAATCAATGTAGAACTGAGCATGAAAGTTAATTTCAATAAAACCATAACCTTAAGTCCACTTACTAACTTTTTTTGGTTGAAAGCCCCAGACTACGACATCAAGTAAAGTGAACCTCAACTTAAGTTTCTTTTGTTAAACCAGTTAAATTGATCATGTTATTCTATGATTTATTGCATTTAGTGTTATTTAAACAAGCTTCTGATACATTTTATATACATTTTTTAACACTATAGAAAATGTGGCATCTTGAAGGCCATCCTAAAATATATAGTTGTTTCAGGTGACTCTGTCTGCTGAACAGTAAGCCTACTGTATAATGATGGTGATAAGACGCCATCATTATAGGCGTTATCAAGCACAATGCTACAATTGGCCAATGATGGACATCTGATATTTGATTAGATAAACCTTGGAAGCATTATTATGTCATTTCATTTTAGACAATGCTATTACAATTTTAAAAAAATGAATAGATAGGAGACAAACATACTTGGCAGAGTGGTCACATTGTTGATGTTTTCATCACCTCCAATGCTGAAAATTGAAGCAACAGCTTGTTAGTTTCAAATGTAGCTTCAAATAAACTGTTGAGGTATTTTCCCACACTATTAGAATTTGAACAAAGGTGTCATTTAGCTTATCTTACCTCCATGACAATCCTCTGTACTGTTTAATGACTAACAGAAGGTTGTCCGTCTTTGCACCCACACCATTGGCTGCCTGCAGAAAAACAGATCAGATGTGAGATCGTATGACCAGAGTAGAACCAGAGGATTTTTTATTGAACCAGAAGCTGTGGGGGTCTGCAAGTCATTTCTCAGTAGTAAAGTTAAAACTGTTTTTTTAATAAGCGTCATAATCTACCTTAACTCCCAGTGTTTCATCCCTTTGTCGCTGCGTTTACATGTCCACACACATCCACACACAAATAGTACAAACACAACAGCTCCATGTCTTTACACGCCATCCTGTTCTTTATATATACTGTACATCTGGTCTTAAAGGAACAGTGTGTAACATTTCGGGGTAACTATTAGCAGAAATTGAATATAATATTCATAACTATCTTTTCATTAGTGTATAATCACCTGAAATTAAGAATCGTTGTGTTTTCGTTAACTTAGAATGAGCACTTCATATCTACATAAGGAGCGGGTCCTCTTGACGGACTCCGCCATGTTTCTACAGTAGCCCAGAACGAATAAGCCAAACTCTTTACGTTACCTGAAGGCCACCGCAGAGTGCAAAACCGTGGTACCCCCAGCCGCCATCTGACTTCCTATGCTCCTAAAGTAGTGTTATTATGGTAAGGATGGCCTCTGAGCGAGGCGAACGGCATTACCACAGTTTTGCTCTCGGCGGCTCATGTTATAGTCTTGGAAAGGGAGGAGTGAGCGGAGGGGTACTCAGTTGGTTGCGTTCTGCAATCACACCACTAGATGCCACCAAATCCTACACACTGTACCTTTAATCTATATTCATGCCTGTTGGGATAAGTTTGTTTTTAGATATACATTTAGACCATATAGCAAAAAAAGTAGGAGAAGAACACTCACAGTCAGAGAGTCACCTACTGCTGCCACCACCTTGATATCTCCAGGTCTAAGCTCATGAACTACACAGAGAAACAAGTAGTTGGATTGAACTACATTTCCCAAAAGACATCAGTAGAATAAGAGCTAAAAAAATATGTTTTACCTGAAGTGGGTGTAGTGGGAGATGGACTGCGGTCTGTGCAAGGTATCTCAGTACCCATAACCTGCAAACATTTGGTATATTCAAATAAATGTAACTGTATGTGCAGCTATTCTACACTGTAGTTCTGAAGTTGAGTTGAAAGTCTTACTGGATCTGTTGGTGTAGAGGCTTTACTGTAAACTTTGCCCTGTGATTCAGAGGGGGAATTCTTCTGCGTCCGCAGAAAAGGTTGTTCCTGGGATGGGAGTGGATAAGAAGATGTGGTTTTAAGCATAGTATCGGATTTAAAATCTTGATATTGATCATATCTTTAGTACCGAATGCTGCTGCAACACATTGCATCATTTTGTGAAGCATTTCTCTGTAGCAGGGTTATGGGATGGCGTGCCTCACCTGAGTAGGGCAAGGAATAGTAATGACGCCAGTGTCCATGACCTCTGCCTGACCTGTCGCCGGCTGAAGCTGGAGGAGGAAAAGTCATTAAGTTTATAGGTTCAAGTGGGGGTCGTTCTGTGCAGCCAATGACCACACAGGGTCAAACACTGCTGATTACACAATTCTGGTATCTGCATAATAGACGTGGAATGAACAAACCTAGAGAAAGTCATCCTGTAGGATAATCTCATCAAGTTAATCTTTACATCTTGTATCTAATCTCTTGTCAGAGTTATAAATGTTCACTGTAATCATTGTTCCATCTTACTTTTACTTTGAGGGATTATGATAACTCTTCTCTGTTGGCTCATTTTTTACAACAGAGACACAGGGTCAGATTCAGTGTCAGAACAGCGAGTGATTTAGATCAATGGTGAAGGTTTTCAGCCTAATGTATAGTACAGTACACTGTAATTGTTATTCAGGAATTTGATTAATGAGAACTTACCAGGTTTGTCCATAGCTGAACAGCTATTTGGTTTTGGTCAGACCATGTGTCCTCCTGCAAAGAAACACACGATACATGCTGGTTACACATTAGCCATTTCAAGGGTCTTTCATGCATTGCAACTGGAAGGACAGCTAAATAATTTACAGTTGTTAGTTACACTATTGTTGATTATAAATGGTGTCTTTTCTTTATTTACAGAATCTGAGATGAGTTCGAGGATAACTGGCACAGACTGCAGCAGGGCGGTGAAGTCTGCCATGTCACTGTGCCACTTTGGATTCTCCAAGACACGACTTAAAGAGTCCTGAAAACAAGACAAATGTATGTGTAAAGTAAATAGTCAAATATGATTCAGACCAGCCCACATTTATTTACATATATTTTACCTGCAGTGTTTTCAGAAGAGTTGCTTTATATAGTCGCTGGTTTATGCTTTCATCTTTCATACACTCACACCTGCTAGAAGGTAAAAAGCAAGCAGATCACTGCCACATGCATTTTACAATAAACAGGATCGCAAACACTAAGCTGCATGCAGTACATGTAACAAGCAAGGTTTCGATCATGCCAAAATAAATGAGTAAATATCGTTTATACAAGGTATCTTGGCTAGATTTTTAGTACCTAAAAATTCAAAACACTCACTTGTCCTGCTGATTTGTGCTCCAGACCACGACGTGAACTAAAGTGCGATGCAACTGTAAACATCATCCAGCATATTAGATTTTTTCCCCCCCATTCTAACTGTTCATGACAAAACTGTATTAAATAAAAAAGTGCAATACCCTTTTCTGCAACAACTGCAGAGCTGCTTCCACTTCCTGCACAACAGCTGTAACATCTGCAGCAACCTGAAGAACAAAGAAAGAGTAATACACTCTGAACATTCATTACTAACTCTGAGGTCAAACATGATTTTGTTGTAGTGACGCATCTTACATGTGGTGAACAGGCACATGTGGAATCTGCCTGGACAAACAGCAGCACGAGCTTCCAGTCCATCACCTGCAAAGATACAATAAAGAGCAGACTGAGCAAACTCCATCCACTGTGAGAAGAGGGTTAGTGAGTTCATCCTGTTGAGGGTCATGGAGGCTTACAATCTATCCCATCTTACATTGGCTGATCAAGCAGGTTACTCTCTGGACAAATCACCTGTTTAGTCAAACTCTCATTAACAACTAAGATGTTTGAAATTCACCCAACCTGACTTGCATGTCTTTGGACAGTGGGAGAATGCAGAGCACCCAGAGGAAAGTCACATGAACACGGGGAGAACATGTAAACCAGGACCTTCTTGCTGTGAGCTGACACAATAACCACTAAGACACAGTTTCGTATAGCCGGAAATGTTGTTCTTTCCGGACGGTTTAAACTGCTCAGAATTCCAATGTACTTAGGTGCAAATGGCAAATAAAACTCTTGAATCTTGAGCTTAATCTTTCTGACATTCACTGTAGCATTTCAGAATCAGTGTAGCTCTTCACTAACAAGCATTTTTTTTTGTTTTTATCTGTCACTGCCATGAATTAAATTTGGTTAAATGTGATAAATGAACAGTTGGACATTTGGGGAAGCTATAGCCAGGAGACAGTGAGCTTAGTTTAGCATGCTGAAACAGGGGGAAACAGCTGATCTGGCTCCATCCAAAGGCAATTAGTCAACAAAAATTTAAGTGTAAAAGTTTTATGGGGGACTATTTCTTGGCCGGGCACAGTGACTTCCTGGAGTCGTGTTGCGGCCAAGAAATAGACTACTAGCATGAAAAATTCGGGACACTCCCAAATCCCAAATCCTCTCTTGTTTGTCCCATAAAAGTAGACTAAAACCAAGTTTTGATTACAGCCTATTAAACATTAAATACTGATCATTGTGAAACATTATTTTGGTGTTGCCCACAGACCTGCGCTGTTATGTCCATAGCCTACATGAATTATGTTTATGGCAGTTTTTTTTAGCTGTGTACAGTCGTGATTTGATTTTACGACCTTTAATTACCTGATGTGAAAGGGAAAGAGATAGCTCCTCAGCTTCCTCCAACAAGCTTCTGCAACACATGTAACACACCCGCAGTAATATCCTCATACCACATATGTGTGTGACTGTACATGTGTGTGTCGTATGTGTGTGCTACCTGGGCTGCACTGATGTCTGATCCACATGTTGAGTGATCACATCAGGGTTAAACATGGACAGCAGCTCTATTGAACACACATAAACACAATTGTATAGACTCAGTCTACAGTATGTTCAATTCCTTACAATAAAATCAGACAGTGGATTATGTGCATTATGTGGTAACTGCTGCTGAAAGCATCCATGTTGCCAGTTTTGCTTGCTTCTATGTGAAATGAAGGTCAACAACCTGTGTTTATGGCCCCCTCTCTTATCTTCACAGATAAACTGGATACAACTGTAAGAATATTGTTCTGAGAGCTTTTCTCTAGAGCTCTGTATCTGATATTTCCTCTGACATGGTCCTGCTTACGACCTTGAACTGAACCAGGTCTGAGAACATAATAATAAAACAATCAAAAGACTTACCAGCGACTCTATTGACCACTCTGGATGTTTCATCCCTAATGATGAGAGAGGATTGATAAAGGTTTTTACATGATAGCTTCGGGTTTGAAGCAGCTCAGGAAGCCACATTTGTGTATTACTGAAGTATATGTGCATTGTGTTTGTGGCTGTCTACCTGTGTGAGAGTAGAGTTCCCAAGACATAAACAGATGAGATGTCAACAGGTGTGAGAGTATGAACTGATGGAGAGGAAGAAGTCAGCAATGTCATGGTACAACACTAGATAACATGTTTTAGAAGTCATTCAGTTTACATTCAATTCAGATTAACATGATTATTGATGATGATTGCTGGGTGCAGAATACCTGAGGAGGATGGGGATAAGGAGACAGGTATTGGTGAGCAGAGTATCGGCATGTAACTTTCTGTCTGTAGCACAGAAAAACAATTTCTCAGACAGTCATTGACACAGTATCAGAGTATCAGAACAATATATAGAAAACATTATTAATACATATATTACTGTCATACTGTACCTCCTCTGTTAGATCATTTTCTCGAACATCAACATTGACAGCATCTAAATGTGACACAAGTAGCTTAGTACATTTATAAGATACCGAAATTAACTCAAAGAGGCAAAATTTCACTTTAAAATTGTGAACGTTTAAAAAAAGTTAACAGGTAAGAATATAAACACTTTCATCCTCCAATTCCCCCTAAAATATAGCAGCTTTATTGAACATAGTAAAGTTTCTAAAAAAGGCTATTTCTTTTGTTAAACCATGGCAGGACATTTTCTATAAAGATGTTTATTATGTTTCTTACAATTTACTTTACCTTAGAGGTCAGTACTGACTTAGATGACCTGTTTTATGACTATTTTACTTTGCATCCTAAACTCATTTGTGCACAGTGGACATTTACTGTACATGTAACTAAAAGAGATATACCGTAAACTTTTCTTTATACTGCATCAGCCAAAAAAACATACATATTACATCCTGTAATCCTAGCAAAAGCTCACACTTTGTAATACACAAGTAAAGCAACAAGTAGTTTATCTATATTAATCCACAGTGAGGCAACTGGCCTATGAGTGCTTAATTAGGGTACAACATGCATAAAAAAACAGTGTGCACATGACCACAACTATCCTTCAGAACAAAAGCAGACTGGCTATTCAGTGACTAATTCATTCTGATCTCATCACACGACTGAGCCACATTTCACTTAAAGGTACACGACTGCAACAAATAATTCAGCGTACAAACCTTTTTGTCGAACCAATAAATGTGAATAAAACCACGTCCTGTACTTTACCTGTAAACTGAACGCAGGATCCAACAAGGGCTGCCAGAATCAGGAGTGCAGATCTAGTCATGATGAGCTGCTGAGTGGCTTCCACACTGAGGGTTTGTGTAATAATACCCTCCTCTTTCCCCCCCCTCAGCCTCAGAGAAAGAATGAATGTGACTGTAAAAGTAGACTGTACCTGTAAAGGGAGTGGAGAAGGAAAAGAGTTCCCGAGAGGGCAAGCTTTAGAGTGGAATAGAAGAGGAAAACCATGTGAAAAGAAAACAGATAATTCCTGTGATTTTTTCCCCCCACTCACACTCTTTTATTCTCAGTCGTATCTTCCTCTTATCAGTTTATCTGGATAATAATCAGCCATATAACAAGTCACACCACCTCCTCGCTATCTCTGCATTCGTTTGTCAATGTGTGTCTGTGTCATCTGCAATTTTTCTCGTAAATCTAAAGAATATCCGTATGTATTGCAACAGATCACACTGACTCATCATGGAAGGTCAGTGAGATGTTCAGTTGTGTTTATGGCTCTCATCATGACAATCATAAAGCATCAATACATCTTTACATCATAAGTTTAATGGATGAAAAAGACTAAACACACAAAATGAACCACAAAACTATCATAGTTTGGTTTCTGTATTTTAACAGCCGGATGGTAGCACTGTTTATATAATGATATCCAAATACAATTATGAGTAAATACTAAATATATGAATAATTTGTATAAACATTGATTGGACAGAAACCTTTTAAACTATATCTAATGAGATGTTACTTCTCAGAGCTTGCCGTTTTCAGTTTATTTATTTTATGGTTCCAAGGAAAATGTTTTATTGTTGTTTTTTACTTTTATCTTTTACTGTTATTTCAGAGAGTTTGTATTTTGGCCACATAAACATCTCCGTATTTGGAGATGCTCCATCATCTCGACTAACAGTTTATGGACACAGTGATGATAACCAGAGTGATTTTCCAGGGAAATGAATACATATGTGGTGCATAATAAAAGTCATTTGGGTGTAAAAGCTCAAACAACCATAAATGTTCTGCCTCTTAATGAAAGCTTCTTGGTTATCTAGCTTATAGAGAAGGAGTACATCATTAATAATATTGACAGAACTATGCAAAATCATAAGGATAACGTGCTAGTGTGCAATTTCATTTTTAATCATTTTTAATATATTGCTCTTTAACTTCTAACCATGCTAGAGCTGCAGATTCATAAGATAGGGTTTTATAATTATATGTTAACAACCAGCAATTTAGTGAAGCTGCACAGGTTGTTTTGGAGATGTGATAGGAGATAGGATTAGGTTGCTAAATTGGCCTACTTTACGAGTTTGTCCTTAGATTGGCTTTGCAGATAGCCTGATCCTTGGAGTCAAGAGGGAGTAAAACGTTCAAAAGTTCAAAAGTTATCTTGATGTTGTGGAGTTGTCAGATTTCCATCAAGCAGCAGAACATAATGTTCTATTGTTGTGATATGTTGCATCCAAAAAAATGTATCCATCAAAATGTTGTGGTTGCTCAAAACCTTACTAAGAGACTGCAGTATGTTGGTTTTTCCTTTTATTTTTCATCCATCTGTATATTATATTTTAGCACCTTTTTTTTCAACCAAGCTTTGCATTTCTTTCCTCACAGGATCAAGTGGGAAACGCACAGGTGTTACTAATAACGTTAACGATGGCTCGTTTCTTCTCTTATAGTGTCCCAGTAGTCACAACATAATTTTACCATTGGTAGCCTACTTTAAGATAAGATTTTGACTTTGTAGATTCATCATTGACTATATTTTTAGTTTATTATGTGGAAATGTTGTTTTTTGGTTTCTTCAAAAAAAAAAAAAGAAGAAGACATTTTTTCATAATAAATTTGATGATAATACCAGCAAAATATTGTATTCATAAATGTAAATTAAATTAATGAATTGTGAAGGATGTTAAAACTATATGTAAATCTAATTTCTAATTTGGCTATTAAGACAATTAATTTCTGTTTGTTTCATAATATTTTTGTCTGTTTTGCCACACAATAAAAATAAATAAATAAATAAATAATAATAAAAAAGGCCATGCGAGAGTATGACAATAATTTCACTTAAAAACTTTAAAGATATTGCATACATTCATTGTTTTCATTGCTTTTTTGTTTTTTGAGGAAGAAATTGTTGACAGATATAATTCCATTTCTTTCATAAATAAAAAGAAATTAGGCTTTTTTTGGGGTAAATTTACACTTATGAATGTGGAATTAAAATTGAATTAATAAGAAAAACATGCATTACTGTCTTTGTCACTGTAATCATAGCAACCAAATATAATATTTCTATAATACAGTGCAACATCAACGAACAAGTATATAATTATTGACATCTTTCCACAATTCACATGTACATTTACAGGACCAGAATAAATGAGAGCAAGTTTCAGGATGTGATTCGCAGAAGGAACAATTTACATCTATGTCACTATTTAACTTTTGTAATAAATGTTTCACTGGATAGAATCTGTGAATCAATTTAAATGACACCTCTTTTACCTTATTTGTTAATTCCCTCATGGTTTTCCTCCACTCTGCTGACACCTTGTGGAGCACCCATGACCCTCTACGTCACAGGCTGCTACGTCATGACCGGATGTTGATACTAGCTCGGAGCTCAGACAGGAAACAGCTGAACAAGAAAAACAAAGAAGCGACGACGACGGTAAAAACAACAGATGTGCGACTAGAATACACCTCAAACATCGGTGACATTGACGCTGGTGGGAACACGTTGTGCTACTAAAACTAATTAGAAAAGGTAGGAAGCCGTCATTTGGAGCTGAGCTGAGATACACGAGTTGTTGTTGTTGTTGTTCGCTGTTAGCTCGACGGCTAACACAACGTTAGCTTCTTTTAACTGGATGAATCAGTAGGACACCATTCAGCCACATGTCCAAAGTCTCTGTGGATAACAAGCAAACGTGTTCCCTTTTGACAGTTCAATCTTTTTGAAGAGAGGTTATGTTATTATTCTTGTTAATGGCTTTTTATTTTCAGTACCATTCAAAGCTCATCTGCCATCTATAGTCACCAATCCTCATGACAGACAGGCAGGAATAAGAAGTACTTGTTTAATAAAATGCTCAACAAAGAGCTATAACGTTGCTACCTTACTACTAATCTGAGCTCATAATGCAAAAAAAAACAAGATGCATCAGCTAACACAGTAAAAAGAAAGAGCTAAACAAACCATTTAAATAGAAGGAAGTATACAAATAGGAGCAGTATATACAGTATTGACAATAAACAGACTATTAACAAAATTGCACAAGTGTTAAATGATATTGCAAAGTGATGAATGAATGAAATTACATCTGAAAGTATCAGGTTGTTGTCAGTTCTTGGTGTGTAAGTAGTGAGTGGTCTACTGGGAGCAGTGCTGGTTGTGGAGTCTGACAGCTGCAGGAAGGAAGGACCTGAGATAGCACTCCTTCACACACTTTGGGTTATGATATTTCTGTACATGGCTAAGTTGCCTCATGTTGCCATGTATTTACTTATAAAAATGTTTGTCTGTTAAAGATAACAAACGCTGCTGGTTGACATTCAATTTACATGTTTAGTGCAGCATTATAAAGATGGTCACTGTCTGAATTTGCTGATGCATTGTTCACAAACACCTGACATGGATTAAAAAATAACAAATTCATGAGGATATATGTTAAACATAGGAAAGGATATTGTTGGGGTGAGTGATATGGATAAAATCCTGTTATGAAAGTATATGTTATTTTATAAAAAGGGAAAAAGTCCAGAGTGCTCGGAAGTTCAAATCAATGTGATGAAGCTGCTCCTTGGTGGGGTACACAAAGGTTAAAAAAAGGGGGGAGTCCAAGGCACTCCTCTTGCAAAAAATATAAAAAGCCTTTATTCAATTGGCTATTTCATGATGAAATGCTAAAAACAATGCTGGTATATGTAAGATTGGGTAACAACCCACGTGTAGCGGCACAAACAGCCTTCTTCAGGGTGTCACACCCTGTATTTTTTGCTAGAAGAGTGCCTTGGACTCCCCCCTTTTTTGAACCTATATGTTATTTTATATTGTGATGATAGATATTCAACACAAAAGCACATTTTCTGAAGTGATCGGAAAAAAATGTGAATTTAAAAAATGAAAATAATCGGACCACAATGCAGGTAAGCTGGACTTGCTTTACGGTTTTACAGATGTTTCACCTCTCATTCAAAAGGCTTCTGCATAATTGTGTAGGAGCCTCAAGCATTTAACTTCTGTAGTGCTGGTTAGGGCCAACCAATTACAGATTGATTTGGTAGAATCTAGGTCACACCTGCTGAATGAAATTACCTTCTCCGCACCCGACCAGCACGCACACTTGAAAGGCGGTGAATACATCGGGTGGCACATTTCAAGCAGCAGTTCTTTTGTGGGTTTACATGGCTTCAGGGGCACTCTATTTATCCTCCCGAAAAACAAGTAAAAGCCCCACAATACTGTTAGAGAAAGCGAAACTAGAAAGAATCAAAAATAACTTCACTTAGTCCTTATTTCATGTGGTTACTTAAAGCCTTTGACTTCGCATGTCTAGATATCCCATTGCCTGGATGACTGAGAATCTTCACAGACTTAAAAATCCAATGTGATCATAAAACAGTCACAAACTGCTCTTTGATTTACAACATTGCCCATAATAGCCTCACACACCAAGCCATGTTAAAGGAGTAGCCACCACGTTATAAACGGTATGGAAAAACCTCTCACAATTTTATATTACCGTAAGGTTACATTTTCACATAAGGGTATTGTAAAGTGTTACTGCCTATATACTGTTTATAGTCAAGTGCTATTTTTATATAAATAGTTTTCTCTTTTTTCCCTTTCTTATTTTAGCCTTAGTTCAGTCACTCAGAGATTTGACGATGGGACGCATCTTCTTGGACCACATTGGCGGAACTCGCCTCTTCTCCTGTGCCAACTGTGACACCATCCTGACCAACAGGTCTGAGCTTATCTCAACACGCTTCACAGGAGCCACAGGCAGAGCTTTCCTCTTCAACAAGGTACAGAGACATTAGTGTTAAAGTTTACTTCTAAATCAAACATTGTACACAGATTCAGTATCTAGTTCCCTGCTTCAAAATGTGTGTTCATGCTTGTGTCTCAACTCCACAGGTGGTGAACCTCCAGTATAGCGAGGTGCAGGACAGAGTGATGCTCACCGGCAGACACATGGTGAGGGACGTCAGCTGCAAGAACTGCAACAGCAAGTTGGGTTGGATCTATGAGTTTGCTACTGAGGACAGTCAGCGGTACAAGGAGGGACGTGTCATCCTGGAGAGGGCGCTGGTTAGGGAGAGCGAGGGCTTTGAGGAGCACGTTCCCTCAGACAACTCATGAGCCCCTAACCTTCGGATTAACTTGCGTGAGGAAAGCTCACTCCCGTATCCACCTATCCCTCTCCTTTATCCCCTTGCCTCTGCGCTGCGCACCACCACATGCAGACTTAGTGGTCAGTGAAGTTTTGGCTTCACCCCTCCACATCCCTTCCCTGTCTCTGGCCTAGACCTCTGCTGATTAGACGATTGGTTTGCTGGCTCTACTGTTGCTGAATAGGCTTCCCCAAAATACTTCCTGATTTATATGTCACAGGGCAACCCCCCAAAACAGCTGGGGGACACCGCTAGGGAGTTGTAACTTCACTTGTTTACGTGTTCCTGCACGGTCACCACCTCACAAAGCATGCTCCACACTCTTTCATATGGTAATTAAACACATGCATGATAATAGACCATGGTCAGTCATACAAAAATCATCACCTAGTTGTTGTTTATTTAGATAACTGGAGGCAGTAGAGCTGAGTATGTTCGTCATCCAGTCGGGGGGCAAAGAACCAGCCCGCTTTGCACAGCAATGTTAAATGAACCGCTGGAGTTGTCGCTCTACATATTGCTTACGTGCTTCTGTGTTGTGACCTTTGTCTCAATGTATGTGTCACTGGTGAGCACTGAATGCAGTTAAAACCACGATAGTTGTTATTTCTACATCAGTTACCTTTTATTAGATTGTAGTGTAATGAATGATAGTGTTTAAAATCTATGTCCCAAGTCCAAATGATACCGTAAGGACCGCACAGATTGATGTCATATTAAGTATTCATTGTAGTGTTTGACCGTGATGGGAGTTTTTATTTAGATCTGGCTCACATGATGTGTATTTATTTTTGATTGACGTGACATTCTTGAAATGTACACAACGTGGCTTCAAGTGTCCCATTCTAGCAGTTCATAGTGTGGAGGTGATCTCGTACGGTTTATCCTACAATTTAATTCAGCTCGACCACTCTCCATCTTCTTACCGTGGATTCTGTGCCTGTGTGGTGTGCCGTGTGAAGAGCAACATGTCATTTCGGTGACTTATGAGGAGCGTGTACCTTCCAGCCATGTGTCTTCAGTGTGACGGAGGACGAATGTGTCTGAGACGTGATGGGGACATTCTCTGGCTGCCTGCCAGTTTCAGGACAGGGTTATGAGAGGATGGGTCATGCAAGCGTTTTGAAAGTAGGCAGCACTGGGAAACAATGTGAGACGAGTTTATAGACGGCGTCTGGAAAAATCACCAAGAGCAGTTAATACATTATAATGTTAGAAACGACACCGAAAGTGTGTTTAAATATTCCATTTATTTATTTAACAGTTGACTCCGGATGCCATCTCCTACTCTTAAACTACTTTCAGGACAGTGACCCATCCTCTTTATCATCCTAGGCTTTGGGCACATTTGTTTCTTACAACACAAAGCAAAGCAAGCTTTAATGGAGTTCTAGTCTTTACAGTTGAGCCTTTGTCCTCTGACTATGCCAGAGCCTCCGTTTTATATCATCAGTGTCCTGTTGAAGATTTCAATCAAAATGTCACATCTCAATCTCCGTGACATTATTTTTGGAGCGGGTCGTAGCACAGCATCATGGCCCTGGTGTAACATTGTGCCAATTCAGAGCGTGCATGCCTGCAGGCGTTACCAGAATGGTCCAGCCTTCACTAGCGACCCTGTTAATGTTTTTGCTCGCCTTTACAAGGTCATGCAAGACAGTGGACAGTTGTCATTTCTACAAAAAAAAAAAACAGAACACTGACACCATCCATATCCCCTAAGTCAATGCAGTGTATAGTCAATGGCCGTGAGAGAATATTATCGTTTTGTTCTTCACTTTTACCATTTTATTGATAGGCCGTTGTTTTTATTTGCTTTACTCTGTATGATTATTATTTTGTTGACACATTTATCTTATTGTATATTTTATTTCTTGATTTGATGATTAAAATGGCTATAGCAAGGTTTTCTCTGATGTGATTTCGAAATAAACATTAGTCTTGCTGGGTTCAACCTATTTGTCTTATGCGTGCTTGTTTTGTAGCTTAGAACACATTTTGTCAGTAAGAGTCAGATAGTTATCAATGTTTATGAATACAGTTTGAGTATTCAGGTGTTTGAACACATGGCTATAATGACCATGCCAAATTATATGTTTCTTCTCTCCTCCTTTTCACCTCTTCCTCAAGATGTTTGCATTTTAGATTTCAAATTTGGCTTAAACCTGGTGCTCAAGACCGATTTGAACATAAGCGCACACCTTGATTTACATTTGGTGTTTTGAATATTGTCATGTTAATGTCCATAAAGGGATCTTTAGACCTCTAGGTGGCAGCAGGATACTGAGAGATGGGAGGATTTCTGAGGATGCATGTTGCTGAGTCCTCTGACGTTAGCCTGCTTGGCAGCCTCTGTAGAGCTCCACTGCAGTCTGGAAATATATGTCAGTTATATTACTCAATGGATCAGAAATGTTTACTGAATCATTATAAAAAAAATACCCAAATACAGGCAAATATGGAATGAAAAAGCAAACATTTACAACACATCTAAACTATAAGTTCCATTTTCATTCCTACCTATTCAGTATTCACCGTGAATCATCAAAGATGAAGAGGTTTGACTGCATTGGGTTTATAAATAGACGGGTGACGATTCTCTCCTAATCCACCCACTAATATCGCAGTGCTGCCGTGGAGTTATTTATAGCTGGGATCCTGTTGGAAGGGTTTCTTTGTTAGTGTGTCTGTGTCACAGTGGTGGAATCAACAACAGGTCTGCTTTCCTGCAGTCACTCCTGGAGGCGCCCTACACTCAATGAGCACGCAGCACTAAAGTTAGCTCGGACAAATATGAATTAAGGTTGTTGGAACACAACACACTGTTCTGGGCACAGCTGTTTTTGCATCCACTGCTTGTTCTTTGACGGATCTAGAGCATTAATGGGCTGAGAGGATTGGTGTTTTTCTGACCATATCTAGAGCCGTTTTGACATGACTAGAGGCAAAAAAAAAAAAAAAAGGCTCCACCTCCACAGAGCTCACTGTCCTGCTTTATAATTCATAGTTGACGTTGTCCCTGTGTAACCTCGGGATTATCTGCTCTTTATTGAAAAAGCCATCAAGGCCAGATAAGATAATTACACTGCCTTGTTGATCCTATTAGTCTGCATGCAATTGGATAGACATTACACAAATCTAGATGTGACAATCTGTGCGAGTGCGTTGAGAGAGCTATTTTTCCACTAGCCTTCAGATGCTTCCACAGTGCTCTTGGGCAGGGCATTGAGATTAACGTTAACCTTAAACTCTTCCGTTACTAAGAGATGCGGTCTTTCAGGACCAAATCTAATAACAGGAACACACTTAGTGAAGTGATGCTCTCATGTGGATGGTGTGGTGCATCATCCATCTTCCTTCCACCCACTGTCAAACCTATCAGAGCAAATTTTGAAGTTATATTCAGATGCAGCGGATGATTTGGAGGGTGTGGGGGGGGGGGGGGGGGGGGGGGGGGGTCCATAAAAAAAAGCACCGGGAGCATAATTGCACCCTTAATTGGCCCGTGATTCATCGTCCTCGGACGGCTATTTTAGTTTATCCTCTCCTTTTGTCTTTGATTCCATGGGATGTCAGCGTCACACCCCCAGCATCTATTCCCACAGGAGAGCAGAGATATAGAATATAGAAATAAACTATCTTTCCACCACTCTCTCTTCACACACACACACACAAAAGGAGTGACATCATTCTGTCAGCAGGAGAAAATAGCATGCTTTCCATTGACATCACTCCACATCCCGTTGCTAAGAGACAGGGGAGTCAACATTGGTTACTATGGCGACTGCACTTCACCTTCAAAGCTCCTGACCTTTTTGGTTGTCTACGGTAGACTAGAATGTGTGTGCAAACTGTGGCCCTAGTGTTGTGTAACATGAGCATTCAAGGTCTTGTTGACTCATTCGCTGCAGTGTAGTGATTGTTGGGAGTACATTCTGGATCAAAGGGCTGCCGAGACAATGCACGAGATGCTATGCAGCAATTAAAATGTCAGTGTAATGGAAATGTTCGACATGAGTGGAATGATGAATAAAAGAGAGTCACAATTGCTGCGTAATGTAATAACGTCACATTATAATGTCAGCGATGTCTGACATTTTAAACTGATGTCACTGTCAATATAATGACATGAGCTACTACAGCGTTAATCAAAAGATCAAGTGAGTTTACAAGCAAGTATTAGTAATAACGTCAGTAGTCAACGTTTCCTAGGATGGCCACAAAACTGGAAAGAACAATGACTGCGAATGAGTTGATATAGTATATTTATTTGTATATATATATATATATTTCCTCGTGTAAGAGACGGACTCTTGTTTACCTGAGGACAGTGACTTTGAAGAGGTCCAGCATCAGCAAGTGATTGTAAAATGAGCAAAAGAAAAACAGCAGAGGTGAAAGAGTAATACGTGGAGATTCAGTGTTGAGGAAAAAGGGATATAGTGCCATGTTTGGTAAACTCTACCTACAGGCTGATGATATAAAGTTGTTAACATAGCTGGATCACAGTGACTGGAAACAGCCTCTTTACACTTAAAACTGAAGGAGCTTCAGATTGATAGAAACAAAGACTCACAAAATAGGGTTGAAGTGGTCATCACACATCACACAGTGTTTACAGAAGGTGCTATATAGACTGTCCTCACACATAAAATGTTTCCGGACTCCAAGAATGAACATAGATTGAAATGGTATCGAGTGGCACGGAGAGTCTGTGGCTAAAAGTGTGGCTGAAGCGCTGCTCCAATCTTGTTTCAATTTCTGTCCTTTTTTGGCACAATTGGAGTAGCTTTCTCAGCTGTCATTTGCTAATTGAGTTTAGCGGGCGCATCAATGCCAGTCCTCTAGAGAGGGACACAGGCAGAGGTGGGCATTACAGGGCTTTTTTGGATTAGGTTGAGTTCATGGCCAGTTTTCCACTCCAAGTCTGGTCCTCTATGCCACCCTGCACATCGAGGGGTAATGTTGTCCCAACAGGACATTCTTCCACCACACATCCTGCCTCTAAAAGGCATCCCCTCGTTCCCAGAAAGGGCACAAAGCTCATCTGCTTCTACAGACGTAACATCTCAGTCAGATCTTTGATCTTGATGAGTTGAAGTGTTCCCCCAGCGTAGCTGTGGGTAACCTTGCCAGTATCCTTTTCCTAACAAAGACCGACTACATTCTGTTTGGTTTCTTTTTTTAAAAATCACGTCTGCTTTTCTCACCTTTGGCTTTTATGTGCAAAAGCTACTTGAGCATACAGACCTACGCAGTAATAAACATAACCACACAAGTTATCTCTAAGGACTAACTGGGAACACGTCATTCCCAAATTTGTATAAAAGCGTAATTAGACCCAATAAAGGTAAACAATGGTACACATATATACCTGTATATTCCTTAGCAATTCTCTGGGAATCATATCTATCCTTTTCTTTCCTCGCTAGAGACTACTGATTGAAACTGATTCATTTATCTAGTCCCATCAGTCTAATCCAGCTAACTACAGTGCTGATTTGAATATTGGTTAGAGTCAAGTCAATCATATGTACAAGTGGTCTGTACTATGGCTCTGCTCCGAAATGTATGACACGGATATAAAACAAGGGCAACATAGCATACAATAAAACCAGTTTCAAAGACATAATGGCAACAGTATAACAAATAATAACAGCATTGTTTCATGACACATGTCCACTGAGTTTTCAAACAAACTACTATAATAAAACACCAACAACATATCCTGATAAAATGCACCGACAGCAAGCTAAATTACAGAGTTCATACAAGGAGAGACGTACAAATGGCAAGTGATGCATTTTTGTGTGATGAATTCCTTGAATCCAACACAGATACATGTAAAATAACATTCCTTTTTTTTCTTCTTCAACAGAAAGGTAAGCTCTCTCTCAACTGAAGCCATGCATACCGTCAGGAAGTGAACTCCCTTTTCTAAGGCGTGGAGCATCGGGTCCCTCAAAGGGGATCCTCTTGCCCTCTGGACTGAACAGGCCAAGACGACTGAGTCCTCAGTGTCCTTGCTGAGCATAGGTGGAAACATATTGTCCAGTCAACCTCATCTTCCATCCTCACTGCATCTTCCCATCCAGCACCTTACTCTTCTCGCCCATGTTGGCAGCCATGGACTTCCAGTATCGATGGCAGGACAACTCCAGCAGCTCCACCCCGCCGATCAGCTTCTGCAGGGCCACGTATACTCCAACCACGACCAGGAAGTAGAGCCTGAATGGAGCCCACAGCCACAGGCCGGTGAAGCACAGAGCGATGAAGCTGCTCCAGTACAGCAGTGAGGCGGCTTTGATCAGAGTCACTCGCAGCTCCGTCTTACAAGGTGGCACGCGCGCGATGCCGTCCCTGTCGAAGCCACGGGGCTGGCTTGAGTAGAAGTCCCGCAGACGGCTCTCCTTCTCAGCCCAGCGATCTCGACACCAAGACTCCAGGTCGTCGGAGGAGGAGGGCAGGGAAGCCACTGGGTAGCGGCGGACGTGGAAGTGGATCTCGCGGGGGAAAAGTCCCAGGATGAGGTGGCGTTCCGTCTGAGGGATGTTTTTGGGATATGCCACTGTGATATCATGGACGGCATCCAGGTTGTCTCCTAGGAAAAGGTACACAGTTTTACATGATCACAATAGTATAAAAAAGTATAAAAAAGCTGTGTGAAAATACTTAATTTCCAACAGCTTACAGTAAACTACGCAGTTTAAGACATGACACTGCAAGGAGACTTAATATTATCCTTTTTCCACACCCACACTGGTTACTGGAACTGTTTTATGCACCCTTCAAAATCCCAGCTCTTAGCTCCATTACATATGTACCTCTAATTATCCAGGGGCTTAGAGCTTCATCCTCTCTCTGCCTTCAAAACTACCATGAGCTTTATACCATCGTCACTGATCTGCAGTGCCCTTACAACACCCATATAGAAGTGAATGAAATATCAAGTGGACGGGATGACACCTGCCAGCGCCTGCACCCTGTACAGCTCAGCTCTACCACGGTAAAAATAGAGCCGAGAGGGGCACGGTGGACTTGGACATGCACAGCATGTCAGTCAGCAGTGCGGAGAGAGAGAGAGAGAGGGAGAGAGAGAGAGGGAGAGAGGAGAATTTGCTAAGTCTGATGACATCACACCGATTCACAACACCTGCTTGGAGAGTTAGTGCCGTGCTCAGCATCCAGGGCAGGTGGAGGATGAGACGGCAAGGCCAGAGGTGGTATTTAAGAACTCTGGAGGATTGCCAGAATTAGCTCATAGGGAAATATGAGAGTGTCTAGGGTGTTGTAATGGCTGGCAGTAGGATGAAGCACAGGTCTGAGAATGACGAATAACAGGAATGATTCCTCCCCTGCAAACAGCGTCAGTGGATTAACTACAATCATCATGATGGCATGTAATTTACCCTCGGTTTTGCTGATCAAATGTTTCCATCACGATGACTGTGACCGAGCAATTCCAATCACCACAACTGCTGCTGTTTGACTGCCAACTAACAATCACTTTTAGATTATTGTTTAAAGTATACATTTCATGATTTCATTAATGGATGTACCTTTTCGTAGTCTGTCCACGATGAAGGTGAATCCAGTGCTGCGGGGATGCAGCACATACTCGAATTTTGGCAGGTTGTTCTGGGCAGCGAACACGTCACTCTTTGCTCTTGTGTTTTCTGCAAGAGACACAAATATACATTAAACCTCTGGCAACTACAATCATTATATTACATTGTGTTAACTTGTAAATTATGTTTCATATGTTGTATGTGGAAATTCTGATTGGGGAGCCAACTATGTCAACTATAGGTACATAAATATATTATTTGCAGGTAAGGAGAGAGACCAAAGTATAATAATTTACTTATTTTAAAGGTACACTGTGTAGGATTTGGCGGCATCTAGCGGTGTGGTTGCAGATTGCAACAAACTGAGTGCCCCTCCACTCACTCCTCCCTTTCCAAGACTGCGGTAACGTGAGCCGCCGAGAGCAAAACCGTGGTAAGACTGATTATTTATGCATATAAGGTATCTTTATTAAAAAGTAGAACTTGGTTGACAAGAGATACAATAGCAAAAATAACAGTATTGCTTTTATAAAAATAGCTGCTGAACAATCCTAATGTTGGTTGCGGGATATGACCACAATCATGAAATACATCCACCAGTGACAAATGCTTACACATTTGCAAAAAACACAGGGGGACATAAACACAGGAAAGATGATTGTTTATTAACCTAACATTCCTCAGGAACTTGTTGCAAGAACATGTAAACTACATCATGACTCATTAGTCATATTATGCAACAAGTGGCTTGTTCAGGCCGACTTGTAGGACAAAAGGACTATGGACAGACCCCTGTTGATCAGGGGGACAAAGCTGTGACCTGTCATTCTTATACAATCGTTCATGTAATTCACACAAGCTCTACATGCTTCGAAAGGGGGTCATGGAAATGATTAGAGGGGCTTAAGTGCACTCTGGACCTGATTCTGTAGATGGAGGTATGCATGTACGCGACGAAAAAGAACAGGACAACTTCCACGTAATATGTCAGAACATGCTGTATACGTCCCCTTGTTTGCGTTAAATCAAGCGTCAAGGTTTAAGAGGCTTAAATGCAGACGTGAGGGCGAATGCAGACACACACATACACAACACCAAAAGTGAAACAATCTTTAAAGCCCTAAATCTGCTGGCCAATTATGATGTAACTTTACTGGACCCCTCATGACATCATGATATGTAAAGAGAAGTTAAGCTCCCCACAGTAAAGCTACTCGGGACTTTGATTGGCTTAGTTGTGGTCTGAAAGAGCTTTAGACACCGGTGTCGCCGGTGCTTGGATTGAAAGATCAGAGCATTCTTGCAGAAATGACTGTGTGGGGCGTGTGTCGAGGGATTTTGCTACGCCTTATCACTTGGAAATTATGTTTGCATAACTGTGCCAGCGCAAAAGGTGTTAGACAGGTGTACGGCCACACTGAGCTCTGGAAACTGGTAACATATTGTTAGATAACAACTGAAATGTAGTCAAAGTGTTGCATTGTTTATTTCTTACCGGTGAGGTCTGTGCCCTCCGGGAACAGAAGCAGCTGCAGTGGCTCTCTGATGTCACAGAAGTAGTCCAGCATGTTCCCCATGTGCTTCTTGTCCTCCTCCCAATGACGGTGAATAAAGACGAAGCAGGCCACCTGCATTGCCCAGCCTGGAAAACACAAACAAAGTCTTTACTTGTGTAATTGATTACTTCTTTAAAGTCATTACACTGGTAGTATAAGGCACTACATGGCCGTGCACCAGACAACCTCTCAGATCTGCTTTAGGTTTATGAACCAGGAGGACCCCTCCGATCCTCTGGTTCTTCTCTTTCAGTTCAATTTGGCGATGCTGCTTTCAGCTATTATGCTCCATGCCGATGTAACAGCGTTCCAGACGATCTGAAAATATTGATTTTCTTAAAGGTAAACTAAAAATCCATCTATTTAGTCTGGTTATTATGTAGCGTCTTATAATTTTAGTGGTTTTATTATTTATAATATTTTAAACTGTATTTTACTAATTTTGTTTTATCAACATTTTACTACTCAATTTATTTGTCAATCACTTTGAAGTGCATTTGATCTGGTCGAGAGGTGCTATACAAATACAGTTTGATTGATTAATTCTATGCTCAACTGATTTGGTAGGATTTCTCAAAGCAGGCGGAACATTTATTCCTCAGGAAAAGCATCTGACATTGGGCCTTTTCCATCAGAGTGTCTACGCTCTGCCTCTGGATATCAGGTTTGTCAAACCAGCCACTTCTCACCGGAAAAAAAAAAGCTTATTTTCTTTGGTTCTGTTAAACGATACTCAGTTGCCAGTTTATTAGCTACACTTAGCTTGGCTAAAATGAACGCAGTCTAATAAAACAGTCCTGCAATAAATCCGACCTTCATGAAGGTTATAACGTTCAGGTTTTTGTTTAAACTGAAAAAGAAGTGACGATTCAACTCTTTGGTCATTTCGGAGGCTGCGGTTTGTGGTGCTGTTGAATTCTATAGTGTTATACTGACAGGTGTTTCTCATCTGCTAAATAGATTTTTTCATACCATGCTACCGCTCTGAATTTGCATTATACTGTTCCTCTTTTATATTTAGATTCAGCTCCTTTAAAAGAAAACTGCTTTGCAATGATGTTATTTTTTTTGAGGAAGTGCTTTGCAAAGCATATATGCTATTATGGTATGCAGAGGTGTGCACGTCTGTGTGTGTGTACGGGAAATGGCAGAGTATACCCACCAAATCCAGGCACAGCCTTCAGGGCAGCCTTGAGGCAGATCTTCTCCAGACGAAGGTAGCTGTACCTGAGGAGACAACACCAAAGGAACATCCAGTCCAGGCGGGTACGGTGGTTCATAATGATCACACTTCGCTCCCCAGGAATGAAGCCATCACCCGTTATCACCACCTTCACCCCAAATACCAGCTCCAGCAACGACTACAGAGGGGAGAGACACCGGGGTGGAGGGAGGGTGAAGAAGAAGCACAAGAGAGGGAAGAATGGAAAGGGCAAAGAAAGAGAGGTAGATGATCAAGGGGAGACAAGAATGATCATTAAAAAAGGATGTAAAGGGAGAGAGGAGGGACTGGGAAGTGGAAAGATAAATTTAAAAGAGACGAGAGAGTGAGAGGAAAATAAATAAATAATGCCGTCAATTCATGTCACTGTAAACAAGATTTGCATAATTGTTCTCAAGGGCAATCTAAATAAATGAAGTTTACTTATGATCAAAATAAAATCAGATTACATAGGGAGGCATGGAGGCCGAGATGACGCAGACTACCGTGACTGAGTCAAACACAAGTAACTTAAGACCATCTGGCCCGCACATTAGTAGGCTAAGTAAAGGCTAAGCTGGTGTACGCACCACAGGCAGGGTGAGCCAGGTAGCGACGATGCGATCGGTGATCCAGCGGTACCAAGCAGGGGACAGCAGCATGAGGGGCAAAACTGGACCCAGCATGAAGACACTTCCAAAGAAGCTACCCAAAAACAGGGTCACCACAAAGTACAGGCCCCGCACCGACACAGCCATCTGTGGAGAGATGAAGGAGATTAACCTGAGTATAAATCCACACGCTAAATAAATAAAACGGTCTTGAGCATTCAAAGCGTGAGCTGACGTTGTTGTATTAAGAATACAAAAAAAAAAACGATGATATTCATGGAATTAATTCCTGACTTGGATTTCCACTATGGAAAGTAGCTGAAGTGGAGCAACCCTGTAACATGAAACAAATGGGATTATCGACCGTCTCATCAATAGCAACGACTGCTGTTCTGTTGTTCTTCTCACATATTTTCCCACAAACAGTGGAAAATCCAGGGCAGACATACCTAGTGTGGAATGTAAATAGGGGAACCTTTTTGACTGTGGGTAACAAATTGTGGGTGCATGGTCACTAAATCAAGTGTGGCTGTGGCTTCAAAATTATTCACAGTCTGTACAGGGGCATAAACTG